>NC_139944.1:3294200-3706700 GCF_963454915.1 Gymnoscopelus microlampas
TAAATGATGAGGTGCCAATGATTATCGCGTCTCTCAGTCAGAGAAGACCAGCCCACCTTATCATACAGGACATAGTACAGTGAGTATAGTAGTTGTCACCAGTAATACACTTCAGATTTGAGTGGTAAACTCCAGGGGCTTGAGTGTACACAGGCACTCACGCACGCACGCACGCACACAGGCAGGCGGGCGCGCACGCACACACTTTTTGTTTTGTTCTTGTCAGAGAGTCAGTGGAGTTACAATTGCGGACACATTGCACAACTGACCAGAGGATTGGAGGATTACAGGTTTTTCCTAAAATAAATGACACATTAACAAATTGTGCAATGCATAGTAAAACAAGAATAGAGAGTACAGTGGAGTGTAGAAATGCTATGGCTGTGCACAGTCAACGAGCCAAATAAGTCAGTGTGAACCTCAAATTAACCTAAAAAATAAATCAATAAATCAATTTGAGACCGCTAGTGTGCCAGAAATAAATATATTGGACTCTGTATTGCCATGGGGATTCTTCAGCGTGATCTAATAGTAGGGTCATTTTTGGCACTTCTGTGACCGCGGAGAGCAAAGGTCCGTTTCTCAATGGATTTGTCATCTAGGAGGGTTATTAAACAAATTTGGCCGGGGTGTATTTTTAAAAGGGGCGGGGAAACTTTGTGAGAGACCAAAATCCAAAATGGCTGCCATGAAAATGAACTTTTTAATGGTTTGACCTACAATGATGCACAATACAGTACATGGTTCCAGACCTTATTTTGGTCAAGGAATACATTTTTGGTGTTTACATAATGATTTGACCTATTGTTGACCTTCAAATACAAGATGGCTGCCAATTATTATGAGCTCCAAAAGGCTTTTTTTCAAAATCGTCACAGAGCCTTCTTATTAGGCTCTAATGAAAGCTCTGCTCATGATGAGTTGAATAATATACAGTATAAGTACACAGAAGTAATCTCTGAGGTCAATAAAGTCAGTGTTTGTGTGTAAACAACGGTTACTGATTTGCGGTTTCCCATTAAATAGGGTCTCAGTAGCCTACTGAGAATAATGTTCATCCCATCACATTTTCATGATGAACCAAAATTAAATTAGCACTATAGCCTAACATAAAAAAGTATTCTGTATGCAAAGCTAGAAAGGTTAGTTGCTTGAGGTGAATTTAAAGGTCAACTCATTTGTCACCCTTATTTTGTAGTATTGCTCCCCGTGTTTCCTGTCTGCCTACTTACTTTTACCTGCCTTGTCTAACCAGTCTTGTGATTGTGTCAGTGTTTCCATCTGTGTCCTCTTAGCCCTCCAGCCTATCCCAGTGTTGATTGTCTGTTGAGTTCACCTGTGTCCTGTTAATCGCTGTCTATTTAAGCCCTGTGTTTGCACTGAGTTCTTGTTGGTCTGTAGACCTTTGTCATGTGAGGTAGTTAGTCCTTGTTCTTTGTGCTCTAGAATATTGTACAGTAGATTTTGGATAAGAATTTCTCTCCAGAGCAGGATGCACTGCCACACGTACCGTCTGTAATGCTTGGTCTACCAACCCCTCCACTACTACCCCTGCTGTAACCAGAGTGTCTGCCATTCCAGAGCCCTTGAATTGCTTGTAGATGGCATATATGTAGGACATCAGCTGGTGGAAAGGTACGAGGATTGGGAGGATGTCCTTGAACATTTCTGGATTCTCCACCTTGAGCTGAGTGAGCCAACAAGAAAGGAGAATGGAATATTCTTCTGCCACATGGCCTCCACACCATGATGTCATTCACCACTGACTTGCTTGGAGGTTCATTGTATGTTGTGTGGTAATAAGGCTTGTACCATGATTGTCTACACGAGACGCATGTATCAGAGCGAGCACATTGCGGAACTGACCCATCTACTCTTGCTACTAGTGGGGCATCTGTACTGGCAAAACTTTGTCAGTTCTGCACACTTCTGTTTTAGCTGTGCAGATATGTCCTTCTTCTTGGTGAGTGTTTCACCAGTCTCTTCGCCTGGTTTCTTTTCATAGCTCTCTAGCTGCACATACTGTACATGACATTTGTTCGATGGACTCCTGTAGAGTCACCTGTCATAGTGTCGATCTTGAAGTCGTCATTGTCGATGATCACGATAGCTGGCTTGCTGTCTGCGATCTCAAGTGGGCAGGTTGCTTATGACTCCACATCAATCAGAGCCCAATGGTCATAGAGGAGCAGTGTATCTGCATAGCTGATGCAGACACCGCTCTTGTGCAGAGTGTCTACCGGATCTTTATTCCTTGTCATGCCATGGACATTTACGCCCAGGTTGATAGCAGAGCTCTGCAGCGTGCTCGCTCTGTGATACATGCACTGTCTCGTGTAGACAATCATGGTACAAGACCACCACCTAAAGAGCAGCGAGTTCCAGGATACAGTGGTGCCCAGGCCTGCTGTCATCCACCACCCAATAAGAGCAAGCCTTAATATCACACAACAAGAACCTCCAAGCAAGTCAGTGGTGAATGACATCATGGTGTGGAGGCCATGTGGCAGAAGAATATTCCATTCTCCTTTCTTGTTGGCTCACTTGGCTCAATGTTCAAGGACATCCTCCCAATCCTCGTACCTTTCCACCAGCTGATGTCCTACATATATGCAATCTACAAGCAATTCAAGGGATCTGGAATGGCAGACACTCTGGTTACAGCAGGGGTAGTAGTGGAGGGGTTGGTAGACCAAGCATTACAGACGGGACGTTCGGCAGTGCATCCTGCTCTGGAGAGAAATTCTTATCCAAAATCTACTGTACAAGATTCTTGACCACAAAGAACAAGGACTAACTACCTCACATGACAATACTACAATACTCTTTTATGTTAGGTTATAGTGCTAATTTAATTTTGGTTCATCATGAAAATGTGATGGGATGAACATATTCTTAGTAGGCTACTGAGAACTTATTTAATGGGAAACCGCAAATCAGTAACTGTTGTTTACACACAAACATTGACTTTATTGACCTCAGAGATTACTTCTGTGTACTTATACTGTATATTATTCAACTCATCATGAGCAGAGCTTTCATTAGAGCCTAATAAGAAGGCTCTGTGACGATTTTGAAAAAAAGCCTTTTGGAGCTCATAATTGGCAGCCATCTTGTATTTGAAGGTCAACAATAGGTCAAATCATTATGTAAACACCAAATATGTATTCCTTGACCAAAATAAGGTCTGGAACCATGTATTGTGCATCATTGTAGGTCAAACCATTAAAAAGTTCATTTTCACGGCAGCCATTTTGGATTTTGGTCTCTCACAAAGTTTCCCCGGCCCTTTTAAAAATACACCCCGGCCAAATTTGTTTAATAACCCTCCTAGATGACAAATCCATTGAGAAACGGACCTTTGCTCTCCGCGGTCACGGAAGTGCCAAAAATGACCCTACTATAATGTCATGGGACAGATGTTCCTTGATCTGGAATTAATAATAACAATACTACTACTACTAATAATAACAATAATAATATTTTTGTGATAATTATGATAATGATGATGATAATATTAGGACGATCAATATACTATAGACAGTACATAACAATGTATATAATGTGATGATGATGATGATGATGATGACGATGATGATGATGAATTGGATGAGTCGTTCTTGAGATATGCAGACATACAGAGATTTGTGTTGTTCATTTTATTTTTACTTATTTTTTATTCAAATGAAAATGAGGCTGAATGGAAATTATTGTCAGTAAAAGCCCTAACCCTCAAATAACCTCTGGGTGCTGTTTTGTATCTGCTACAGAGGCTGTGAAATAAATATTTGACTGAATATTGAAAATTCTGGCAAATGTTTCAGAAAACCCTCAGGTCGAGGTCATTTACAAAAAGGCCTTTGTTCATAGAAGGCGCTTTTAGAATCGGTCTTAGCTCTAAATGCCTACTTAGTATGAGGTGTGTCCTTATCGATGCTGTTAGCAAAAGGCACTTGTCAAGGTGAATGCATTTAAAAACAGGAACCCAAGAGTTTCTATGCTGGCGTAAACATACTATGAAAATAACACATCTACAAGATACAAGCTTGTGCACATTATGGCTGTTTGGAGGTGCTTGGGAACGTATGCTGCTTAATCATGCTTGCTGATTGGCTTCTTCACAGGACAGTCCTCCATACAAATGTTACAATGTTCATCACGTATCTCAGCCTGTGGACGCAAAACCACTTTGAGTAAATCATTTTCAGATTGAAATCCCAGCAAGTAGGATTGACGGAGTGATGGAACAAGGTTGTAGATCTTCTGCTGTCGTAGGACGTCCTTCAACAGGAACAAACACTTCTTGTCTCCGTCCTCAATTTCTTCTGGGAGCTTGTCCTACAGAATGACAGGAAAATGAGGAAGATTGAAGACATGTGCAATTTTTGATATTGGCGTCCTGGATCTTATCTGATTAGCGTCGGATCTGAAAATGTGTGTGTGTGTGTGCGTGTGCGTGTGCGTGCGTGCGTGCGTGCGAGCGCACGTGTGTCATTACTGTCATTCAGCTCAGCTGCGCATTTTGTGTGAGTGAGCGAGCGAGAGAGAGAGAGGGAGGGGGACTGAGAGAGAGAGAGAGCAGGCAGGCTGAGCAGCACATGTTCACAGTGCTTGTTAGTGTTGCATTAGCTATAGCTACTACTATTAAGACAATGTTAAAGAAAAATGATAAAGGCAAGTAGTGCAATGACACAGAGGAGATGTCATCTCTTGTTGGTGTGTACCTGCCACTGTATAATGTGCAAGGTCAGGTTGGTAACCAGTGGTGTGATAAGACTATAGCAGCCTATATGACTCACTGTACTGTTAACCCATTAAGACCTGAGGCCGATTCTACAAAACAATGTCTTCTAAATTCCAACAGTTTTCAGAAACAAATCTCATGTTGCTATATCAGTGGTTCTCAAACTTTTTCAGGTGAAGGACCCCCAAAATAATATGTATCTGGCTGCCGTCCCCCATCTTAAAATGCAGTTGGTACAACGTAAGTTCAGGAGGGAAGAGAACACCAGATAACAATCTCCTCCCCCATGTAATCGCCTCCAATCTGGCTGATATCAACTCCTCCCAAGCTCACCAGCTTGTGATCCCTTTGATAACAACTCCTCCCTTATCTCCTCCCACCAAGCTAATCAAGGGTTGTATTTATACATGAGCCATGACCACCGTCACTCGTGAGTCGATCTGTTTCTCGCATGGAAGCAGGACGCACACAAGCTCAGGCTCACCACGTGTTGCTCCGTCGGCCGATTAAATAATAGTTAATTACGTACCATAAATCAGAAACTAAACATTTCTCCTCCTTCAGCCCTCCTTCAACACCAGGTGCCAGCTTGTACTCCAGCGACGACATTACCAGTATCCAGCGTTCGCGTGCGAGATCAAACACTGACCATACAGTCCTGTTTCATCCCCTCAAAGCCCCGGTTCGGCACGCTACAACGCCACTCAGTGCTATCCTTACACAACAGGACGGCGCAGCCCGGACCGCTGCTGTATTTCGAGTCACCTCCGCAGCCAGAAAAATCTTTCTCCCGCTCCGCCATTCAAAGCCGGCTCGGGACCACGGGAGCTTCAGTCATCCATCAATTGGATGCTCTCCATCACAAATGCATGGAACACCATTAATTTGTTCCATGCAGATACAATGTTGATTATAAGGCACAGCTTTTAACAAACTCAACACTCCTCCCCCCATTACCTTCACAGCCTTCCATAACTTCATCCATCCACCAATTGGATGTTTTTTCATCACACATGCATGCTAAAGCGATCACACAATAATAATAATAATAATAATAATAATAATAATATACTTTGTGGTATTTCTTTGTTAAAATAAGTGTTATGTAACATAATATAATAATAGCTCTATATTGTGATAGTAATCATACTAAGCCTCTCAAGAATCTAGAAGAACACAGAATTGAAGAAGAAGAATATGAGGACGTTTCAGTGTCAGTTGGAGTCATACATCTTAGAGACGTCATAGACGACTGATGTCACAGGCCGATAGAAAAACAAATATTATGTAATACAAGAGAATAGAGTTGAAAAAGAAGAGAATTTGAAGAAAATGGGTCTGTACTTGAAAACAGCAAAACTTTAATATACTCTCACAGTGTTCTATATCCAGTCTGTGTCATCACTGCTTACACAACATGTTTCCATGAAGCATTGTCGATTTAAGGTATACGTTCCTCGCTCATGCACAGTTTACACAGCAAGTTAATGAAAAAGCAAAATATTCAGCCTAAAAGTGATGTTTTGGAAGTACTGAGCATATGACTGTATACAGGACATTTGGGATTACACTTTGAGTGCTGATTCGTAACATAGGAGGTGAGAAATTTGAATTAAGACAATCTTAATTCATATTTGATCAATACTTGAGAGTTTGACCTGTTTCGCTTGACAGTGTGTATGTGATGTACGCACATAATCTTTTCAAAAACATGAAAGATGTAAATGAGTTGAACACTCACCCGGGTCTCCAAACAAACTTCAGCTTGCTCACCGTCACCGCAGCACACAACTTTTAATTCTTTTTTTACATAAATATAAATGATCACTTTTGATGAGTCACTCGCTGATGAGTCGATGTAATGTTGGATGCGGAATTCACAGTCTAAACAAGAAATGAAAGGTAACAAAGACTTATTTCTACAACACAGTTGATATAGATGCATACATCAATCCAAAGGAGACACTAAAGCCAGGTACACACTGCAGGACATTAGGTCCGATATTGCTGTCGCCGACATTTTTTGGCGCTCGCCGACAAAACCTCCCGACCTGACGCAGATCGGCCTTTGATCGGCGAGATAATGCTCTGTGTGTGTGAAAGGCTCTGCGACCCGATGTGGCCGCGATTCTCCGCTCTGCGACGGCTTTCCGACCGTTTTCAGATATCTAAATTGTTAGATATTCATCTCTGTCTGGGACAGGACAACAGACAATATCATACACTATGAACGGGGCTGCGAGCACCTTGCGAGGAGATGCACGCTACAGCCAATGAGAGCACATTACAGCCACCGTGGCTAGGGGAGCGTCGCTGGACGTGACCACAACAAACAGTCCCTACCGCAATATTACCATCCAGTCCTGTAATAAGTTAACATTATAAAACAAAATGAGAAAGTGAGCGAGCCTGGTGGGCTGTTTATTTTAGAGGAATTGTACAGAGAGAGAGAGACAGAGAGAGAGAGAGAGAGTGACAGAGAGCTAGAGCTCTCTCTCTCTGTGTGTGTGTGTGTGTGTGTGTGTGTGTGTGTGTGTGTGTGTGTGTGTGTGTGTGGCTGTGTCTGAACAGCGTTGCCAGATTTTGCGAGAGAAGCCCAACAAAAGCGACTATGAGCACTTTAAGCCTATATACAAATACATTGGATACTTGAAAATAGACGATCTACAAGCTCACGTTGTAGATAGGCTATTTTTAAAGAAGAAATGTTGGGGGGGGGGGGGATATTTACAAAATCCACACAGATCTTGAATGGGGGTCTATGTGTTGTGTTTGTGTATGTTTTCAGAAGGGGGAGGTCTGCGCCTCTGTGGACAATTCATTATTATTATTAATTTGGGGGTCCTTGCCATGAAAATGTTTGATAACAACTGGTTCAAACAACATTAGGAAACAAGGCCAAAAAACAACTACACTTTCAAGCAACTTTACAGAGAAACAATCCCAAAGTCGCTTATAATAAGCGGACATGGCGACCCTGTCACTGACCGCTTCTGCGCTCTTGACGTGCGAGCGAGAGAGAGAGAGCGAGAGAGGGGGGAGAGGGAGAGGGAGAGAGGCATATCACGGGATACGTTGATTAAAATGAATTGGAATAAACACAAATGTATGTATTGCGTCTGACTCTGGAGATAGCATCCAAGTGAACTATCCTACAGTGTGTCAGCCTTGTCGGGGATCAATCGTGTTGGGAAGACCACAACGATATTATGACAGCCGATTTCAAGAAATAAACTCCTGCAGTGTGTTATGCTTAACGATCAGATGACCCCCCGACCACTTTAAGGTCCTGTAGTGTGTACCTGCCCTAACAGTGTTTTTGTGCATCTGCCAAGAACCTAGACAACTGTGTGTGTGTGTGTGTGTGTGTGTGTGTGTGTGTGTGTGTGTGTGTGTGTGTGTGTGTGTGTGTGTGTGTGTGTGTGTGTGTGTGGATAGACACATTGACCCTCATTTATCAATGCAGCGTATAAACCGGCGTATATTTTTCCATATATTCGGCCGTACACCAACGTCGAAGTCACATTTTTCAACGAATCCTACACAGCCGATCCGAGCGTACATTTGGTCCCAGCCTTGATAAATCTCACGTCTGAAAACGAGCGTCATTTAAATAACACGCCCTTAAATATTCTCGAAACACCCCGATTTTACGACATGAAGAACCAGAATATGACCAAAGAAAGAGTTTCGCTGGCTCGCCTCGCTGCCTGTCAAGTCACACATACACATACACACACACACACACACACACACGCGCACACACACGCACACGCCTCTCTCTCTCTCTCTCTCTCTCTCTCTCTCTCTCTCTCTCTCTCACACACACACATGCGCCCAACTGTGTCTTTCATAATCCGTTACGGTACAATATTTGTCAGTCACGTAGGCTTGTAGCCTACATGAATGACGATGTGATTGATATTATGATATCAATCACATCGCCATGAATGGAATACGTTTGTATATTTATTTACCCCATACCGAGCAGTGCGCGTTCGAGTTACACTAAAGCAGTCATGTAGGCTATATTCCCCATGAGACTCGGGCGGTCTGCAGACTGCAGTGATCCCGTGCCGCCACCCACGTTATGAGAGATTGGAGCGTCAGGTTTATATCCTTAACCCAGCCAGGTTGTAGCCTATAATATAACTCTCTATGACATAACTCCATACCATAGGACAAGCTACTGTAAGTTTGTAGACCTCACTGTCATGTGAAAAGATGGTCGGGAGTCCCGACCACGGGAGTCCCGACCGCGGTACTCCCGACGCAAAAGCGCTCGTATATTTTGAAAATAGCAGATCTACAAGCTCACAACGCGTTGCGATGCGACGCTGGCTTGTGAGCTTGTATATTTGCTATTTTCAATGCAGCCAGATCTACAATCTTATCTGAATGACTGTTAAAGCAGTTTGTTTAAATTACTTTATAAATTGTTATATTTTCACAGGGATTATTTATTAGGGTAGATATACTTTTAGGAGTGGATTATGTGTCTAGATGCCTGTCAGACAGTCAGACAATGTTGCTCTGCAGGTCTAGAATGGAATAAACGGGCGCAGCCAAAGTCAACAACTGGTCTCTACCAGACGTGAGATTTCAGCCTACGGTAGGATGAAGCCCACGTCAGGATATATTGATAACTGCCAAAAGGTGCGGTGATCTCGCCGTACGCCCATTATTTGGGCTGCACCGCGTTGATAAATGAGGGCCATTGATTGTAATCTAGGCATCAGTGAAGATAATTTGTCTCCACAGCTATAAATGAGTACGATATCAGATTATGAATGTGCTGAAATCTCACAAGATGTACGCCGCTCCTGTGTGCTCAAGGGTTTACACAATAACTGGTCTTTATCCCCAACAAGCAATAAGCAGTCGTCCTTGCTCTTGATCCACTTTAGGGTTGAAGGTTTACGTCTCTTTTGAATACTGTCCTCCTCCAAACCTGAACATGTGGGGCAGAACAACACATACAGCATCATTTAAACACTGTCCGACGTTGGTGTCGGGTCCCGAAAATAGGCGATCTAAAGAGCTCACTGTGCTTTGCATTGTGACACGTTGTGAGCATTTAGATCAGCTAAAGTGTGCAACAACGTATCATAAATTAAGCATACACGCATATTGTACATTCATGACTGAGGTAGAGTATGTGTGCATATGCCGAATGACATAATGGAAAAGTAATTACCTTCATCATTCGCCACTTTTCACAGAGGATGATCCAGTGGAGTTGCAAAGAAAATGCATTCAATTAGTTTCTCAAAAGGCGTAATGAGGTTTAAAATAATATGTATCGTTGCTGTCCGGCAGAAACCAACTCCATTTTTCAGCTTTTGCTTTTTTCCCCCATAAATCAGTGCTATTGAACACCCTTTACGTCTGTGTGTTGATTTAAAACAAAATGTAACCAATGAAAAGTATTAAAAAGCGCTTCTGACAAAACCTGCTAACTCCATTGGATCCTCAAACTTTCTGCTAAACCAGCTAACTCCACCAAAGGGGGGTGGAGTTACAGTAGCTGGTTTTGCTGACTCCAGACTCCACCCCCGTTTGACCTCCAACCTCATTGTGAGCTTGGAGGTCCATTCAGCTGTTCTTATCAATGATGGACAAAACCTGCTAACTCTGGTTTCTGTCGGACAGCAGAGATATACACGATCATCTCAGATGGCTAATGGGACAACATGGAAGCATATTTACACATATTTACCTTGAAAATACAATGAGTCTTTGCTTATGCCAGCAAATGTCACTTCGGGGCAGGCACAGTCCATGGATGCGGTAGCTTGACTTAAAAGCTTGTCCATCTCTCTCTACTCGTCACTTTCCCACCTACGTCCAACATCCATTATCATTAAATTACATATACATATTTTACACAGATATTTTACACTATTATAGCTAGCAGTAGTATTGGACAGGATCCTGCTAATGTACCTGACAGAAACCTATCTGTTAATGCAGTGGTTCTCACAGTAGGGTTCGGGGACCATCAGGGGTCCTTGAGGGGGTTTTGGGGGGTCCCCCATATTCAGTCTAACCACTTTAACCCTATCTATATCGGCTATTTGAAATCAGCCGATCTATAAGCTTGAAGCTTACAACGTGTCGCATTGAGACACATTATGAACTTATGTAGCTCTCGGCCTCTTCCTTACTTCCTTCACAGGTGTTACCAATGATACTAATGAAGGCTCTGTTCCATTCTGGTCAGACAGAGTCAGTGTGCTGATATTATGTATGTTGGCTCACTGGAAACACTCTGCTACACCAGTGGGTCTCAAAGTGTGGTCCAGGGACCCTCGTGGTTCCTTGAGGGGGTTATGGCCCCTTACGGGTGTGTACTGTACACTCTCAGACTTATGGGGTCCTTGACATTAAAAGGTTTGAGAACCACTGTGCTACACTATTAGAATCATTAGTAACACCTGTGAAGGAAGTAAGGAAGAGGCCCAATTTCTTTCCAATATGGCTGCTGCGCATAGAGCCTATTTCCAAAAGCTTCCGCCATACAGTCTGGAGCACAGAGGCTCTGAAAATGATCAGAGGATAGAGCAGATGTGACGCCTCCTCCCTGCTTCCGTTTCATCTTTACAGTCACACAAATTTGTCCTGATATAAATAAAAAAGAATCAAAGCATATATAGCTTGCTGATTATTAGAAATGGAAATTCTAAGATAAAATGTAAAGATATTTTCCGTGAACGGAAATGACGAACGGATGGCAGCTTATCCGTTCTCGGCTTTCGGAAGGTGTAGTTCTAGACTGGAATTGGGGTGAACTATCCCTTTAAGTTGACCTGCCATGGCGATGTGTCTTTTCTTTTCATTTACACAGGATGCTGTTTTTTTTAGTTCATTGACATTTTGTGACATAAATAGAGCACATACCGGTACATTAATTTGCAACAGGAAACAGCATCATGACTCATTTACACTGAAAAGGCCCACTTCTCCAAACACCACTACATAGCACCATGTGTTCTCTGTGTTTAAACACCACCACCACCACACCACTGTTGTATCTAAACATTAAACTACTGTATTTAAACACACACTACTGTATTTAAACATACACAATACTGTGTTTCACGTGCATGAAATTTAAGAATTGGGAAAAACTGGACAGTAAAATGTAATTGTGTTGACTGCTTGGTCAATTAGCTGTGCCTCTACAAAAATAAGCATTTAGACTATGTACTATACTATAGCCTATACAGACTTGTTCTTGGTGGAATGGCCTGACTTCATGGCAGTTTGACAAGTTATTCCCTTGAAAGCACGCTAAATACCTTCACAAACATTGTGTCGAGTTTCAAAAAGCGAAGCTAAAATTCTGATGAAAGTGGCTGAACAAAGGTGCCTTATGAAAGGTGCCTTATGAAAGGTTCCTTATGAAAGGTGCGTAGTAGAAAGTAGTATCAACATGATAACAAATGTTATAGAACAGTGGTTTTCAACCAGTGGGACCACCAGGTCCTTGGGGGGGGGGGGGGGGGGGGTACCAGGGGGTCCCCAGCAAAATTAGTTAACATAGCGTCAAAATCATTTTAACCACTTAGCTTTGGCTATTCAAAAATAGCAGATATACAAGCTCATAGCTCGGCACCGAGTGCCGCGCTACGAGATTGTAGATCTGCTATTTTTGAAAAATCGTGAAAATGTGTGCAAATCTTTGAAAATATATCTTCTTTAAAGCGAACATTTTTAACTCAAATCTTTGCTCCTAGGAGTCCCTGGCACAAAACATTTTCAGATGGGGGTCCACAGCCAATGTATATCAATTTAGGGGTCCTTGGCATGAAAAAGGTTCAAAACCACTGTTAGAGGATATTGCAGCAAGCAGATACAATCTAAATGTTTGGATCCACCTTGCATGACAAGAACAGTTCCTCCTGCTCCCATATGAGCTGCAAAGAACAACTTTGTCTTTACATTCAAGCTTCACATTAGTTTAGGATAAAATCGTTACAGACCTGTTAAGGGTCCATTTGGAACCCCCCCAAGGAACCCAGATGGTCCCTGGACCCCACTTTGAGAACCACTGTTCTAAATGGTTACTACATTACTATCATTGATGTTATTACAACTACAATTAAAAAGGGTAAATCAAAAAGAGTTTATTCTTACCTCCAACAGTCACGCTGCTGTGTTGTGAACGAAAACACATTTCCTACATGCAGCAGACCACAAGAGGTTGAACCATGGCCGCTGTCGTCATTAGTGTCAGTATTGCCATGGCAACACAATTTGTCAAGCAAGTATTGCCTGGCAGTACAACTTTTTCTTCCAGACCGAATGGCATTTGTTTTGTTTAATTTTGAGCACTCGAGTAACCTCCAATGAAAACTGAATTTTATGTAGTGAAGAACTGACTGCTGTCCGGCAGAAACCAGCTAACTCCGCTTTGGCATTTTCCCCCCCATAAATCAGTGCAATTGAACACCCTTTACGTCTGTGTGTATATTTAAAAAATATTGAACCAATGAAAGGTATTAAAAAGCGCTTCTGACAAAACCAGCTAACTCCATTGGATCCTCAAACTTTCTGCAAAATCAGCTAAGCTTTTGACCTCCAACCTCATTGTGAGCTTTGAGGTCCATCAAACAAGAGCACAAAAAGAAAACAAGTTATCTACATACCGCAAATCCTCTAATAGTGACCTATATCCAATTAAAAACCGGGTCTCTATGAATGACTGGGGGCGTTGTTGAAAGAAGCGATTAAAAGCCTCTCTTCTAATACAAGCCTCTTTTTGTACATTACAATAATAATAATATAATACAAGCCTTTTTTTCAAAAAAATGAAATATAGGCCTCCTTTCAATAAAAACCTGGTACAGTTGAAACAAATGAAAGCCCGGGTCACTATTAGAGGATTTACGGTATTTACAATAGTACCTGAATACAGCGTTATGAAATAGGTCTGTCTGTTCAGCTTAAAACTAACAGGTGTCCCCTTATAGATAGCATGGAATGACAATTACACTCCAACATTTCCAACACAAAATAAAATATTCAATACAGGTTTGTTTTTTTTGTTTTTTACTTACTACAGAATATTTCTACTTTGTGTTATTGATAGTTTTGGTTAACAGTGAAGAGAGTGAAGAGAGGGGAACTGAGCGGAGCCCCAAATACACTTCCTGTCTGTCCTAATCTCCTGGTGTTGGCTATAGGGCTCCTGATGTTTGGCGTGTGTGTGTGTGTGTGTGTGTGTGTGTGTGTGTGTGTGTGTGTGTGTGTGTGTGTGTGTGTGTGTGTGTGTGTGTGTGTGTGTGTGTGTGTGTGTGTGTGTGTGTGTGTGTGTGTGTGTGTGCGCGCGCGTGTGTGTGTGTGTGTTCATTTTAGGGTGTTGTCCCACCAGGAAGTCTGCCCTGTCTTTCATTGTGGCTGAAGTTTGTTTGTTATGGATTAATATGTGTGTGTGTGTGTGTGTGTGTGTGTGTGTGTGTGTGTGTGTGTGTGTGTGTGTGTGTGTGTGTGTGTGTGTGTGTGTGTGTGTGTGTGTGTGTGTGTGTGTGTGTGTGTGTGTGTGTGTGTGTGTGTGTGTGCGCGTGCGCGTTCTCTCACCTCCACATTTCCCTGTTATCCAATCACAGTGTGCACTGGTGGAAAGTTATTTAAGTACACAATTAAAGGGATATTTCGCTTTCAAATATGTTTGGGGTCATTTTATCGTCTACTCACGCTTTTGTGAGCCCCCCAGACAGTTTATAAGTTGCTTGATTCAGTATTTAGATATTTGATATTTCTTTAATCCTTCCTATACAAACCCATTGGAACTTTATTTAACTAACTCTAACTCTAACTAACTCTATTTTGACCATGACACATTTTTTGAAAACACCTGATCTTGGTACTGGTGACTGATATTGTCCTTCTACTACGTGAGGGGGCATGTTTTTTCAATGTATTATATTTTATTTTTTAGTTTTACAATTTTTTTAGAGAAAGGAATGAACAGTCATTGAAAAAACACAGCCCCTGACACATCAGAAGGCCAATATCAGTTACCAGAACCAAGTACAGGTGTTTTCAATTAATCTAACATGGTTTTTAAAAAAAAAAACATTTTAAGTTAAAATGGGTTTGTATAGTATGAAGGCGTGTCTGAATCAAGCAACTTAAAAACTGTCTGGGGTGTTCAAAAGCCAGAGTAGAAAAAAAAAATATTTTAATGTACACAATGGGATATTTAGACTTGTTTACTAGCTAAGCAGAGTGTCACTGGTACTTTTATTATTGAGAGTTGTCAAACTGCCATTCATGAGTCAATCCGTGCAGACAGGGTAGCACTGCCCTCTGGTGGTAATGTGTAGCAAGACATGAAAGTGCTCTAGCAGAAGTTCACAAACGACACAACTTAATGTTGTGTGTCACAGTGTGTGTGTGTGTGTGTGTGTGTGTGTGTGTGTGTGTGTGTGTGTGTGTGTGTGTGTGTGTGTGTGTGTGTGTGTGTGTGTGTGTGTGTGTGTGTGTGTGTGTGTGTGTGTGTGTGTGTGAGAATAATACAATAAAATACATACTGTATCCTTTGCTTTGTCTTAGTTTTTAGTTGTTTTTTTTACAAACTGAAATAGCTTTTATCTGAAAACATTTCAGCAACAACTTGTATTACCTCATTAATTATATGTTGTTTAGTATTAGGCCCTATTGGCTTTTTTTTTTTCTTCAATTGTGATTAATTTCATCACAAATCACACAAATACCTCAAACTCAACTTTGTTGTCACACGACCAGCCTGACCTCTGTTGTTGTTATTCTCATGTGCGACAGGTAGGGGGCGCTCTGCTGTGAGGCCAGCATCAGATCATAGAGGGGAGGGGGCGGGTGTGACAGACAGAAACCACAGACTGTTGTTCAAAGCCAACAACAACACTCACACACAGCCTATACGGTAGTTAGGTGACATATTGCACACAGTGCAGACACACTGAATGTAGCGAGGTGTCAGACAGACAGACAGACAGAGAGACAGACAGACAGACAGACAGACAGACAGACAGACAGGCAGGCAGGCAGGCAGGCAGGCAGGCAGGCAGGCAGACAGACAGACAGACAGACAGACAGATATGGAGATGCGTGCAGAGCTGTTGAAGTCCATCTGGTATGCTTTCACCTCTCTAGACGTGGAGAAGAGCGGCAAGGTGTCCAAATCCCAGCTCAAGGTACGTGAGTTATCTTGAACTCCTATATAGCATCCGCATTCATCCCTATTTGCTGAAAACAGCAGATCTACAAGCACACCGACGCACACAGATATTTGTGAAACAACAACAAAAAAACAGCCACAAAAGAAGGCAACAATGGTTCATGCAACGTATCGTGGTGGGCCTGTAGATCAGCTATTTTTGGAACATTTCGGAAAGAATGAAAAAAGAGCTGTTGTTCTCAAAGTGGTGTCCGGGGGGACCCCCAGGGGTCCTTGAGGGGGTCCCCAGCAAAATGAGTTAATATAATAATCACTTTAACCATGTTTTATACGTTGGCTGTTCAAAAATGGCCAATCTACAAGTTCAGCTGTGAGCTTGTAGATTGGTTATTTTTGAATTTTGAAATATTTGAATAATTCCCCCAGACAACATATGGGGGACAGAATATTTTTCGGGGTCCGCGGCAAAATACATATTCATTTGGGGGTTCTTGACTGAAATAAATAAGCCATACTGTAAGTTGCTGAATGAACATGGAGGGTTTTACTGTGTGCAGGAGTGCAGTGGTGTTGACATGGATGCTTCAATGTGCGCCTATGTGTGGCTGAGACTTCCTGTTCTAACCAGACATTTTCCATTTCCTGTATGCGTTCTATCATCATGCCATCTGTACACAGCCACACAGCGTCATTAGGCTCCATGCACAGCAGCCATACTGGACAGAAATTGGGCCTTTTCCTTACCTTTTTCATCTGTTTTGACTTTTGCTGTATTGTACAGCACTTTGAGCTGCATTTTGATGTATGAAAAGTGCTATGTATCATTATTCACAGGTACTGATACTAATGAAGGCTCAGTCTGTTCCATTTAGTGTAGCACAGTGGTTATAAAACGTTTTAATTTCAAGGACCCCCATAACTCTGAGAGTGTACATATGGAACCACTACACTCTCAGAGTTACACACCCGTAAGGGGCCATTTGGAACCCCCTCGAGGAACCACAAGGGTCCCTGGACCACACTTTGAGACCCACTGGTGTAGCAGAGTGTTTCCCAACATGCACAATATCAGCACCCTGACTCTGTCTGACCAGAATGGAACAGAGCTTTCATTAGTAACATTGGTACTGTGAAGGAAGTAAGGAAGAGGCCCAATTTCTTTCCAACATGGCTGCTGTCGTGCTGTGCACAGGGCCTATTTAACTCTGACGCAAGACACAAAACTGACCAGTGAATTCTATTTTTGATGGAATTGTTCTTTTAAAACACATTTTGTTAGCCTCATAGTCTTTTGACGTACGCAATTATGAGGGAGAAAAAAAGTCATATTTATCTGCCTAACTCTACTCTCCTAACATCATATCTACCTAAGTCATTTCTTTGAATCAGCAGTGTTAGGAGAGGAGTTCAGCAGATATCTCAATTAGGCCAAAATATGACTAGGCAATATAGGCTCTATACACAGCAGCCATATTATGAAGACATTCACAGGTGTTACCAATGATACTAATGAAGGCTCTGTTCCATTTAGTCTAGCACAGTGGTTTCCACGACCCCCATAACTCTGAGAGTGTACAAATGGAACCAAATGGACCCGTAAGGTTCCAATTGTACACTCTCAGAGTTACACACCTGTAAGCGACCATTTGGAAGCCCATGAGGGTCCCTTGACCCCAACTGTAGATCCACTGGTGTTTCCAGTGGGCCAACATGCACAATATCAGCACCCTGACTCTGTTTGACCAGAATGGAACAGAGCCTTCATTAGTATCATTGGTAACACCTGTGAATGTCTTCACAATATGGCTGCTGTGAATAGAGCCTATTATGCTATATGAGGCCAACGATTTTTTTTTGTTTTTTTGTTTTTGTTCTTTATTTACCCAGGGTAGTAGCTGAGCACAAGTGCTCATTTTCAGCAACGCCCTGCACATAGAAACACACAGACAGACAGACACATTAAAACCTGGGAGCTGACTAGTACAACCACAGTCTTATACTGTTGGCCACTACGCAGCTCCACTGGAGCAGTTGGGGTTCAGTGCCTTGCTCAAGGGCACTTCAGTAGTGTTGGGGAAGTGGTGAACATTCACTTCCCCACCCAGATTTTTCCTGCCGGTCCGGGGATTCGAACCGGCAACCTTCCGGCAACGAGGGCGCTCGTCTAACCTTTAGGCCACCACTGCCCTAAAAAAAAGATTTGTTTGGACGTTATGCATATGTCATTGAGTGAATCATTCCATGGGTTTGTTTTCTGAAAAACAGGCCTTTTTCACACCTACAGAGCGACAGATGCATAGGAGAGGACCAAACTAGGGCCAAAAACGTAGCAAAACAAATCTTTGTTGGTAAACGCAGTCTGTTTCCCAATAAAGAATCCCTTATTTCCCCCCCTGGGTTTTGTTTTCAGAAAGCATATTTTCAGCGTATTGATTGCACACAAACATGAGATTACAGGCTGGCCGTGTGCTCTCTGAATCCACACAGTGTGACTGGGATTAGTCACATACTGTAATAACAATGAACATTCTGACCGGTGTTGCCATGTCTGCTTATTACATGTATTTTCTTTCTGTAAAGTCGCTTGTAAATGTTGGTAGTTGTGGGTTGTAGTGTTTTGGGGCTTGTTTCTAAAGTGTATAGTTGCTTATTTGGGCTTGTTTCCTAATCATCGTTCTCAAACATTTTCATGTCAAGGACCTCCCAAAGCTTGTAGATCTGCTATTTTCAAATAGCTGATGTGGTTCAAGTGGTAAAACTGGTTGCTTCTTTTGGGTCGTTTTCATAGACCTGGCTGCTTGTTTGTCTGTGAAATCTGGCAGCACTGACTCTGACCTACAAAGGACCTGCAGTGGTTTAGCTGCTTAACACCAACCACAACAGCATAGCACTCACCTCATGACAAAGGACTTTAAGTTTGAAGTGACTCAATCATAATTAATAGACAGACAGTTAGACGAAGGAGTTACATTTACTCTAACAGTAGGTGTGTGTGTGTGTGTGTGTGTGTGTGTGTGTGTGTGTGTGTGTGTGTGTGTGTGTGTGTGTGTGTGTGTGTGTGTGTGTGTGTGTGTGTGTGTGTGTGTGTGTGTGTGTGTGTGTGTGTGTGTGTGTGTGTGTGCTTAACCTTTCCATCTGGCTCCGACAGCCATAGCCCACACTGTATACATCACGACCACGCACAGATTACTGAAACCATGGCCCACATCCTCAGCACCAGTGCTGTATAAGCACTCACTGTGAAGCCGAGTATGTTCAATCTGTGTAGTGATGTCTCAATGTTCTCTGATATAGCAGCAAACACCCCCAATATTGTTGTTGTTGTTGTTGTTGTTGATGAGAACAGTAGAGAGGTTCTCATTCTAGAGGTTGGCTGTACGTTTGACCACAGCCTAGAAGAAGCCTTTATAACTAAGGTGTTGAAGTATCGACTGCTAGAGCAGACCATGTCGCAACTGGGCTACAACTGTAAACTTTTAGTTTTCATATTTGGCAGCCTGGGCCATGTTCATAAGCTCGTTGTTAGAGGCCTTCAGATAGCTGGTCTCTCAAAGAGAAGAGCCAAACAGCTAGCAAAATATTGCTCAGTGTCAGCTATCATTGGCAGTCGCGCTATTTGGAGATGGCGCTGCTATCTGTACCCTTAAGCTGTATACTGCCTGTTTGGCCCTACGTGTGTGTATAACTGTAACTGTGATTGCCTTTGTCGGCACATATGCCGTAGTAACCCACAATGTCAAACTGCACTACCAGTATTTGTGTCCTTTAGACCTTGTATTTATGTGGACATAAATAAATATTTTAAATGTGTGTGTGTGTGTGTGTGTGTGTGTGTGTGTGTGTGTGTGTGTGTGTGTGTGTGTGTGTGTGTGTGTGTGTGTGTGTGTGTGTGTGTGTGTGTGTGTGTGTGTGTGTGTGTGTGCAGGCGGGCGGGCGGGCGGGCGTGCATGCGTGATTGAGTGAGTCGCTGAATTCCAATACCCAAAATTTCGGCCACACGCTCACTCCCACTCGGTCACTCCAGCTTGACAAGGAAATAGTTAGCTTTTTTTTTTTCATTTGCTTTTTGGAGGAGCCGAGTGGGGGCGAGTGGAGGAGCCGAGCAGGCTCTTCGAGTGTGCATGGAGCGAGTGTACATGAAGTGTACGTTCGACCACTCTTCACATCTCCTCGCGGCAGACTCCCGCATAACGTGTACAAGTTTTTTTCCTTTCTCCCGTGACGTATACATGGTCCTCCTCCACATGTAGCTGCTTGAAACCCGAAACCTTGCCTAAAATGCCGCCCAAAAGCTATTAAAGCATAGTTTTTATGTGTTTTTAGTTCTATATGTTTTTAGTGCATGCCTGAATGCAGGGACTGCTATAAATGTGACATATAATTAAAATGTATGTATTTATATATGTGGACTGAATATGTAATATGATGTAACATTGGCAACATAGTGCCTTGTTGCGGGACTGTCGTGGGGGGGGGGACTGTTTATTCCATTCATAAATGTACGTTTGCGCATCCAGGCGCTTCATTCACTATTTCAGGAATAAATGGCTTTGCACAACAATGTTAACTATAAAGATAACGATATGGCTATCCACACAGATGAATTGTCTATTCTTCTATTCTGTACTATTATATACCTGCATAGTATTCTATGCATGTATATTTTCATCCACGGCTCCAGTCAGAGCCTTCCAGTGATCCAGCTGTATGAGACGCTAGAGAGCATTCCGATCCTGTGAGGCCAACGGGTCGACCACTCCGTCCTCACATTTAATCCTCTCCTCCTCGCAGGGGCAGGGCTTAGGCGCAAGGGGAGGACGCGAGGAGAGTGAGCGAGTGTGAAAGTTTGGGGTATCGGAATTCAGCGACAATTTCAAGTGCAAGTTAGGTTGGGGGGGTCCCCAATTCAATTATGATTATTTTGGGGAGGTTGTGACCTGAAGAGTTTGAGAACCACTGAAATAGGGTTTAAATGGTTCATGTGGGGGCACGGTGGTGCAATTCGGTAGCGCTGTTGCCTCACAGCTAGAAGGTCCTGGGTTCGATTCCCGCCGGGGATGCTGTGGGTGTGTTCTCTCCTTCACGTCATCAGTGTGTATTCCTAACCGTTTTCCTGTACCTCACAAGAAAAATGGTGGTTTTATGGTCAAAAAAGTTTTGTAGAGAGACGTTTACATCCAGGTTGGGGATAGTTTTAGGATTAAACATAGAGGTTACATTTGGGGATTAGAGAAGGAGTGATGCCTGATTTACAGTGGCTTGCGTGCTGGTGTCATGTACCAAAAAAATGCCGATATACTCGGCTTCAGGCTTACATTTAAAAAAATGCATTCATACAATCGGTGTCCAGAAAATGTTGATGTCCCCGCAAGTATAATAATACCTGTGTGCGTGTGTGTGTGTGTGTGTGTGTGTGTGTGTGTGTGTGTGTGTGTGTGTGTGTGTGCGTGCGTGCGTGCGTGCGTGCGTGCGTGCGTGCGTGCGTGCGTGTGTGTAGGTGTTGTCTCATAACCTGTACACGGTGCTGAACATCCCTCATGACCCTGGGTCGCTGGAGGAACACTTCAGAGACGATGATGATGGACCCGTGTCCACCCAGGGATACATGCCCTACCTCAACAAGTTCATACTGGACAAGGTATCTACCGTACAACTCGGCTGACATGTACATAAACAACGCATTCTCACATGTGTTCATTTCGCTGACAAAATATATGACGAAAATTGATGGTCGACTACCTTTTTTCACTGAAGAAAACTAAATAAAAACTAAGCTATGATGACTATAACTAAGACTAAATCTATTGACAATTTTGTCAGAAAATAAAAACTAGACTAAAATGTGTGGGAGGGACTAGTGGAGAAGAGATAAAGTAGAACTAAAAGACAAGGCATTTTATGTTTGGTTGTGCTCGGGTGTTGCGCTCTGAATATAGCCGCTCACAACGCGTTGCGCATGTAACCAAAGTGTAAAATTAAGCATTACGACACCATCAAGGCCCGCCGAAATACATTTTTGTCGTCAACATCAACTGTTGATTCAGTCGACTAAAATCATATCTAGTCGACTACAACTAAAACATTTCAGATGACAAAAATATGACAAAAACTAAATGACATTTTATTCAAAAGACTATGACTAAAACGAGATCAAAATTTGATGTCCAAATGAACACTGACGGCTTGGGACGGATTTGATCAGACGGCAAACGTTTGATGTGTCGGGGGTACCCACAACGTCACATGTTGACTGGGGGGGGGTGATTTACGATTCTGTCCATATTGGGACAGCGTCTGTTCGCTTCAGCCTCCGTCGTTTTAACTGTTTTTTTTTAACGGAGCCGAAAATGCAAACTAGACTAAAAGTAAGACTAAAAGAGACTAAAATGTGACTATAACTGAATGGAATTTTCTTCAAACGATTACGACAAAAATGTAATCAAACTTTTCTCTCAAAATCAACACTGGTTCAGGTGGTGGAGGGCACCTTCAACAAGAACAAGGTGGATGAGCTGTGTTGGCTCCTCTCTGCCAAAAAGAACTACCGACCCGACCCTGAACACAACCTCCTGCAGGACCCAGAGGACGCCTTCCGCCTCTGGAGTCTGTTCAACTTCCTGTCAGAGGACTCCTACCCGCTGGTTTTACTTCCTGAAGAGGTGGCCCCCTGCTTCCCGCCATCTTTTATCTTACTGCATTACTCTGTTACATGTACAAGTCCAATAGCAGATCACAGATCACCGCGATGCAACGTATTGTGAGCTTGCAGATCAGCTATTTTCAAATCTCTGACGTATAAAATAGGGCTTTGGTTCTCAAACTGTGGGGACCCCCCAAATGATTTTGGAGGGTCCCCAGATGATTAGCTTAATGTGCAACATTGTTTTCTCACTTAAAGGAGAGTACCGGTCATTTTAGGTTGTTTGTTTGATGTGTCGCTAATCACTCACCAACATGCCGTGAACCTGGCGTGTGCCAGATTTTGTGAGAGAAACAAGCAACCAGCGTCATGTCTTTCTGCATGAGCGGTAGCTCCTGCGGTACATTCAGCGCATGTTTGAGTATCATGAGACTCCACGACGAGTATTAGGAGAAAAAAAACAAGCTTAGCATCTGTTAAAATAGACGATTTTCACTCTTACACACGTCTCCCATTATGCCGCTGCAAGGGGTCTGCAGAATGGACAACAGGGGCAGATCTGGAAAAATTCAACGTTCCTTTGTATGTTGGTGAGTGATTAGCGACACATCAAACATACAACCTAAAATGACCGGTACTCTCCTTTAACAGTAAACAAACCAACATCGTGTATACAAGGTACCGGCTACATTTCAAGTTATAATTGAAGGACTTTTAAGACCTTTTTATTACCTCTAAAATAAAATAATAAATGATAACAAGACCATCACTGCGTCAAAAGTAATCAACAAACTATACAAAAACAAATGGTCAAACAAATTGTCAAATATTATAGACAGGCAAAGATTTTGAAAATAGCCGATCTACATGCTGAACTTGTAGACCGGCTATTTTCACAATATTTATCAGTTGAACCAAGTCAAAATTGTATCCCTCATCTCCTGCAATTTCAAGTGCAAGTTGGGATGGGGGGGTCCCCAATTCAATTATGATTCTTTTGGGGAGGTCGTGACCTGAAGAGTTTGAGAACCACTGAAATAGGGCTTAAATGGTTAATGTGGGGGTACGGTGGTGCAATCGGTAGCGCTGTTGCCTCACAGCTAGAAGGTCCTGGGTTCGATTCCCGCCGGGGATGCTGTGGGTGCTGGGGGTGTGTTCTCTCCTTCGCGTCATCAGTGCCCATATCCTAGGGGGGGTTGGTGAAAGGGCCTTTCTGTGCGGAGTTTGCATGTTCTCCCCATGTCCCCTAGGGTAGGTGAGCTTACAAAAACATGCAGTAATCCTGGTCTCTATACTGCCCCCCCCTTGTCAGCCGGGGCACCTGATGGAGGGGAAAGGAACTGGTTGGAATAACGTGTTCCTTCCATGCGCTACGTCCTACCGGGGGAACTCCCCCCTGTCAGGTGATAAGTAGCAGCTTGCTAGCTCCTCATGCATTGAAGGAGGCATGAGCTCAGTTCTGGGCTCTCCCTAGGCTGGCAGAGGGAGAGTAGCGCCCAGGATTACCCTAACCCTAACCCTTAGGCAATTGGCACTGGGTTAAAAAATGTGTTCGAAAAAAAATAAAATAATAATGGTTAATGTATGTTTTGTAACAATAATTGAAGTAAAACAGTACATGTGTCGCCCCCTAGCTGGAGTACTTGCTGAAGAAAGTGTGTGTAGGCATGAATGTGGAGCTGAGTTACGTGGACATGGAGGACTTCATTTCGCGGGATGCCGTGCGGCAGAGCGGCATCACCGTGTGGCTGTTCCTGGAGTGGGTGGGCAGTGGGAGGCTGAGCCGAGGTGTGGACCGAGAGCGCCTCGCTGTGGCCGTCCAGCACGTGTACCAAGAGATGATCCTTAATGTCATCAAGGAGGTCTGTGTCGGCGTTGCCAAGTCTGCTTATTATAAGCGATTTTGGACTTGTTTTTTTCTGTAAAGTTACTTGCAAATATTGTCTGTCTGTCCGTCTGTCCTGTAATAAAAATATGTGTGCGACGGTGTGTGTGTGTGTGTGTGTGTGTGTGTGTGTGTGTGTGTGTGTGTGTGTGTGTGTGTGTGTGTGTGTGTGTGTGTGTGTGTGTGTGTGTGTGTGCGTGCGTTTCTTTCTGTGCGTTTCTGTCTGTGCGTTTCTGTGTGTGCGTTTCTGTGTGTGCGTTTCTGTGTGTGGGTGTGTGGGTGTGTGTGTGTGTGTGTGTGTGTGTGTGTGTCACATAGGGCTATCTGTGGAAGAAAGGCCACGTCAGAAGGAATTGGAACGAGCGCTGGTTCAGGCTGAGCTCCAACAGCCTGGTCTACTATGACAGTGAGGAGAACAGGGAGGAAAAAGGCTGCATTGACCTGGACCACAATTGCTGTGTGGAGGTTAGATTGACTATTTGGATAGTTTCGGATACTTGTGACTTTCACTCCACTTGCATTTCAAATGACTTACATTAATTTCAAGGGAAGAAGGTACATTGTGTGAATTAACCACTTGAGCCTTATTTCAAATATTAAAATTGCCTAATAGGGCGGATGGATGGGTGGACGAACAGAGTAGTTTGGTCATCCGGTTGTCCAGAACTGCTGATCAGACCGATATGCCCATATATATGGGCATTCCAATATTATGGGCATATACTGATGACATCAGGGACCTCCTAATATCTCAAGAACGGATTCCGAAAACAGCAGAGGGCGCTGTTTTTTCCTTCTTTTTTTTTGACGATGGGTTTCCAGATTGGAGATATCCATATTATAGACCATATTCACACGGCGGCCATTTTGGAATTTTACATTGAAAGTGCCAACCCGTTGCCGTGGCAACCGGGGCTATAGGCATCAAACGGACAAGAACTGACTTACGGGTCCATTTGGTTCCATTTGTACACTCTCAGAGTTACACACCCGTAAGGGGCCAATTGGAAGCCCAATGAGGTCCCAGGACCCCAACTTTAGACACACTGGTCTAGCAGAGTGTTTCCAGTGAGCCAACAATGAATGCACAATATCAGCACCCTGACTCTGTTTGACCAGAATGGAACAGAGCCTTCATTAGTATCATTGGCAACACCTGTGAATGTCTTCACAATATGGCTGCTGTGAATAGAGCCTATAGCAGATGTAAATTGTGTCGTGAGCTTGCACATTTGCTATTTTCACTATCATTGAGATTCTTTTGTATCATGTCAATACCATGCATACCGGACCCTAATACTGCATATAGGGAAGCATGATATTGGAATTATGGCCGATATCTGATTACCTATTATTATTATTAAGCGCTGTATGTTCTGTGTGTTTAAAGGTTCTCCCAGAAAGGGAGGGTAAGCGCTGTATGCTCTGTGTGAAGACCCTGACAAAGACCTATGAGATGAGCGCTGCAGACTCCAAGCAGAGACAGGAGTGGACCAGTGGTGAGCAACACTGTGCATTAATACCTTTGCATTATACCTTTATCATCCTTTTAGCCTACAGTACATGTCTGACTGTACCTCGTGCTGTTTACATTTCTGACTATCAAGGTATTCAATCAATCAATCAATCGATACATACAATAAGTGACATCTAGTGATGTTTCCACCCGACAACCACGCTTAGTGGAATTACAAACCCACACCCTCTCACACACACACACACACACACACACACACACACACACACACACACACACACACACACACACACACACACACACACACACACACACACACACACACACACGCACACACACACACACATTTTATGAAAGCCATTTTTTTAAATTGCCATGTTTAACCATAAGCCTAAAGCCTTTTAATACAGTATGCGTGCGCATGCACACACGCACACGCACACATCCTCGCACACACACACACACACACACACACACACACACACACACACACACACACACACACACACACACACACACACACACACACACACACACACACACACACACACACACACACACACAGATTAATGGGTGTGTCCGGTGTGTGCAGCCATCCAGACGGCGTTGCGTCTGTGCGTAGAGGGGCGGGGCGTAACCCTGCACGCCGAGCTGAAGACGCAGCGCCGCCAGCAGAGGGCGGAGCGAGGGCGGAGACAGGTCGCCAAGGAGGAGGAGCTACACAGACTCCACCTCCTGCAGGCAGAGAGAGACACCAACCTGGTGCAACTGCAACTACTACAGGTGTGCGTGTGTGCATGTGTGCTTGTGTTTGCGCGTGTGTGCCTGTGTGTGTGTGTGTGTGCCTGTGTGTGTGTGTGTGTGTGTGTGTGTGTGTGTGTGTGTGTGTGTGTGTGTGTGTGTGTGTGTGTGTGTGTGTGTATGTGCGTGTGCGGGTGTGTGAGTGTATTTTCCTGGTCCTCACAAGAGAAATGGTTGTTTTAGGGTAAAAAAATAATATATATATATATATATATATTATTTTTTTTGTTAGTCTTTTACAATTAGGAAAAGTTTTCAAATTAGGGTTAGGGGTTGCGTCGCGTTGTCAACTTGTAGATCGGCTGTACACGTTTTATGGGGTACAGACACCAGTGTAAAGTTTTGAAATATATTTTTATGGGGTTCAAACACCAGCATAAAGTTTCGAACTTGATTTTTAGGAGGTGCAGACACAAGTGTAAAGTTTTGAACTTGATGTTTAGGGGGTTCAGACATAGTGTAAAGTTTTGAACATTGTGCTTTAGGGGGTTCAGACACCAGTGTAAAGTTTTGAACGTGGTGTTTTAGGGGGTGCAAACAACAGTGTAAAGCTTTTAACGTGGTGTTTCGGGGGGTGCAGACACCAGTGTAAAGTTTTGAACGTGGTGTTTTAGGGAGCGCAGCGGCAGGCGCAGGCAGACCTCCTGGAGGAGGAGAGGAGGTGGAGACAACAGCATGAGGAGCTGAACAGAGCGCTGCAACAACAGCTGCAAGACGCTGAACAGGTCAGCAGCTCACACACTGGGTTATGATAGTCAACTGAAACTAACAAAATAACAGAAACTAAAATTGAAAAAACATTTTCGTTTACTGAAATAAATAAAAACGAGAATTAAAAAGAAAGAAACGATAACTAACTGAAACTGTATTGTGTGTTTACAAAAGTAACTAAAACAAACTGAAGTTAATGTTATAGACAAAATGCCCTTAGTTTTCATTGTCTATTCATAAGCTTTTTGGGATGATATGAAATCTTAATCTATTTATTTTGCTGTACCAGTTTTACACCAGCTGTCGGCACCACCGTACGGCACCTCGTGGTCCTTGAGTTACTTGTTTACAATCTGACCTTTTCAATCCTGCACCTGACAAATGACCAAAAGTGTATTTTTTTTTTAACTAACACTAAAACTAAAACAAAAAAAAACAGCACTCGGCTCTAAAAATGAATTAAAACTAAACTATAATGAAAAATCCAAAACTATTATAACCTTGTTACACACCTAACATTAATGTTTTGAAAACATGGCCCCCTCACATACAAGAACGACCATATCAGCATACCTGCCAACACTCCTGATTTTGACCCTGCCTCCTTCTTGGCTCCTGAATAGGCTCTATGCACAGCAGCCATATTGGGAATGAATTGGGCCCCTTCCTTACTTCCTTCACAGGTGTTACCAATGATACTAATTAAGGCTCTGTTCCATTTAGTGTGGCATAGTGGTTGTCTTATTTTCAAGTCTTCTCTATAACTCTGAGAGTGTACAAATGGAACCAAATGGACCCGTAAGGGTCTTGAACTGTTGTTATTGTAAAGCACTTTGTAACTTGTTTTTGAAAGGCGCTATATAAATAAAGTTATTATTATTATTTGGTTCCATTTGTACACTCTCAGAGTTACACACCCGCCATAAGGGGCCATTTTGGAACCAAAATGGAGTGTTTCTAGTGACAACATGCATGATATGTTGATATCAGCACCCTGACCAGAATGGAACAGAGCCTTCATTAGTAGCATTGGTAACACCTGTGAAGGAAGTAAGAAGAAGCCCAATTTCTCTCCAATATGGCTGCTGTGCATAGAGCCTATTGAAATTCATCCTGAATTGCAACTGACTTTTCCCATGCTACAGTATAAGCATCATGTTGTGGTGTCTCAGGCGCGGGCCAGCATGCAGGACGAGCTGAGCCAGAAGGAGGAGGAGGCAGAGAGACAGAGGAGGAGGATCCGGGAGCTGGAGGAGACGCAGAGATGTCTGGAGGAGGCGCTCCAGGAGCAGGTCAGGACCCGACGCGACGAGGAGGCCTTCTGCCTCGCACAGGCCAGGTACACACACACGCACACACACACACGCACACACACACACAGACACACACACGCACGCGTGCACAGACACACACACACACACACACACACACACACACACACACACACACACACACACACACACACACACACACACACACACACACACACACACACACACACACACACACACACACACCTCAGTCTCATATGACAGGCTGGCTTCCTGTCAGCATGTTTGAATCCTTGTGGTTTTTGTTGCACTCCGCTGTCAGCTCTGTTGTCGACTTTTTAACCGCTCGAGGAGTCCCTCAGGGCTCTATGCTAGCATATTTTGAGTTTTCGCTGTGCATTAAATATCTTCGCTGAAAATACACTTCACTTACAACAAGTCGCAACGTGGTGCGTTTTCTGCCAAAGTTTCCCCGAATACAAATACTGGGGTTTAAGTGGTTAAAGAAGTACTGAGATCAGGTGGTCTTGGAATGGAGATCATCTTTCATGTGGATTTATTTAAAGGTTTCATGACATTCATTTTCCTTTTTTTTTCCTTTTTTGTTATATGACCTCAATTACACCCAAAAAACTGGGGGGTTTTCTGAATCATTATGATTAAAAAAGTGCTGTGATTGGCCCCTGGACTTTGATATCAAAGTCCATTAATGGCTTATAGACTTTTTAGACATGCAATTTGTTCTTTTCAGGGTGTCCTCAAGCTGATTTCATGTCATTAACATAAATTAAGAACAGTATTGATTGATTGATTGATTGATTGATTGATTTATTGATTTATTGAGAATATGCACATAACAAAACAATGTACACAGGGAATAGTCAAAAGGATAAACACAAGAAAGCCGGAAGCTTATTTCCATCGTGGTCCTGTTGATCTTGGTGTGAGTGTGGGCGTGCTATAAAGGCCCAAGGAGGCTTCCTTGAGCTTCATTGGGAGGGATGAGGATAGGGCTCCATTTATGTCAACCACCTGTTCCCTTAAGTAAAAACTTCTTTGCACCACTGGCTCTAGGCTTCTGGCCGAGGAAGAGGAGAAGTCGAAGGCTCTGCTGGCGCTCCAGGAGGAGCATGAGCGCTACATCGCCCACACCCAGCAGGAGCAGCATGAACTCAGGCAGGAAATGGAACTCAAGACCCAGGCTCTGCAGGAGGCCCACAGGCAGCTGGACAAGGTGCGGTCCAGCCGCCAGCGAGTTGACATGGACATACAGGTACACAACAATGATCCTCAACCTTTACAATTCAAAGGACCCCCATTTTTATATGCATGCCATGAGGCCACGGACCCCCATTTACAGGAATACTTCACCCAAAATTAGTTTTTGTCGCGTTCCTGAGCCAATAATCCAATATCCTCCTATAATTTCACAAACCTCTGTAGTCGTCGCGTCTGTAGTTGTCGGTGAAGCTGCCCGGTTCTCCTCACTGGCTGAAGCAATTGCTCTGATTTTGCACACAGCCATTGCCCATTACCATCTGAACTTAACTGCGAAGCCCGTTTTTTTTTTTCATCAAATCTCATGTGTCAAACAATGGGAGATAACGTTGCCAGGTTTTGCGGGTTTCGCACGAGAAGCTCATCGCTCAAGCTCATCGCGAGCTTGTAGATCGGCTATTTTCAAATGGCCGAAGTGTTTAATGTATTTATTTATGTTTTGTAATAATAATCAAAATCTACAAAGTAACTAGTAACTTAAGTTTTCAAATAATTGTAGTGGAGTAAAAGTACAATATTTGCCTCTGAGATGTAATGGAGTAAAAGTAAAAATATTGGAAATTGGTAATACTCAAGTATAGTACAAATACCTTAACATTTTACTTAAGTACAGTACTTGAGTACATTTACTTAGTTACTTTCCACCACCAGTAGGATACAACAGCAGTGGCAACGCACAAATGTGTGGGGGGATTAATTGGCATAATGACGAAATGGGACAAAAAAAAGGGTAACAATAATTGGCTACACATTTTTTTTTTAAATAATTATAAAAACTCTGCAAAATGTATTTGAAATTGAACAGTAGCGTTTGATGTGTTGCTGACCACTGAGCTCAGAGTTACATGAACATTGTTCTTGTTGTCCAGGCTGCTCAGAGGAAGCTGCGTCAGGCCAGTACCAGCGTCAAGCACTGGAACATCCAGATGAACAGACTCATGCGTCCCATTGGACCAGGAGGTAAATACCCTTTTAAATTCTCTGTTCTCCTCTTAATTAACAGATCTACAAGCTCACAATAACACCACAACTACCTAAAACACCCTGGACAACGCTCCACGTGTCCTAGAATCTTCTCCCTTCCCTAAATCACCCTGGACAACGCTCCACGCGTCCTAGACTCTTCTCCCTCCTGTAGATATTAGCCTGGAACTTTGATGTGGAAGATCCATTTCCAAGGGGCGGTTACAAACAGATTCAAACGTCACAGCAAAAAAAATCCCACTTTGAATAGTGGGCTCTGATTGGTCACCCACAACTCTGGGGTGAGCGAAATGTAATTCAAAACGAGGAGTGCCAGAGGAGTTGTCCAGAGCAATGTTTTTTAGCTGTGGCAGATTTGTCCACCTCACCCCCTAGCACTCACCTCTACAGAATAATGATACATTTCTGTTGATTGATTGATTGATTGATGTACTTTATTTAGTAAGACATGAGAACAACAGTACATGGAAGTACACATTCACAATACAAGGTCTACTAAACTGGAAGACTCATTAAAGCACTGAGCTTGTTTCAAATGAGTTCCCCACGCACACAAATCATGATGACATAGACAGACAGATATACACACTACTTTAGAATGTCAGTCGTCACATGGTAATGTCATGGTCCTCCTGTGCGGGCGACGTTGCAGTGCTCTCCTATTCCTATTCCTCACCCCCTAGCACTCAGCTCTTCTGACTGCACCTCACCCCCTAGCAGTCACCTATTCCATTTCCACCTCACCCCCTAGCACTCACCCTCACCCCTGATAATGTACAGAATGTTATTTAGATAGCATGTTGTTTAGACAGATGCTAGGTTCATTGTTTACTTTGTATCTTAGTTTCTTTGAGACACTACTTGGCTTTTCCTTAAATTCTACTTATGTGACTATTTACGTAATTTCATTTGTTAAGTAGAGTTCACGTTCACTTATATTGATCTCACACTTTTAAGTCTTTCTGGATGAAAGCGTCTGACAAATGCCTACATTTTAAATCAAGGTCAAGTGTATTTGTCCCAAACAGGACAATTTGTGTTACAGCAGATTAAAAGACATTTAAAAATGCATTAGATATCAAGATCCATATCAGTGTCCACAGCAAGATTCAAGAGAATGTATTAATTTGCCATTTGGATGGATTAAACACTGGGAGGATTTCACTGTGTAATACTTTTCATTGTGCGTTTTGTTTTTAGCATGTCATGTGTGACTAGTTCATGGCCAGTTGTCATGCAGAGATTAAAGGACTGACGGTGTCTCTGGTTTTCTCTGTCTTTTTGCTGTTTGGTTCCTTCCAGAGAAAAGATTGTCCACCGGTAGCTCTGGTCTCCCCCCCGTTCCCCTACCGAAGACACGAGACCCTGTCCTCCAGCAGCTCCTTCAGAAGAACGAGAGAGACGCGGAGGGACAGGGACACGCGGGGAGAGAGGAGGGGGCGGAAAACAACCGGAGACAGGAGGACATCTGAAGACATTGTCGACTTTGTGACACAATTAATGGATGCACTGACCACGTCGACCTGCTTTTTGTTTGTCTTACATTTATAGTGATTGATGTCAGCACTTTGTGTAACTGTGTTGTGAAAGGTGCTGCAGAAATAAAGGTTCATACTGCTTCCATGTGTCCATACTGGTTTTAAATAGCTAATGTATTAAAATATGCACATTGTCTCCTAAATGCAAAAATGTATGAAGCAGAAATAAAACATTACCTTATGGGATGAACTGAGAAAGGTTTGGTACAGTACACCTGATTGTCTTGTTAGAGGTTTATTCCATACAAACCAGACTTTTTTGGGGGCGGTGTAGCCGCCCCCTATAAGTGAGTTTTGGACACTGACCAATCCTGCACCGTGATTGGCCAATAGTCTACAACGCATTGTATACCCCTAACCCTTCCATTGTTAATGCAAATCGATACTTTTGCAAAGTCAGCCAATCACATTACAGCTAGTGTCATCACCACTAACTGTAATGTGATTGGCTGACTTTGCAAATTCAGGACTGTGATTGGCCAGCGAATAGCAGTATGGACTTAAAAAAAGTCATTTATCCTTTTTTTTAAGTGAGTCATGTTGTGATGACCACACACCACCTACTTCTCACTGGGTGTCACAACAGTGACATAGTGCTCCAATTCCACATCCTGTGATTGGCTAGTGAGACACATGATGAAAATAATCTAAAACCATTTTGATGTGAGAGTAGTATATTTAACTGAGATGTTGTGTGTTTCATGAGATCAGTGAAAAAGAATCGCAAAATCACTATGGTTAAAATAAGGAAAGTAAAAACCGAAACAAAGACAATGGCAAGTCTTCCTAGAACTGGCCCTGTGAGATCCAAGTGTATATCACAAGAGCTTAAAGGCCAACTTGCAGGTTGTATTTTTGTTCAATGCACAATGTTGACTAGGGCAAAGGTGACTTTTAGGAAGAGGGAAAAAAAATTAGCGAAATTGACCCAGTTTTAGCGTTTTTATCGAACATTTTGTCCGCCCAACCACAACCCTCATGCACGCGCATGTTTTGGTCCGCGTTTCATAGCGTGCGTGTGTCAGCGTGATGATGACGTCACAGCCGGTATCAGGACAGCAGGGGGCGCTGAGATAAACACGCAGGTAGTGGCGGAAGCAAAGAGCCCTCTTGTTACTTCTACATCCCGTTTGCACTTTTTGACTACTCACCGAGGCAACACGTTGTGAGCTTGTAGATCTGCTATTTTTCTTCTGCAGCCTGACTTTAGTTGCAACAAGAATGGTCAATATTTGTGCGTGTGGTGGGTGTACTAATTCCACCCTTTCTGGACATAAAGTGCACGCCTTTCCAAAGAAAGGCACGCCAGCCTTTAGATCATGGGTGAGGTTCGTGCAGGTAAAGAGGGCCGATTTTACTGCGTCGTCGGTGAAAGACCGACACTCTGTCATCTGTGGGGCCCATTTCAAAGAGGAGGATTACATTCAAGGGGATCTCATCTCTCATAGACTGGGATTCCGGACTTTGGACCGGGTGAGATTTATGGAAGGTGCTGTACCTTCTATACAGTTGCCTGGACAAGCTTCTGTGGGTGCAAGATCCGCTGCTGCAGTAAACAAACTTGGTTTGTCTCGGGTAAGTGTGGATCTAACTATCTTTTTGACGCTAACATGTGTTAGGATTTGCAGGACTATCAAAAGTAGCAGCGGTGGAAAAAGTACTCAAATGTAAAAATAAAAGTATTCTTGTTACAAATAAAAGTCCGGAATTAAAAATGTACTTGAGTACAAGTACAAAAGTATTGGTATCAAAATGAACCTCTAGAGTTAGACACCTACGTGCCACTGCCGAAGTGGGGTCGGGGGACCACCGGGGGGGCCGGGCTAAGGGCTCATTTTGGGCTTGTTTTCATAAACCTGGTTGCTTTTTTTTCTCTCGCCAAACTTGGCAACACAGACCTCATGGGGCGCACGCAGAACTGTTGTTTATGACGTTGTTTGTAATGTTTTCGCGGGGTTCCCGGGACCCCCTGGTGGTCCCAGGACCCCTGCAATGTGTGTGTCCCCGTCCTGCTCGTGTTTTGGACCCGATGATGGTTAGTTGTTTTGCTCTGATGTTGTAACACCACCGCTTGTTTCACGCACATGACAGGCAACACGGGAGATGGCAACACGGGAGAGCCCAACCGTACATGCCCGACCCGTACACCGCGAGTAAAAGTACGCACATGTTTGAAAATAGCCGATCTACAAGCTCACAACGCGTACAGTACTTGAGTAAATGTACTTAGTTACTTTACACCACTGGTAAGCAGTCTGTAGCGATGCCAAAACAGAAGGGGAGGGGGTAGCCTTGTATACAAGCGTCATGGTTTGTAGCGGTGTTCGATTTTTCTCTCACATGTACATACACGCTCAGATTTCAAATATAAAGTGCTTACCCCCGAGCCACGGATGTTACAAGGCGACCCGGACCGCGATAAGTATCCGTATCTCCCGTATTGTTCAATAAAAAGCATTTTAATCCGATCGCCGGCCATTTTCTCCAAATTGTCTCCGATACTTTCAACCATGCGACACTAATGGTTGGGAGGTGTATTACACTCTGATACATTACCAAAAAAAAAAAGAAATGGCCGGCGATGGGATTAAAATGCTTTTTATTGAACAATACGGGAGATACGGGTACTTATCGCGGTCCGGATCGCCTTGTAACATCCGTGGCTCGGGGGTAAGCACTTTATATTTGAAATCTGAACGTTTATGTATGTGAGAGTTGGCAATGTAAAAACATTGAACACCGCTATAAACCGGGGGGACTCGGCACTATGACAGTCATGTTTCAGGGCTAGGGAGGGGGAGGATAGAAGCTACCAGCATTTCCCTGAACACTATAAGTATAAATGTTGGTGATATGAGCCCTCAGCTAGGCGAAACTGAGCAGTTATAATGCTATTCAACAGTGGTGGGAAAAGTACTGAAGTTTTGTACCTAAGTAAAAGTATCAATACTGCAATGTAGAAATACTGTTACAAGTATAAGTCCGGTAATTCAAATTTACTTGATTTTACTCAAGTAAATCAAAACAAAAGTATTGGCGTCAAAATATACTTACTATACTATACAAGTACTAAAAGTAAGAGTACAAATTATGCAGAATGTCCCATTTCAGACGTTATCATATTTCTAAAAAAAAAATATATATATATATAGATATAGATATAGATATAGATATAGATAGATAGATAGATATAAAATAGCAGATCTAATCAATCAACCTTTGATAGATTGAATACTTTATTACAGTTTGCAAAAATAAGCACAGGGAAGTACAGTTCAATACAAGGTCACAAGTTGTGAGCTTGTAGATCGGCTATTTTCAAATAATCAAAGTTTAAAAAGGGGTGAAGTGGCGTATGTTTTGTAATAATGATAATCTAAATCTATGAAGTAACTAGTAACTAAAGTTTTCAAATAATTGTAGTGGAGTAAAAGTACAATAGAAGTAAAAGTACTGAAAATTGGAAATACTTCAGTAAAGTAAAAATACCTCATTGTTACATACATTTTTATTTGTACAGTACTTTAGTAAATGTACTGAGTTACTTTACACCACTGCTATTCAATGTCTGATATCCTATGTACATTTAGTATCATGTGTAGTATGTGATCTATTTGCAGGCTCATGTGCAAATTAAAATGTTACAAATTGTTATCCACATGCAAATGCTTGAGGTACAAGAATGTCATTGTCTAATGCAAGCTGTTTCCTAAGTCAGTGGCTCTCATTGTAATGTCAATGACATGTTAGGCTGCAGACCCCATTTGAAAATATTTTGTACTGTAGACTATCTTGTCATGTACAATCAGGGTTCCTACACAAGTATGGAAAGTCTGTAATAAGTGTTTTTCATGGTGTTTCTTTGGAGCAGGCAGCAAATGTTTTTTTTTACCACTGTGTAAGAGCATAGGCCAGAGTGAGATTGATTCATTGAAAGCAAGGTTATGATCAGATCAAGTAGATTGCATATGAGCATCCCTTAGTTCTGCTACTGTAGTGTAGGGGTTGAAGATATACAATTATTTCCAATATTTGAAAAGGTTGAGAACTACTGAGCTAGTCCGTGCCCTGCCTGCGGTCTAGGTGTTGGAAGTGTAATTAATAATAATGGTGAAATAAAACTTTTTCTCATTTTAATGGGTACCTCCTGGAACCCACTATGAGAACCACTAGTGACACACTGTAAACACTGAATTCTCCTTTTTTTTAACAACAGACGCTTCAAAGCCACTCTGCGACTCCTGACGTGACAGAGAAGCCCATGATGATGGAGGAGGAGGAAGCTGGTCCATCATCTGAACCCTCTCTTCCACCCTCTGAGCCACACAGGGAACACAAGGCAACTCAGTATAGTTACCGGAGACCACCACACCGTTCTTTGGGTAGGTTTTAATTTGCTTTGCACGTTTTAGCCAACAGTCCTTTTTATAGAGAAGGGTTACATATCAATTATATCAATTGTTGTTTTTTATAGGCATCCAGGTTATCCCCCAGATGTTGTCCTTAGGGACACAGGCAGTCCCCCAAATGGTGTCTGTGGAAACACAGACAGACATTTCAGGCTTTGAGGCCAGTCCGATGCAAAGCCAATGCACCATCTCTCAGAGTGATAGCGAGCAGTCAGGTGAGGGGCCGTGCAACCAATTATAATTGTTATTGATTTGATTAAGCTATCATTTTTTTCCCTACCGAATGAATGATATTAATTGCTTCTAAAATCAGAATGTGTTAATTATGTTGATGAACTAATCGATGTACCGACTAATCATTTCAGCACCAAAGAAAGGTGATGACAATTGGGTTCCAGAGGCTGATGACGAGCTCTTCTCTGAGAACTCTGATGACTCGCCACACCTGGAAGCATCGTCTACCCCTTGGTAAGACACACTACACAGTTACACTAATCTGTTCATGTCACGATACTGACTGTTCAGTCTTAATCAAACTTTTGTTTTTTTTCCTTTATTTTTTCTCAGTGATATCGATAAGTATATAGTGTGTCACAGCCAACTCATGGAGCTGTTTGCCACTTGCCCGAGCTGCTGTGAGGCCACGCAAGCCAGCATACTGAGACAGGAGGGGACATTTGTGAAAATCCAACAGGTAAGATTTTATCTGCACCTGTAGAAAGCTCTGGTGGCGTTTACCCTCTTGGAATGCGTCAATGTCATGCATTCACTTTTCATAGTGGACTTCATGTGTTTTGTCTGATCTTAGTGCAGTTTGAAGCGGGTTATCACTTTGCATTATGCTATTGCTTTCAATCTGATTTCAGCATAACACCTTATGCTGAATGCTTTTTTCTTCTTTCTCACTTTATTCCTCAGTCATAAGAAAGTACACACAGACAGTACACCACTGATCATTTGAATATTTTTCATAGGTCTGTTCAGCATGTGGATTCAAGAGGGTTTGGCGAAACCAGTCAATGCTGCACAGAAACATGCCTGAGTGCAACCTGCAGCTGAGTGGAGCAGTACACTTTTCAGGGTGTATGCCCCAGCAGACGTTCAGGATGCTCCAGCTATTTGGCCTACAGTGCACCAGCGTGAACACCTACTTCCGCCATCAGCGCTACTACACCATTCCCACCGTCATCCAGGCGTGGCAGAGCCAGCAAGCCAGTATCCTTAGTGAGCTGAAGGAGATGGAAGGAGGATTGATTCTGTCTGGAGACTGCAGGTTGCTCATTGTTATATTCATCATTAGAAAATACACATAAGTACAACATTAATAATTTGTATATTAAGACATTTGGCATCTATCCATAATTTTGCTCTTGCCTTGTGCTTTTTACAGATCGGACAGTCCAGGGCACTGTGCCAAATACGGGACATACTCCCTTATTGAGGACCGGCTGAATAAAGTCATTGACCTTCAGCTTGTACAGGTCTGTTATTCATGCCTCATGTACCTTCTGCCATATCTATGCGGCTACATTCTACTTTGTTTGTGTTTGGGAATCCCATTTGTTTAGGTTTGTTTTTTGTTTGTCTATTGTGCTGCAGAGTTCAGAAGTTGCTAACAGCAACTGGTGTGAGATAGAGGGCCTGCAACGCAGCATCAAGTTACTGAAGGAGCAGGACTTGTCACCGATAGAAACCGCCAGGTACAAGTCACACACACACGCACACGCACACGCACACGCACACGCACACACATACACATACACATACACATACACATACACATACACATACACATAGTATACACATACACACACACACACACACACACACTTTCTCTGGTGATAAAAGTCATGGGGGATATTGGTGTGAACTAAGGGAGGCCACGTCAAGGGTAACCAAATAAATGTTGGCAGTGGAATTGGGGATATTTACCTCTGAAAGCTGTTGAATAAAGTCTCCTGTGTTTATAAGATGGCAATTTGGTTACAATGGGTCTCATGTGGTGATCAACTTGTGGCGATCAAGAAACTGAGAGGGGCTCTGTGGTGATAGTTAAATTACTTTTTGTAGTTTTTTCACTTTAGAAATAGAAATATTTGAATGTGAATACATTTCAAGTTTACTTGAAGGGTTAGTTAACTCATAAATTCTGCCATATATCTGTACAATTCAACCAATTCTGCAGGTAGCAAAATGGGTGAGAGATGTGCTGTGCGTTGAAGGAACACAACACTTCTTTGACATCTGGCATATTGCCAAATGTAAGTATGTGTCCTTGAAAATGCATGGCTACATGGAAGGCAAGACCAATCACAGTAGTTCAATTTTGTCAGTGCGATTTTAAAGTGTGTGTTTGTGTTTGTGCGTGTGTGTGTTTGCGTGCATTAACAGCCGTAGGCAAGAAGCTGGATGCCCTTTCAAGAGAACGTGACTGTGAGGTTATAAAGCTCTGGAAGCAGTCTTTTGTGAACCACCTCTACTGGACCGCCGGTTCTACTCCCAGTGGCAATGCTGACATGATGGAGGCAAAATGGAGAAGCCTGGTCAATCATGCTCAAGACATACATGAGCATGACACTCCTGCATTCCCTGCCTGTCAGCATGAGCCATTGGAAGGAGAGGACAGAAACAAGGAGTGGCTTGAACCAGGTATCTATCACTCAGGAATGTGCACAAGTTCACTTTTTCATGATCTGTTAGTTTGTTGCTGGTCTGAATGAATATCCATGTGAATAACCTTTCACAAATATGCACAAAAAAGCATATTATCAGGGAGAGATTGAAAAATCAGTTGATGCTGTATGTGTGCAGGTTCATCAGTAGCTGTTCAACTGGAGGCTCTTGTGAGTCAAAAACTATTCATAAAAGATGTCCGGCAGCTATCTCCCCAGAACCAAACCTACTCTCTCGAGGCGTTCCACTCCCTGATGATCCGCTTTGCCCCAAAGCACACAGGGTTCTCCTTCCTTGGAATGCATAGCAGGTACAGTCAGACTATTGAGGATCAGTGTCGTAAGATAATTTGGTTTTGGCAGTAAAAATGTAAAATTAGAAATTTCAATACATTGAAATTTCAGAATGATTAAGTAAATGTATTTTGAATGAAAAGATCTTATCCTCATTACAGTAGAATAAAGAGTCACCGCACACTCCTGTGTACACAATACGTTTTTGCAATCGGCAGCTACGAGGGTGTGGCGACTCTTATCCCACAGTGTTTATTTTGTTGGCTGGCACCTTGCAAGGACTGGTGTGCACTTGCACCCTTGGTAACTGTGCCTTCATCCTCATCTCTAAATGGAGGAGAGACATGCGCAATCCACAACCAAACTTAGGCAGGTGCTAAGCAAAAAAATATAACATGAAAACTGAACGAGAACGCTTGCACACTGCAGGCTCCAGTTGTATGATTTCTTTTATTACACCTGAGTGCTGCTGTGATGTTTCGGGCTCTCGAAAAATCACAGCAGCACTGTTCTTACAACTGGAGCCCACAGTGTGTGAGCGTTTCAGTTTTCATCCTCATCTCTGACATTAATTCTCATAAAATTATTTCTCATAAAATGTTTCTTCTTTCCATAGGCTCCTTTTAGCAGCTATGCATTACAACCACAATGGGAACAGAACAGTGGCCACTACTAGTGCTGGAGAACCACGCTACGCAGTGTCCTACCCGAGGTTCCGTAAAGGGCAACATGTTGTACATCCCATCAAAGACAAACCATGTTACGGTGTGTGTTCAATAACTATTTGGAATTATCAACAATTTGCATATTTGGAAATACTGCTATACTTTTATAATGTCTGTGTTTCAATATAATGTTCTCTTCTCTTCAGACTATGCATTTCATTTGATGGGCTCCTTGAAGGACCAATATGCCAGAAGTCCATCAGCCCTGAGAGCCGTCAGTGAAGGTTTGGCTGCTGCTGCTCCTCCCCCAATTGCAAGAACCTTCCAACAGGTCGACAAGGCTGAAGCTGTGACCCAGTACCTGACACTAAAGTCCCGCTTTTCTTCTGGCCACCAGGATCGCTAGCTCTGCTGTCTGTGGTGTTGGGCTGATGTTACCTTGAAGGACTTTATATCTGACCCCAGTATCTCTGTCAGAGCGTCTATGACTGTGTGTGGAAAAGAACACCAGGGAAGAAGTAGAGGGTTGTTTGTTTAGATTTGACAGAGACAAGATGGGGACTTATTCGTCCTTTTACTCTGTTTTGGGACTTCTCGTCGTGCTCACGTGCACACTGGCGTCTTCCGACGTCTTTGACAGCGTTTTAGGAAAAAAAATCTCGGGGGAAACAAGTTAACAACGCAACACTGACTACAAAACTGAAAAACGTTAATAAAAACAATATGCAAGTATAATCAATCAATCAATTATTCAGCAGTGGTCTCTTCATGTTGTAGTTTAATGGTTCAAGCTGCTCTCATACTCAGAGCCCCTTTTATGCCTGGTGAGTACAGGTGATGGCCCAGAGACCCCCACACCTGGCACTCCTGGCACCCCATGAAGATAAAGGCAAACATTTGCATCACTATAGTATAGGCGACGTCGCTCTGCTGTTTGGATACGGTAGTGATTAGCTGCCTGCCCGCATGAATGGACGAGGTCCGACGGCCACTATTCTCTTTGGATTTTTTTCACTGCCTGTTTTTCAGTCTTTTACTTTATTTTCTAGGGGAGGCTAGATTTTAGTTGGGCAGGCAGCCGCCTGCCCTGCCTCTATGGTGGGTACGCCACTGACTGTATGCCTGTCAGAGAGGATGTCGTCTGTTTTCTATATGCCAGTTTGTTGGTGACAGCGAAGACCTGAATCAGACCAAAGCTGAGTGCGAATCAACCTGCCGTGAAGCCTACACCCATTCAGATGAGCAATATGCATGTAACCTGTGCTGCCAGAGTCAGCTGTGATGTTTGCTGTACGGAGCCTTTCAAAAAGCTTATCGGACGCTATCAGCGCCGTGACGTCACAGCAGGTTACTTTTCCCTACCTCTCATACACTACAATGGAGTTTGACTAGCGCGGAAAGCCATTTCCTTGATCCAAAATGGACGCCTTACAAGACGAAAATGGATCGTCGGAGAGAGTTTGATGGACCAGCTCCATACAATTTTGAGCCTTTTAGGCAACCGAGACCAGCAGCAGATAACCTCTCCATCTGGTTTCCAGGCAACCATGCTCCTCACTGTATACATCATGGTCATGAACAAATAGCTGAAACCATGTCCCACATGCCATGTATACAGGGGACTCTACATAAGTAGGCATGACAGAATAGTGGATTTGATATCTAAAGATATCACTTCTATTTTCAGGTCCTCCATCATGCTGTATAAGCATTCTACTGTGAAGCCGAGCATGTTTTACCTGTGTAACGATGATTCTGTGTTCTCTAACATTTCAGCTAACACCCCTGATGTCATTGTTGTTAATGAAAACCATAGGGAGGTGTTCATTCTCGAGGTCGGCTGTACTTTTGATTACAGCTTAGAGCAGTGGTAGGCAACAGGCGGCCCGTGGGACAGAACTGGCCCGCCAGCGTTAATATCTGGCCCGACAAGTAATTTTGTAAATCATTTACAATAGCTGACTGACAGTCCAGGTAGGATATGGACAGCAATAGCTTTGAATTGATGAAATCAGGTATGATGAACAAATAGTTCTATTTCCATTCTTTGAATGTTATGTTTTCACTGTCAACTTTCCTCTGAGACTTTTGGATGAAAATCTCTCGCGTTTAAAAAACATCAAAGCTGTTTCACATGCCTCAAATGATACATTGTTTCTCTCCATTCTAAGAGATCTTGACCCAAGAGCTCTTGTTCGAAAAGGAGTACTCTCTGTGTCCAGATAAAATATCTATAAGTGATAGAGAGTATAAAAATCTAAGTGAAACATTCAAGGATGACGCCTGCACAAAAAGGATTAGATAAGCATTTCTGTGTGCACCTATAACATTTGATTCCACATGCTTTTTCTGTTATACCACATCTTTATGTAGTAACTTTTATAACAATACAGTTATTATTATTGTATTTGTTTGTTTGTTGCAAGTTCCACGTCCTAAATTAGCCATTGATTGTGTTCTGGCCCACCATCTAATGTCTTTGAAAAAGTTTGGCCCGAGGTCAAACTTACTTGCCAACCACTGGCTTAGAGTAAGCCTTCCTAACAAATTGCTAAAATATCATCGGCTAGAGCAGACCATCTCTCAGCTAGGCTACATATGTCAACTTTTGTTTTTTATCTTTGGTAGTCTAGACTCTACACTACCAAATCAGATAATGGGGAAACAGCCAGTTACAAAGTAAATCCTCTACTCTAGACTCTAGAGTAGAGGATTTACTTTGTAACTGGCTGTTTCCCCATTATCTGATTTAGCACCCAGACCTGAGACCATCCGTTGTCTAACAACACCCTGGATTTGAAGGTTCCTGTCTGAATCCTTTCGTGCTGCAGATAGCATCTCGCCTTCTGCCAGGAGCACTCACCCTCAGCTGTTATAGGAAGCCGCTCAATTTTGTTGTTGTCCGCTGTGTTCGACGAGTATGCCATCTTCTGTTTTGTATGTAGCAATGCTCTGCCTTAGATGCACTTTGTAACTGGCTGTTTCCCCATTATCTGACTGCATTGGCAGTGTTTATGTCCTTTGCACATCTTGTACTTATGTTTATGTGGACATAAATACATATTTCAAAAGTGTGTCTGTGATAAATGTTTTCTTCAACTCAGTCTATATCTTGCGTTTGGCTTCCCATGTTGATAACATTACTTGTGTTGTGAAAGCAACTGCTCTTTAGGTAAGCACTTTGACATAAATGCTACTTCTTGATATCTGTCAATGACATGTATTTACATTTTGACAACCTGATCTGTAAGTAGAAGAAAAGATTGAATGTTGACTATACTACACATGACCGTTTACTGTGTAAGAAGCAAATGAGTAAATCATTGTGTTTTTAATCAAAACCCTGCATGGTTATTTATGACTTGTTATGCTATAGCAAGTCCAATTGTATTGCCTTAATCCATATGGTCAATCTGTAATAAATGATAACACAGATGGCATATAGTATATCATATCTTTGACAATAGTGACCAAATGTTTTTGGCATCTAAAGAAGAAAAACATGAATACTGTCAATTCAATTCAATAACTTTATTGGCTCAAGTCTGGCCATGAGAAGCCTCTGTAGTTTCCACCTGCCTCTGGAAACGTCTGTCTGATGGCGTGGACTACACAGGCAGGTACGACCCTCCTACTGTGGCGACCAAGTTTACTATAAGCCCAGCGAACCATCTGTCTGTATGCTGTGTAGCGGTATTGGCTGGAAGAGAGAGATAGATTGTGCTTTATTAATCCTGCAAGGGAAATTCAGGTGTCATAGCACTGCAGTAGGCATGAAATACAGGTCATGTTCATTTCAGGTGCGTCATAAAACTTCATAAAATATTGTACAACTTACTCAAAAGTCCTGAGGGTGAGTGCTCCATGCTCCTGGCGGAAGGCGAGATATGCTATCTGCAGCACGAAAGGATTCAGACAGCAACCTTCAAATCCAGGGTGCTGTGTTAGACACCGGATGTTCTCAGGTCTGGGTGCTAAATCCTCTACAAGCTTCCAATAGGGCTGCCTCTCTCTGCAACACACGCTCTCGATACCAGTGGGCATGGGTTGACATTCTCCACACAGACACCTGAGTTCAAAGACAGAAAAAAGAAAAGGTCACCGAACAAGTAGTAGCCCTACCAATGAAACCAACTGGCCTCTTGCGGGTCTGTTTCCATTTGTACAATGTCAGAGTGATTAACGTGATTTGAAATAGCAGATTGGAGACCTAGATAGAACATTATATCAATGGGGTCTGTGGCCTGATGCATATCAAACTGGGGGTCCTTGAAATTAAAAAATACTGATGAGTTATTTAGGCTATATAACAACCTGGACTATTCTATTAGCAACAGCATTCAAGTAACAATCAACATATTTGTAGGCTACTTTCTTTGTGAAATAAAAAAAAAGGTCAGAGGCATGATTCTCATACTTTTAATAAGGTTGACAGTGGTGTAAAGTAACTAAGTACATTTACTCAAGTACTGTAGTACAATGTTGAGGTATTTTTTACTTTACTGGAGTATTTCCAATTTTCAGTACTTTTACTCCACTGTATCTCAGAGGTAAATATTGTACTATTTTTGAAAACTTTAGTTACTAGTTACTTTGTAGATTTCGATTATTATTACAAAACATAACTAACCACTTCAGCCCTACAAGCACTTGTGAGCTTGTAGATCTGCTATTTTCAAACGATTTATCAAAAACATTTTGTTCTTGTGAAATGGGACATTCTGCACCATGAGTACTTTTACTTTTGGTACTTTCAAGTACATTTTGACAGTACTTTTGTACTTTTACTCAAGTACATTTGACTTGTAACAGAGTATTTCTGCATTGCAGTATTGATACTTTTACCTAATTAATACATGTGAGTACTTTTTCCAGCACGTTATTGATACAATGCAACGTTAGGCTATACTGTTGATAATGGCGTTTGTTTACCATGACGTCTGGCCGATCCTCCACATGTTGTTGTTTCCCCATGCCTCCATCTCCTGGCGATATCGAGGTCTGACTGGATCTGCATCTGCTGCTGCTCTCGGCTGTCTTACAGGCTCGAAATTGTATGGGGCTGGCCCATCAAAGTCTCTCTGACGATTGAAACCATTCTCGTCCTGTAAAGCGTCCATTTTGGATCAAGGAAATGGCTTTCCGCGCAAGTGAAACTCCAGTGTAGTGGATGAGAGGTAGGGAAAAGTAACCTGCTGTGACGTCACGGCGCTGATAGCGTCTGATAAGCTTTTTGAAAGGCTCCGTACATGTTTTTCGTGCGTGGACACTTTTAACCCTTTCTGAGCGGTATTTCCGGCGTAAAATGGAAAAAAATAAATATTGAAATTAGATACCAGTGATGTAAACTACACATAATTGAAGAATAGGGTTTAACCTGAAAGTTGGCCTTTAAACACAGAATTGTGACAAAGCACAGATCTGGTCAAGGTTCCAGAGCAATTTCAGCTGAACTTAAGATTTCTAAAATGAGAATAGACCACACATGGAATAGACCACACACCGCCCACTTCACACTGGGTGTGATTTTTTAATATGCATTACTCCTACATATTTTTTCCAAACGTCACGGACATCTCTATGGTCATGTGATCAAGAAGTTTCTGTCCGATGTTTCATATTGGCCACGATTGGCTTCCAAAGTTTACGGGAGTGGCCTGTGTTGCACAAAATGCCACAAATCATGTCCAATCGTCGAAACGTTGCACACTAGGCCAAGGAAGAAATGCAAGCATAACATGTTCAAATCAGCCTCATGGTGGCGCTATAACAGGCCAATTCATGTTTTGGCCCATAACGCTTGAACCGAAGGCCATACAATCAAAGTCTTTTTTTTTCTCCTCTGTACACTCTCTGGGGTCATGTGATCAAGATGTAAGAGTTTGATTTGTCAGATCCTTTTCTTGTGCCTATGACTGCCTTACAAAGTTTGCGGGCTCTAGGCAACCCAGGGACACTTTTCTAGTTATTATTATTACTAGACCATACCCGGTGAAGGGCGGCGACGAAAGTAGGTGCAAACTTGGGGTTATTGCACATCCTGTCGCGCGGTTTCTCCCCCGAGCGCGTCCCGTCGCGCGCGGGGGAGCCTCACCACTACAGACAGCGTCACCACTACAGACAGAGGTTACTAGAATTATAGTAGGATTGTCTCCGCCAGGCCGAAGGCATGGTGGAGAGTATGTTTTCGTGACAATATGTTGAAAAGATGTGCTTTGATTGGCTAGCGAGACGCATGACGAAATACATACCTATAAATAGGTGAATCACTTCGGAGCGCTGCGGTGCGCGTTCCGAAGTGACATCAGTGCCATCAGCCAAGCTAACATTTAGTCAGGAGATATTAGCAGAAAAAGCTCCAAAATTGGAACCTTTTCCAATCTCTGCTGCTGGCGGAGACTTGTGCTCAGGAACAGTCAGGAACAGCACTTTCCAGTACAAACTGAGATTACAGCTGAGATCACAGCTGAGATCACACAATGCAACTAACTCTCATTACGCAAACTGAAGAAGCAGGAAATTATCGTCTGAAACCTCATGAAGAAGCAAAGGCGCAATGCCGACAGCAGAAAGCCAAAGCTAAGAAACAGAGACAAAGACCACCAATAAGAAGAGATGCTACAGAACAGCTAAAGAACAAGAAGACGTTCAAGCTGATGAAGCTGGTGCCGCATTCTTAAAGAACATGTCAGAAAGTGGACCCAATTATGTCTGTTTCTCCTGTGAACGTTAAAACCTGCAAAGTACACAGCAACAATAGATACTGTACATGTCATCGCTCCATTAAAATGGGGAAACTCCCTCCACAGGCTTGGGCTAACAACTTATTACTGGACGCCATACCCCGAGAACTGCAGGATTTGCACCCGTTAGAGGAAAGGTTGGTAAGTCAACGTATTGCCTTCATGAAACTTGTTGGCTTGCCAAGAGGCAGACAAAAGGCAATCCACGGTAATGCAGTCAATGTGCCATCTGACGTACACACTATCATCAAAGTTCCAATCTTGGAATAAATTCCAATATTTGCTGGCGGAGACTTGTGCTATTATTAAGGTTTCGAGAGCCTATCAGGCTTCGAAGCCTTATTGCATTCCTTGGCTTTCACTATTATTAAGGTTTCGAGGCCAATAGGCTCGAAGCCTTATTGCATCTCTACACTTTCACTATTATTATTAAGGTTTCGAGGCCAATAGGCTCGAAGCCTTATTACATCTGTAGGAATTCATGATCTTCCGCCGGTTTTGCCAGTTCTGGCCTAACCGCGTGGTCACTTCTTATGAAATTCGGCAATATGGTAGAGGGCTATGCCAAACGGCGAAAACCCGAAACTCACAACCATTGGCCAAAGGGTGGCGCTGTAGCACTCAATTGAAAATGCCAACTTTGAACAGGTACAGCTCATGCCCTGTTCGACCTACAGCCATGAAACTTCGATACACACATGCGTCTCCTCATGCCTAACAACTTTCACTGTTTGACTTTTGACCTCTGACCTTTAGATCTCCCATTTCGAATTCTATGAAAAGCAGTAAAAAGCAGTAAAAGTCCATAGCTTTCTGGGATCTTTGAGCAATCTGTACGAAACTGTCTACACATGAACTTTGGACCAATGCCGACAAACGTGAGCAAGCGGATTTTCCATAAGTGAAAACGTTAAGCTTTTATAAGCCAATGAAAATTGCAGATTTTATGACAATTATTCATCTGCCCCTAACACATACATGCAGACTCACATTTGTTTGACACTTTGCAATATTGTAGAGGGTCCTTCCAAGTATCACTGAAACCAATCTTACTCCAATTGGTCAAAGGGGGGCGCTATAGCAATTTTTTGAAAATGCAAACTTTAAACAGGCAAAAGTCATGCCTCGTTTGGCCGACAGCCGTTAAACCTGCTTACACATGTGCCTTGACTCATGAGGAACACATGTATCACTTTGACCAGTAAGCTCTGCCCTTAGATTGTCTGCAATTTTGAGCAGTTTGAAAAACATTTAAATCCAGGATTTCTGAGCAATTTGCGTGAAACTGTGTCAAATACATGTTTGAGGCCCTTTTTCACAGGTTCAGGTGTGTTGGTTCAATAGCTTGATCGCTTAATCATCTGCCTTGAAACCATAGGGTAGCCGGTTCGAATCCCACCTCAGGTAGACTTCATTATAATTGCATTGCACACAACATGACTATATCAATGAATACATGTGCGATTGTTAAAGATGACGAGAAATGCATACTTGAAAGTAGTTATTTTCAATGTATGACGTACTTCATTCGCCCGTTTGTTTTGTTTTCTTGGATTCTCCCTTTTCACTGTCTAAGGCTGTGTATTGGATAGCTCCACCAGTAGAGTGTGAGTCTCATGTGCCGAAGGTCCCTGGTTCGAATCCCACTTATTACAGTTCACATTTAAATTACATTGTACAAAACATGACCCTGTTAATTCAGACATGTGCAATGTTTAGACAATAACACGAAATGCTTTTGAGAGTAGTTGTTTTTTATGTATGACATACTTTCTTGTGAAAATAGCCGATCTACAATCTCACACCTTTTTAGATAGCAACGCGTTGTGAGCTTGTAGATCGACTATTTTCCACTAGTTTCCATTCCGAAATATATTGAGCAGTTTGAAAAACATTTAAAACAAGGATTTCTGAGCAATTTGCGTGAAAGTGTGGCATGTGTGTGAACTCCCTTTTCACTAGTACAGGTCTGTTGGCCCAATGGCTTAATCATCTGCCTTGATACCGCAGAGTCGCCGGTTCAAATCCCACGTCATGCAGACTTCAACTCAATTGCATTGCACACAATATGATTGTATCAATGAATAAACATGCAATTGATAAATGAAATGCTTATTGAGAGTAGTTATTTTCAATGTATGACGTACTTCATTCCCTCTTTTGTTTTGTTTTGTTGGATTCTCCTTTTTCACTGACTAAGGCTGTGGATTGAATAGCTTGATCAATACAGTGTTAGTCTCATGTGCCAAAGGTCCACGGTTCAAACCCCACTCGTCATAGTTTACATTTAAATTGCATTATACAAAACATGACCCTGTTAATTCAGACATGTGCACTTTTTAAACAATACCATGAATTGCTTTTGAGAGTAGTTGTTTTTTATGTATGACATACTTTCTTGTGAAAATAGCTGATCTACAATCTCACACCGGAAGAACCTATAGGACGGAAACAACTATAGATATCAACAGACACCATCAGGGAGGCCATATCTTTAGCTCAATGAGAAGAGAGGCAGCCTGTGAATCCATAGGTCGCAGGTTCGATCCCTGTCCCCAACAATGCGTTGAGGTGATCATCATTTGGAATTCCCCCTATTCCCATGGATTGGATCCACCCCTCTCACCTGCTCTCACTCATCACCAATCACACCTGCCACATGCACAGTACAATTTTTAGGTACTTTTACTTTACTACTCTACTCTACTACAATTACAGCAGATGACAGCTTTAGTTACTTGTTACTTTGCAGATGTAATTATTAATACAACACCTACAGTAACCACATACAGCCGATCTACAATGTGACGCGTTATGAGCTTGTATGTATATAATAAGCAACCCATGCTGTATGATAACTTACCACATATGAAATCCAATTCTGTCTATCCAATGGCTCAGTCTGTACTGTGGCCATAGCTGAGTGGTTAGTGAGCCCACCTAGGGAGCCAGAGGCCCTGGTTGCCCCAGGTACGATTCCAGGCCAGCAAATGTGTCGATGAAATGAAATTTGTCCCTGAGCAAGACTCTTAACCCCTAATTGCTCACAGGCCCTCATTGGAAACAAGGCCGCAAGGACTTTCATGAACGGACCTGGAATTATCCTTATCCTTTACACTGTCTACCCACAAGTCTATAGGTCCCTGGTTCAAACCCCAATTTAACCGGTCCGAATATAATTTACTGAACAAAAATCATGACTTTGTTAATTAATGCATTTTCACTTCTTCTCTCTCGCTCTCTCTCTTACTGCCTCTCTTTCTCACTGCCTCTCTCTCTCTCTCCCTCTCTCTCTCTCTCTCTCTCCCTCTCTCTCTTTCTTTTCTCTCCCTCTCTCTCTCTCTCTCTCTCCCTCTCTCTCTCTCTTTCTTTTCTTTTCTCTCTCTCTCTCTCTCTCTCTCTCTCTCTCTCTCTCTCTCTCTCTCTCTCTCTCTCTCTCTCTCTTTCTTTTCTCTCTCTCTCTCTCTCTCTCTCTCTCTCTCTCTCTCTCTCTCTCTCTCTCTCTCTCTCTCTCTCTCTCTCTCTCTCTCTGCCACTCTGTCACTGTCTGTCTGTCTGCCAGTCTGCCACTCTGTCACTGTCTGTCTGTCTGTCTGTCTGTCTGTCTGCCAGTCTGCCAGTCTGCCACTCTGTCACTCTGTCACTCTGTCACAGTCTGTCTGTCTGCCAGTCTGCCACTCTGTCACTGTCTGTCTGTCTGTCTGTCTGTCTGTCTGTCTGTCTGTCTGTCTGTCTGTCTGTCTGTCTGTCTGTCTGCCAGTCTGCCACTCTGTCACTGTCTGTCTGTCTGCCAGTCTGCCACTCTGTCACAGTCTGTCTGTCTGTCTGTCTGTCTGTCTGTCTGCCAGTCTGCCACTCTGTCACTGCCTGTCTGTCTGCCAGTCTGCCAGTCTGCCACAGTCTGTCTGTCTGCCAGTCTGCCAGTCTGCCACTCTGTCACTGTCTGTCTGTCTGCCAGTCTGCCACTCTGCCACTCTGTCACAGTCTGTCTGTTTGTCTGTCTGCCACTCTGTCACAGTCTGCCAGTCTGCCAGTCTGTCACAGTCTGCCAGTCTGCCACTCTGTCACTGTCTGTCTGTCTGCCAGTCTGTCTGTCTGCCAGTCTGCCAGTCTGCCACTGTCTGTCACAGTCTGCCAGTCTGCCAGTCTGCCACTCTGTCACAGTCTGCCAGTCTGCCAGTCTGCCACTCTGTCAAAGTCTGCCAGTCTGCCAGTCTGCCACTCTGTCATAGTATGCCAGTCTGCCATTATTCTCGAAACCGCTCATTGCTGCTTGCAGCTATGTTTACGGGGCCAGAGCTCAGCTCTGGACCTGTTTTATTATTCGCTTTATTCTGTCACTTCTGCCACTTTTCGCAGTTCTGGCTGAACCGCGCTGTCGCTTTTTACGAAACTCGGCCATATGGTAGATGGTCATGAAAAACGATCAAGAAATAATTCTCACAATCTTTCGTCCAAAGGTGGCGCTATAGCACTCAATTGAAAATGCCAACTTTGACCAGGTACAACTCATGCCCTGTTTGACCTCCAGCCATGAAACTTGGATACACATATGCGTCTCCTCATGCTGAACAACTTTCACCCTCTGACTTTTGACCTCTGACCTTTAGATCTCCCACCATTTTGAATTATATGAAAAACAGTCATTGGCTCCTAACTTCTGCATTTTTTCACTTATGGAAAATCCGTTGGAACATTTTGTATTCAGTGGTCCAAAGTTCAAGTGTTAAATGTTTCGTGCAGATTGCTCAAAAATCCCAGGAGGAGATAGATTTTAACTATTACAGTTTTATGAAAATTATTCATCTGTGCCTAAAACATACATGCAGACTCACATTTCTTTGAAACTTTGCAGAAATGTACAGGGTCATTCCAAATATCACTGAAACCAATCTTACTCCAATTGGCCAAAAGGGGGCGCTATTTCAATTTTTTGAAAAGGCAGACTTTAAACAGGCATAAGTCATGCCTCGTTTGGCCGAAAGTCGTGAAACTTGCTTACACATGTGCCTTGACTCATGAGGAACACACGTATCGATTTGACCAGTAAGCTCCGCCCTTAGATTTTCCGCAATTTTGAGCAGTTTGAAAAATACTTGTTTTTGCCAGTTCTGGCTTAACCGTGCATACGCTTTTTACGAAACTCGGCCATATGGTAGATGCTCATGAAAAACTACCAAGAAATAATTCTCACACTCATTCGTCAAAGGGTGGCGCTATAGCACTCAATTGAAAGTGCCAACTTTGAACAGGTACAACTCATGCCCTGTTTGACCTACAACAATGAAACTTCGATACACACATGCGTCTCTTCATGCCCGACAACTTTTGTGGTCTGACTTTTGACCTCTGACCTTTAGATCGCCCACCATTTTGAATTATATGTAAAACAGTCATTGGCTCCTAACTTCTGCATTTTTTCACTTATGGAAAATCCGTTGGAAATTTTTGTAGGCAGTGGTCCAAAGTTCAAGTGTTAAACGTTTCGTGCAGATTGCTCAAAAATCCCAGGAGGAGATAGATTTTAACTATTACAGTTTTATGAAAATTATTCATCTGTGCCTAAAACATACATGCAGACTCACATTTCTTTGAAACTTTGCAGAAATGTACAGGGTCATTCCAAATATCAATGAAACCAATCTCACTCCAATTGGCCAAAAGGGGGCGCTATAGCAATTTTTTGAAAAGGCAGACTTTAAACAGGCATAAGTCATGCCTCGTTTGGCCGAAAGTCGTGAAACTTGCTTACACATGTGCCTTGACTCATGAGGAACAAACGTATCGATTTGACCATTAAGCTCCGCCCTTAGATTGTCCGCAATTTTGAGCAGTTTGAAAAACACTTAAACCCAGGATTTTTCAGCTATTTGCGTGAAACTGTATCATCTGTGTGATCTCCTTTTTCACAGTTACTTGTCTGTTGGGCCAATGGCGTCTCCCTTAAATGAATGCCTCACAATCTCAAGGTCGCCAGTTCAAGCCTCACTTGATGCAGACTTAATTTAAGTTGAATTGCAAACAACATGACTGTATCAATGAATACATGTGCAAATGGTAAAGATAACCTGAAATGCTTATTTGAGAGTACGTTTTTTCAACGTATGACATACTTTATCTGAAAATAGCTGATCTACAATCTCACAACTTTTCATGGTTTGTGAGCTTGTAGATCGGCTACTTTCACTAGTTTTGGTTCTGAGGAGATGTACAATTTCTTCATTGGTAAATGGTTTGTGAACGAGTGATCTTAGTGTTAGTGAAACAGGGGCTTGGTTCATGAAAGAAGGCAAGAGTTTATGATCTTCAACAGACAATATCAGCCTGGACAAAGCTATAACACTATAGGTAGTGTTGCAGCCTATTAGTCTGAAGGTTGAGAGTTCGAATCCTGTTAATGGCAGTAGGTTGAGATGTCCAATCAAACCATTATGTTTCCATCTCTCTCTCTCATCAATCTATTGTTTCCATGTCACTCTCTCTCTCTCTTCAATCTATTCCGTTTCCATGTCTCTCTCTCCCTCTATTCACTGGCCCCGTATTATCGCTGCTTGCAGCTATATTTACGGGGCCAGAGCTCAGCTCTGGACCTGTTTTATTATTCGCTTTATTCTGTCACTTCTGCCACTTTTCGCAGTTCTGGCTGAACCGCGCTGTCGCTTTTTACGAAACTCGGCCATATGGTAGATGGTCATGAAAAACGATCAAGAAATAATTCTCACAATCTTTCGTCCAAAGGTGGCGCTATAGCACTCAATTGAAAATGCCAGCTTTGACCAGGTACAACTCATGCCCTGTTTGACCTCCAGCCATGAAACTTGGATACACATATGCGTCTCCTCATGCTGAACAACTTTCACCCTCTGACTTTTGACCTCTGACCTTTAGATCTCCCACCATTTTGAATTATATGAAAAACAGTCATTGGCTCCTAACTTCTGCATTTTTTCACTTATGGAAAATCCGTCGGGAGATTTTGTAGGCAGTGGTCCAAAGTTCAAGTGTTAAACGTTTCGTGCAGATTGCTCAAAAATCCCAGGAGGAGATAGATTTTAACTATTACAGTTTTATGAAAATTATTCATCTGTGCCTAAAACATACATGCAGACTCACATTTCTTTGAAACTTTGCAGAAATGTACAGGGTCATTCCAAATATCACTGAAACCAATCTTACTCCAATTGGCCAAAAGGGGGCGCTATTTCAATTTTTTGAAAAGGCAGACTTTAAACAGGCATAAGTCATGCCTCGTTTGGCCGAAAGTCGTGAAACTTGCTTACACATGTGCCTTGACTCATGAGGAACACACGTATCGATTTGACCAGTAAGCTCCGCCCTTAGATTTTCCGCAATTTTGAGCAGTTTGAAAAATACTTGTTTTTGCCAGTTCTGGCTTAACCGTGCATACGCTTTTTACGAAACTCGGCCATATGGTAGATGCTCATGAAAAACTACCAAGAAATAATTCTCACACTCATTCGTCAAAGGGTGGCGCTATAGCACTCAATTGAAAGTGCCAACTTTGAACAGGTACAACTCGTGCCCTGTTTGACCTACAACCATGAAACTTCGATACACACATTTGAGTGTGAGTTTGTTGCTATCCGGTGGTATTCACCCAAATCCAGGGCCTACCACTGTGAGTTCAACGTTAACGGGAGCTTCGTATAGTACAAGCTTCTATAGCGATGGTCGCAACACAGCGTGCAGCACACGCTTCGGCGGAGAACAACAACAACATCAAACCGAACCCCCCAGTCGATCATCACACAACGGCGTTTTGTCTCAGACCCACTCACCAGACAAGGAAGTGCCCCAGTCGAAGACTGGAGAAACGAGAATGGATTATTTGTCCCGGCTAGCGACGGAGATGAAGGCACGGTTCACTGGATACACACTCGCAAACAGTCGACGTCACAGAGGATTCCCTCAACACGCCGACGCAGAGAGGATTTCCCCATGCAACACGGGAGACCAAAACAAACACAGGGTGTCCCACCGAGTGGATTGCTGGGAAACAGAGTTTTTCCCCCTGCTTTCTCAATGGATACAGCTCGTCGTTCACAAGGTTTTCCTTTGTGGGGAAGGCTTGTAAGCAGAGACGTTTTTCTCCCTGTTTTGCAAGGAGGACAACCACAGTGTGTCCCACCGAGAGGAATGCTGGGAAACGGAGTCCTTTTCCCTGCTTTGTCAATGGACCCAGGTCGTCATTTACACAGTTTTCCGTTGTGGGGAAGGCTTGTAAACAGGGATTTTTTCCCCCTGTTTATCACACCATGGCGCCAGCACAGAACTTCTGCTTCACCCCTCCCCCACCCCCCACTGCCCTGCTGCAATCACAAAGACCCCACCCCCCTCCCCCGATCACACCTCCACTCCCCCCCTCCCCAACCTCCCCCCTCCCCCAACACATCCACCACAGCAGGACAAAGGAAGGTCTGGCAGTCCCCACTGCAGAGTCCACAAAACCAGCTGAACAGGTTTTAACCCAAACCCCCCTACCCCACCACCCATCAGCGACTCCAGACCCCCCCCCCACACACCCACTCCTCCCCCACCCACCCTTGAAGCTACAGGAACAAAGCTCAAGGATCCTGACTTTTTCCAGACTGAACAGATGGACACGATTTTCTCCAAAAAAGGTCTACACATCATTCACCTGAATGTGAATAGCCTCAAAAACTCCTCAAAGATGTCTGAACTAAGATCCATGTTTGGAAATGGCAAGGTAGGGTTTCTCTCTTTTTCAGAGACAAAACTGGATGACTCAGTAGACGACTCTGAAATTCAGATAATAGGCTACAATGTCATTAGGAAAGACAGAACTCTTTGTGGAGGGGGGGTATGCATTTATGTGAGATCTGACATCATTTTCAATGTGTACCCAAATTTTGAGAACAACTCCACGGAATCGGTCTGGATAGAAGTCATCTATCCTCACGCTAAACCCCTGATAATTGGCGCAATCTACAGGCCCCCAGATCATTTTTTATGATTTAATAGAGGAGCACATGTCAATCATTGGAAATTCGGAATTGATTCTAATTGGTGACTACAATACCGATGTACTTCGGAAAGACGCCGCCATATTTAAATCTTTCAGAAAATTCTGTGACATGCATAGCCTCACCCAAATGATAAAAAATATCACGAGGGTAGGCCCCACTTCTCAAACCATCATTGACCTCATTTTGACATCAGACCAGTCGAGGATTCCTTTAAGCGGGGTCATTGAGTGCAGTCTAAGCGACCATAACATCATTTTCTGCACGCGTAAGATTCACAGAAGTAGTTGACTGTCATAGCACGGTCGGCTGCAGGGCTATGAAAACTTACTCATCAGAGGCGCTCACAACAGCCCTTGAGAAAATTGATTGGTCAAATGCACTCAGTGGCTCCTCGGCTGAGGAGTCTTGGACTGGTTTCAAAACTGCTTTTGTGTCTGTTATTGATAGCCTAGCGCCCAAGAAGGTGGTGAGAGTCAGAGCCCGTACACAACCCTGGATGAAGGGAGACATCCTAAATGCCATCAAACTCAGAAACAAATTGTACTCTGAGTTCAGGAAATGCAAACATTTGCAACTACTTGAAAGATGCAGAAATCAACGAAATGTAGTAAACAAATTGGTCAAAACTGCCAAAAAGAATTTCTTAAATGAAAGCATTGAGGCAAACAAAAGCCACCCACAAAAGCTGTGGGAAGCGCTACAGAAATTGGGCTGCAACAACAAAATTCAAACCAAAACTACAAACATCTGCATTATTTCAAGTGGCGTGCTCATTACTGACAAGCAAGCGGTAGCGAACTGTTTTAACAGCTTTTTTACCACCATTGCAACCCAGTTGGTAAGCAAACTTCCTCAGCATTCAGGTTTGTACGGCTCTGACCACATCCATGCTTACTATGACAAACTAGGGGCTAAAAAAGACTCATTCTCATTCAAACCAGTAAATGCTGATGATGTGCAGAAAAAACTTTTAGCCCTCCAGCCGAACAAGGCCACCGGCCTTGACAATATCCCCACCAGATTCCTCAGAGACGCAGCTTCTGCTATTGCCCCCATAGTAGCCCAAATCACAAACCTATCCATCAGCCAGTGTCACGTCCCACAGGATTCCAAATTGGCAAGAGTTATCCCTCTGCATAAAAAAGGAAGCAAATTAGAACCTGGCAACTATAGGCCTGTTTCCATCCTTTGTTCCATCTCAAAGGTTGTAGAGCGAATAATTCAAGAACAAATCAACAGCTACCTCAGCGAGCATAAACTGTTGTTTGAATTCCAATCGGGCTTCAGAACCTCCCATTCCACTGACACATGCCTGCTGTATTTGACCGACTACATCAAACGTGAGGTAGACGCGGGCAAATACTGCGGCATGGTCATGTTGGACCTCCAAAAAGCGTTCGACACTGTAAACCATTCAATTTTACTTGATAAGCTGAGGGCGATTGGTTTTGACTGCACATCACTAAACTGGATGAGATCCTACCTGGAGGGAAGAGAACAAGTGGTTGACATCAATGGAACCATGTCCTCTTCCCTCCCGGTGAGCTGTGGGGTTCCTCAGGGCAGCATTCTAGGGCCGTTACTGTTCCTTTTATACATTAACGACATGAATGCTGCCTGTAACTGCAAATTGTTCCTGTTCGCTGATGACTCGGCACTCCTGATCTCGGGAGAGGACAAGCTGCAAGTTGAGGAGGCGCTCAGCTCCGAACTCTCAAAAATCCGTACTTGGCTTACTGATAACAAACTGTCACTACACCTTGGGAAAACTGAATCCATTCTCTTTGGGACCAAACATTCCCTCAGACAGATGGATGTAAATGATTTCAAGGTCAAAGTCGATGGCACAATTATCTCTAGCAAAGAAGAGATTACCTATTTGGGTTGTATTCTCGACAAATACCTGTCAGGTGAAAGCATGGGGACAAAGGTGGTCAAAATAGTACACCAGAGAACCAAATTTATGGGCAGAGTTTCCTCTTTTGTCAACCCTCAGGCCCTCAGGACCCTCTCAGGGGCCCTGATTCAACCACATTTTGACTATGCTAGCACCTCCTGGTACTCCAACACCTCAGTGTCACTGAAGACTAAGCTTCAAACCTCCCAAAACAAACTGATTCGGCTACTCCTCGGATTGGGGCCCATGACCCACCTTTCTCCCACCCATTTTGCCAGCCTAGGCTGGCTCAGGGTGGAAGACAGGGTTAAACAACTAAAAATGGGAATGGCCTTCAAAATTGTAAATGAAAATTTGCCCGATATGCCCCCTATTCCCGCATATCTGAGTAAATACCTCCAAAAGGTTAGTGACACCCACAGTCACAATACCAGAGGGAGTGCAAACAACAATTTGGTACCACCCACCCATAAAACAAACATGGGCAAATTCTCCTTCTACAGCACTGCCACCCAGGTTTGGAATGGTCTAACCCCATCCCTCAAAAAATGCAGTTCGCTGGGCTCATTTAAAAGAGCCTTAAAAAATCACCTTTCAGGAGGCCAAAAGAGGAGGTAGTACCATTTTCCCGTTAGACAGCCGCCCCCCGCCCCCCTGTTCTTGTACATATCTTTCCCCCCTTTTTATTCCATTGGTTGTACATAGTGTTGTATATATATATATATATATATATATATATATATATATATATATATATATATATATATATATATGTATACATGTGTATATATATATATATATATATATATATATATATATATATATATATATATATATATATATATATATATATATAATTTTTTGCTGTTATATTTTTTATTTCTTTGTGTAATGATATTCGAACTGTGGTGCCACTATATATGTCTATGAATTGAATACCAAGGCCCTCATTGGAAACAAGTCCGCAAGGACTTTTATGAACGGACCTGTTAGACAAAGTATTTTAAATGTAAATGTGTTGTTTTACATTCTTTTGCCTAATAAAATATTCAATCAAAAAAAAAACATGCGTCTCTTCATGCCCGACAACTTTCGTGGTCTGACTTTTGACCTCCGACCTTTAGATCGCCCACCATTTTGAATTATATGAAAAACAGTCATTGGCTCATAACTTCTGCATTTTTTCACTTATGGAAAATCCGCCGCTTTTGTTTTGTCGGCAAAGGTCCTAAGTTCATGTGTAAAATATTTTGTGCAGATTACTCAAAAATCCCAGGAGGAACACATACATGCAAGACTCACATTTCTTTGAAACGTTGCAGTAATGTAGAGAGTCATTCCAAATATCACTGAAACCAATCTCACTCCAATTGGCCAAAGGGGGGCGCTATAGCAAAATCTTTTTTAAATGCAAACTTTAAACAGGCAAAAGTCATGCCTCGTTTGGCCGAAAGTCGTGAAACTTGCTTACACTTGTGCCTTGACTCATGAGGAACACATCTATCGCTTTGACCAGTAAGCTCCGCCCTTAGATTGTCCGCAATTTTGAGCAGTTTGAAAAACACTTAAACCCAGGATTTTTCAGCTATTTGCGTGAAACTGTATCATCTGTGTTATCTCCTTTTTCACAGTTACTTGTCTGTTGGGCCAATGGCGTCTCCCTTAAATGAATGCCTCACAATCTCAAGGTCGCCAGTTCAAGCCTCACTTGATGCAGACTTAATTTAAGTTGAATTGCAAACAACATGACTGTATCAATGAATACATGTGCAAATGGTAAAGACAACCTGAAATGCTTATTTGAGAGTACGTTTTTTCAACGTATGACATACTTCATTCTGAAAATAGCTGATCTGCAATCTCACAACTTTTCATGTTTTGTGAGCTTGTAGATCGGCTACTTTCACTAGTTTTGGTTCTGAGGAGATGTACAATTTCTTCATTAGTAAATGGTTTGTGAACGAGTGATCTTAGTGTTAGTGAAACAGGGGCTTGGGGGTTCATGAAAGAAGGCAAGAGTTTATGATCTTCAACAGACAATATCAGCCTGGACAAAGCTATAACACTATAGGTAGTGTTGCAGCCTATTAGTCTGAAGGTTGAGAGTTCGAATCCTGTTAATGGCAGTAGGTTGAGATGTCCAATCAAACCATTATGTTTCCATCTCTCTCTCTCATCAATCTATTGTTTCCATGTCACTCTTTCTCTCTCTTCAATCTATTCCGTTTCCATGTCTCTCTCTCTCTCTCTATTCACTGGCCCCGTATTATCGCTGCTTGCAGCTATATTTATTATTATTCTTCCGCCGTTTTTGCCAGTTCTGGCCTAACCGCGTGGTCACTTTTTATGAAATTCGGCAATATGGTAGAGGGCTATGCCAAACGGCAAAAACCCGAAACTCAAAACCATTGGCCAAAGGGTGGCGCTGTAGCACTCAATTGAAATATGCCAACTTTGAACAGGTACAGCTCATGCCCTGTTTGACCCAAAGCCATGAAACTTCGATGCACACATGCGTCTCCTCATGCCTAACAACTTTCACTGTTTGACTTTTGACCTCTGACCTTTAGATCTCCCACCATTTCGAATTCTATGAAAAGCAGTAAAAAGCAGTAAAAGTCCATAGTTTTCTGGGATCTTTGAGCAATCTGCACGAAACTGTCTACACATGAACTTTGGACCAATGCCGACAAACGTGAGCAAGCGGATTTTCCATAAGTGAAAACGTTAAGCTTTTATAAGCCAATGAAAATTGCAGTTTTATGACAATTATTCATCTGCCCCTAACACATACATGCAGACTCACATTTGTTTGACACTTTGCAATATTGTAGAGGGTCATTCCAAGTATCACTGAAACCAATCTTACTCCAATTGGTCAAAGGGGGGCGCTATAGAAATTTTTTGAAAATGCAAACTTTAAATAGGCAAAAGTCATGCCTCGTTTGGCCGACAGCCGTTAAACCTGCTTACACATGTGCCTTGACTCATGAGGAACACATGTATCACTTTGACCAGTAAGCTCTGCCCTTAGATTGTCTGCAATTTTGAGCAGTTTGAAAAACATTTAAATCCAGGATTTCTGAGCAATTTGCGTGAAAGTGTGTCATGTGTGTGAACTCCCTTTTCACTAGTTCAGGTCTGTTGGCCCAATAGCTTGATCGCTTAATTATCTGCCTTGAATCCACAGGGTTGCAGGTTCGAATCCCACCTCATGTAGACTACATTATAATTGCATTGCACACAACATGACTGTATCAATGAATGCATGTGCAATTGTTAACCAGTAAGCTCCGCCCTTAGATTGTCTGCAATTTTGAGCAGTTTGAAAAACATTTAAATCCAGCATTTCTGAGCAATTTGCATGAAAGTGTGTCATGTGTGTGAACTCCTTTTTCATCAGTGCGGGTGTGTTGGCCCAATGGCTTAATCATCTGCCTTGATACCACAGGGTCGCCGGTTCAAACCCCACGCCGTGCAGACTTCAACTCAATTGCATTGCACACAATATGATTGTATCAATGAATAAACATGCAATTGATAATTGAAATGCTTATTGAGAGTAGTTACTTTCAATATATGACGTACTTCATTCCCTCTTTTGTTTTGTTTTGTTGGATTCTCCTTTTTCACTGACCAAGGCTGTGGATTGAATAGCTTGATCAATACACTGTTAGTCTCATGTGCCAGAGGTCCATGGTTCAAACCCCACTCGTCACAGTTTACATTTAAATTGCATTGTACAAAACATGACCCTGTTAATTCATACATGTGCAATTTGATGCATGTTCACTTCTTCTCTCGCGCTCTCTCACTGCCTCTCTTTCTATTTTTTCTCTCTCTCTCTCTCTCTCTCTCTCTCTCTCTCTCTCTCTCTCTCTCTCTCTCTCTCTCTCTCTCTCTCTCTCTGCCTCTCTCTCTCTCTCTCTCTCTCTCTCTCTCTCTCTCTGCCTCTCTCTCTCTCTCTCTCTCTCTCTCTCTCTCTCTCTCTCACTCTCACTCTCTCTCTCTCTCTCTCTCTCTCTCTCTCTCTCTCTCTCTTCTCTCTCTCTCTCTTATTTCTCGAAATGTCTGCCATGACATGTCTGTCTGCCAGTCTGCCACTCTGTCACTGTCTGTCTGTCTGCCAGTCTGCCACTCTGTCACACTGTCACAGTCTGTCTGTCTGCCAGTCTGCCACTCTGTCACTGTCTGTCTGTCTGCCAGTCTGCCACTCTGTCACTGTCTGTCTGTCTGCCAGTCTGCCAGTCTGCCACTCTGTCACTGTCTGTCTGTCTGCCAGTCTGCCAGTCTGCCACAGTCTGTCTGTCTGCCAGTCTGCCACTCTGTCACAGTCTGCCAGTCTGCCAGTCTGCCACTCTGTCACTGTCTGTCTGTCTGTCTGTCTGCCAGTCTGCCACTCTGCCACTCTGTCACAGTCTGTCTGTCTGTCTGTCTGTCTGTCTGTCTGTCTGTCTGTCTGTCTGTCTGTCTGTCTGTCTGTCTGTCTGTCTGTCTGTCTGTCTGCCACTCTGTCACAGTCTGCCAGTCTGCCACTCTGTCACAGTCTGTCTGTCTGTCTATCTGCCACTCTGTCACAGTCTGCCAGTCTGCCACTCTGTCACTGTCTGTCTGTCTGCCAGTCTGCCACTCTGTCATAGTCTGTCTGTCTGCCAGTCTGCCACTCTGTCACAGTCTGCCAGTCTGCCAGTCTGCCACTCTGTCACAGTCTGCCAGTCTGCCAGTCTGCCACTCTGTCACAGTCTGCCACTCTGTCACAGTCTGCCAGTCTGCCACTCTGTCACAGTCTGCCAGTCTGCCACAGTCTGCCAGTCTGCCACTCTGTCACAGTCTGCCAGTCTGCCAGTCTGCCAGTCTGTCAGTGTCTGTCTGCCACTCTGTGTCTCTCTCTCTCTCTCTCTCTCTCTCTCTCTCTCTCTCTCTCTCTCTCTCTCTCTCTCTCTCTCTCTCTCTCTCTCTCTCTCTCTCTCTTATTCTCGAAACCGCTCATTGCTGCTTGCAGCTATATTTATTATTGTTATTATTATTATATTATTATTGTCTCCGCCAGGCCGAAGGCCATACATGGGCTTGTCCATTTGTCCTTAGGTCCCAGCCAGAAAAGTCCCAGTCAGAAAAGTCCCCCTTTCGTCCATACATGGGCATGTTTTGTACCTGTTTTCTCCATACATGGGCAAAAAACATGGCCCCGTCCGTTTGTCCTTAGGTCCCAGCCAGAAAAGTCTGTGCCTCTTTCGTCCATACATGGGCATGTTTTGTACCTGTTTTCTCCATACATGGGCAAAAAACATGGCCCCGTCCGTTTGTCCTTAGGTCCCAGCCAGAAAAGTCTGTCCCCCTTTCGTCCATACATGGGCATAGACACAGGCTGACACGTCATGTGAAGTCCGGCTTAGCCTGGGTCTGGCAGAACCTGGGGTCTATTTCACGAAACCTGGATTAGGGATAAACCGGGTTTAAACCGGGTTTAATCGGCTATCCTGGCTTAAATTATACAGGAATCGGTTTCACGAAAGCTGAGTTAGCTCGGCAGATTAACTTAGCCAGTAAACCTGGATCTGTTTATCCATGATCCAGTTTCACGAAAGAAAATTGAAGCAATCCTGCCTTAGTTACCATGGCAATTTTGCTGTGAAGTTAGCCTGGTCCGGACCAGGCTAACAGCCAAGCTTTATTAATCCAGTGCCTTGTTCTTCAGGTTTTTGTGAAATAGCAGTTAGTCCAGTGACTCCAATCGTAAACCAATGAGTTTTTCCACACTTATTCAATTCCTATGCGAAAATAGAAGATCTACAAGCTCAGAAAAAAAAATTCTTATGGCGGCCGGGGGTCCACGGGGGTCCCCGTGGTGGCCGGGGACGTGGACCCCCGGTCACCACGGGGACCCCCGTGGACCCCCGGCCGCCAAAAGGGATGCTTTTCACTTGTAGATCTTCGATTTTAGAAATTGAAAGTGTTTATAATTATAATTCCAATATTCACATAAACTCCTCATGTTTAAGCCTAACTGAATTATATATTTATGGACTTGTATATAAATTAGTTGCATCTTTTTGGACAACTTTTGCATTTAGTTTGCTAATTCGCTTTCTCCCTGGATCTATATTTATTGCGGCCGTGTTTCCTTTCTTGCTTATGATACATTTTACTTCCTTGTATGATTCCATGAGCTGCTGCAGTGCTGCTGTTCAGCCACAGAGAAGAACGCCACTCTGGTTTTGGGCTCCATGATTGGTCAAGTTCAAGGATTCTGCTATTGACTTTCATGGTCTTTTATAGGAATAGGTGAACTCACATTCAGCCTGGTTTAACGATCCTGGCTTGACAAAGTCGCTCCTTCTCAGCCAGGCTTGGCGTTCGTGGAACTGAATAAACCAGGCTTAACAGCGCAGGCTTGTCAAACCTGGATTTGCCTTTTAAACCAGGATAATTTAATTCCGCTTTCGTGAAATAGACCCAGGTCTCCTGGTTTTGTTATTATTATCATTTGTCTGTCTGTCTGTCTGTCTGTCTGTTTGTTTGTTTTAAGGACAGAAGGCTGTTGTCTCCCCCCCCCACACCCCACACACAGACACACACACACACACACACACACACACACACACACACACACACACACACACACACACACACACACACACACACACACACACACACACACACACACACACACACACACACACACACACACACAGGTAATTGGATTATAGGCGATTAGTAAATCCTCCTTCTGTCATTAGCAGCATTAGCAACACACTGACACACACAGTGCTGTTGGTCTGCTGGTGACGTGGTGAGTACACTGTGACTCTACGTTTCTCATTTAGTTTACATTCTGTATTCATGACTATTCATTTAACCACTTTAACCCCAGCATGCCTATTCTGCGGGGGGAACATTCGCCAAAAAATAGCAGATCTACAAGCTACAATTGTATAGTAATTATTGCTATAGACTGGTGTTTGTCTTTTGTCTTTAATAAACAGAAAATACATCTTCAGGTGCGGGTCACCAATTTTATCCAATCAGGAGAGAGAACCCCACAAAGATGATTTGTCCGCTGGTGTTCCAGTTCCGATTCCGTCAGCTCATTTATTTGTTTCATCGCTTCCAATTCCACTTGTTTATCCTGTATCCTGTCATGAGTTCTCTCTCCTGATTGGATCACATTGGTATCCCAACGTTTGTTTACTAAAGAGCTGGAGAGACGGGGAGACCCATGTTAGTGAACACGAGTTGTTGTTGGGTTCTCAGAACTCCTGAGCAGAACCCAAATTAGGTTCTGAGAACCTTATGTGAAACCCAGTCGTAGTGATATGGAAACCAGTGGTGGAAAGTAACTACGTTCCAATTTTCCAATTGTCTGTACTTTCACTTCTACTCCATTACATCTCAGAGGCAAATATTGTACTTTTACTCGACTATTATTTGAAAACTGTAGTTACTAGTTACTTGCAGATTTTGATTATTATTACAAAGCTAATTAATCACTTCAGCCCTGTATATATTTCGGCCATTTGAAAATAGCAGATCTACAAGCTCACAACGCGTCGCGATGCGACACTTTGTGAGCTTGTAGATCTGCTATTTTCAAAAGATTTGAATACATTTGAGAACTTGTGAAAGCATAATGAGTACTTTTACTTTTGTACTTTAAGTATATTCTGCTACCAATACTTTTGCACTTTTACTCAAGTACATTTTTTACTTGAGTAAAACTTTTGTAACAGAGTATTTCCATATCGCAGTATTGATACTTTTACTTAAGCAGAACAATTGAGTACTTTTTCCACCACTGATTGAAACACATCCAGAACATGTAAAAGGCATGACATGGCATGGCACTGTTTACTTAGTTCTTGTAGTTGAAGAGAGATGTTATAATACTTTGTTTGTGACAGATCTCACAGTCCAGACAGGTTGGGGCAACATGGTCCCTCCCATCATGACCTCAGCGCGCCCCGCCCCGGAGAGAGTCACCCTGCTGGTGGACGGCACCCACTTTGTAGTGGACCCCGCCCTGTTCACCGCCCACCCCGACACCATGCTGGGAAGGTACAGGTCCACTTCTTACCTAGCCTGGTGGTAAACCATCCCCCTTCCGGAAATCTCATTTGCATTTGATTTCAGGAATGAGTCTGGCCTGAGAGCTTGTTTGGGCATTTCCGCGGAGTCCTCAAAATGGACTAGCCTATCAGCGTCCTCGCTCATTGTTCTGTGATTGACAGGGTACGTTGGCCAATCAGGTGGAAGCCGAGTGAAGCCGAGTAGAGCCGAGTGAAAACGAATGGCGGCCATTTTCTCCGCTGTATTTTAAATCTTCAAAACGCTCTCAAACTTCTTCTTTTGTGGCACAGAATTTGCTTTTAGGATATTTTTCGTATAGCATTTAGTAGTTTAACTTCATATATGGCAGGGGCAGGCAGTGACACTGCTTTCAAATGTCCCCTTGCTCCTACGTTGCTCTGTGGTGGTGGTGGAACGGACTGCTGATTGGCTGAAGGGGTTGTCAGTCAACGGTACTACTCCCGCCCGCAGTCAAACAGCCAAACAGACTTTCATGCCAGACCAACTCCTGAAATCAAATACAAATCTTTGTGAATAAAGTACAGACGTCTTGATGTCACTCCTGCTATACCCCAGGGTCACAGAAGTATTTTTTTCAATTGAAAATCCCTTAGGGAAATATTCGATCGCGTCATTCTGTCAGGTATGTGACTCTGTATCGTTTATGACATTGGTTCTCAAAGTGGGGTCCGGGGACCCCCAGGGGCCTTGCAGGGGTTCCAGGGCGTCCCCAGCTAAATCAGTTGGCTATTTAAAAATAGCCAACTGGCTCGCAGCGCGCCACTTCGTGCCGCGCTGCGAGCTTTTGTACATCTGCTATTTTTTAACACAAATCTTCTCTTCTGCGGGTCCCTGGCACAAAACATTTTCAGATGGGGGTCCGTGGCCAAAATTGGGGGTCCGCGGCACGAAAAAGTTTGAGAACTACTGGTTTATGATATTGAGTTACTTTTTTTCCCTTCTTACTCTTAGAATAAATTAAAAGTTTTTCGCGGTCATTTAATGCTTCATATCCATAATGAGTAAAATCGACGGGCTCATTGTGTTTATTTTTGGAACACAGCTCTTATATATGGTGCGGCCCGCAGGTTAATATCGAAATACTGATATATTATTGATTTCAGCTGTTAAAATGACAAACATGCAAACATGACCCGCTTTAATTACTGTCTGTATTAGTAGCCTAAATGACTATAGTATTAAAATTCTATTGTCTTGTTTATGTCCAATGTATTTGTTTTTAAGTTCATAAAGTTAACATAAGTATAACTAAATGCATTTGAAATTAAGTAAAAATGTTACTTTTCAGGATTCCAATTCCAAAATAGCAAAAAAGTGCAGATCTACAAGCTCAAAACGCGTCGCACTGCAACGCGTTTTGAGCTTGTAGATCGGCTATTTTTGCTACTTTTGTGTGACAAAAAAACGAAAAAAGTTAAAATACGGTGATAAGACGTGTCTGCCCGACAGTATATGCAATGTGGCCCTCTGGAGTGAGTGTGGAATTATAGTGGCCCTCTCCATCATCAAAGTTGCATCACCCCTGGTATGGGGGATAGCGGCCTCTAGCGGCAGTGATGTCAGACTACGGTGTGTTTCAGGATGTTCGGTGCAGGTCGACGAAACAACTTCACCCGTCCAAACTCCAAGGGAGAGTACGAGGTCGCTGACGGTGTTGGAGCCAACATCTTCAGAGTGGTACTGGTGAGTAGCCTACACACCAGGGGTGGAAGAAGTACTCAGATATTATACTTAAGTAAAAGTAGCAATACCACAATATAAAAATAATCTGTTACAAGCAAAAGGCCCGTGTTCAAATTGTTACTTGTGTAAAAGTACAAAAGTTTTGGCATCAAAATATACTTAAAGTACCAAAAGTAAAAGTACTAAAATGTTTGAAAATAGCAGATCTACAAGCTCACAACGCGTTGCGATGCGACACGTTGTGAGCTTGTAGATCTGCTATTTTCAAATAGCCTAGGTATAAAATAGGGCTAAAGTGGTTAATATGTTTTATGCAAGGGATAATGCATGGGGAGGTAGTCATTATTGAAATTTAAAGCCCTTCAGGGCGATTAACCACCTCGGCTGCGCCTCGGTGGTTAATCGCCCTGTCGGGCTTTAAATTTCAATAATGACTACCTCCCCATGCATTATCCCGCTTATTACACGGCTACTTAATAAATACATAAATACATTTACCCAAAAGTAACAACAAAACTAAGTATTTCCTTGCTTACGGCAATGAAAGTATTCCATAAGTATTGGGCTGGGCGGACAAGTTCGCCTCGCAAAAACAAATGACGAAATGGAAAAAAACTCGCCCCAAAACACACTCGCCCCCCATTCTATTTACTGCCGATTTGCCTGTAATACCGCCGGATTTGCCCCGGGGCGACTGTGTTTTGGGGCGAGCGTTTTGGTATTCCCCCGTTGTTGTGCCACGATAAACAAGGAAGCGCAGTGGATCAAATAGAATGACTTCTCGGTTATTGCATCGTCTATTTCTCACTTCAAATGTTTTCAAAAACATTCTTGAGAGCAACGTTTAGTTGTAAATGACATTGTTTGTTTGTTTACATGGCTGTCATGTTGGATAAAGCATATAACCAAGCAGCACAGGTTGACATGAGCAGGTGTTCTGAGTCTCTGATTACACAGCGGTCCGTTATAGAGCTCATCGTCATTATCCAGAAATAATGACCGATGACTGACCAATCAGAATCGAGCATTCAACCAAGCCGTGTAATAAAACATGATAATTTATATATGCAAAGTAACTAGTAACTAGTAAGTTTTATATTTGCCTCAGAGATGTAAGTAAAAGTAAGAAAATAGGAAACACTTAAGTAAAATAAAGGTACCTCAAAATTGTACTTATGTAGCCTACAGTACTTGAGTAAATGTACTTAGTTACTTTACACCACTGGTACACACACACACACACACACACACACACACACACACACACACACACACACACACACACACACACACACACACAAACACAAACGCACACATATTTGGCCGAAATGGTTGTTTTAAGGTTAAAACAAGATGTTTAGAGATATGGTTACAACTAGAAGAAAGATTCAGGTTGGGATTAGGTTTAAGACATTTAGAATTTAAGTTTCATAAAATTGTTGTCCTAAAATGTTGATGTCCTCGCAAGTATAGTAATACAAATGTGTGTGCGTGTGTGTGTGTGTGTGCGTGTGCACACGTGTGTGCTTGTACAGGACTATTACAGAGAGGGGGTCCTTCGTTGCCCAGAGGGGGTCCCGCTGGCTGAGCTCAGAGAGGCCTGTGACTACCTGTGCATCACCTTTGACTACAGCACCGTGAGGTGCAGAGACCTCAGTGAGTAGCCTACCTGACCCGTCACATCCTCACTAGTCTCGCGTATAGCCAGACAACTGTTCCACAATCTCCCAATACTACAGTATGGGGCATAGCAGTGGCGGCCATTTTGTGATGTGGATAGAAAACCTGTTAATTTGTTTCCCATAGAGATTTCTGAAAACATTTATGTAAATTATTTTAAGCCTGGAAGCCAAGCCATCCAGGCTCCTGGTGAATCATGACCATTTCATTCTGTGTCAAAAGTTGTTTGAATATTTAATTATATTATATACTATATTTGATAAATACCCTTTTTTTCGGTTTTCTAAACATTTTTTGAGATTTTTTGTTATAGTTGAGGTGTGGACACAACATATTTATAGTTATCGTTATAGTTATTGTTCTTGGTGTTAACAGCCATTAAGATTTGAGTTGCTTCCCATTATACAATACTACTTTTTGGAAAATAGCCAATCTACAAGCCAATCTACAAGCTCACAACGGGTAGCCAGGCGACTTGTTGTGAGCTTGTATATCTGCTATTTTCAAAAAATGTTGGAATAAAATGTGGAATATTTGGAAGATTTTTTAAACATTCTAACAACACAAATCTGGTACGGGGCTTCCTGGCACAAAACATTTTCAGATGGGGGTTATAGGGACACATAAACATTAATTTGGGGGTCCATATGACATGAAAATATTTGAGAACCATAGTTTAAATAATAATAAAGATTGGAAGTAAGCCCGAATAAGCAACTACATTTTAGAAACAAGCTAAAAAAAACACAACCCGCAACTACCGGTATTTACATGCACCTTTACAGAAAAAGAAGCCCAAAGTTGCTTATAAAAAGCGAACATGACAACACTGCTAAAGAACACTCACAATGACCGAAGTGAAAAACACAATACTGTATCTGATGTTAGTCCTGTGTCGTTTACGATATTGAGTTACATTTGATATCCGTGTTTGGAGAAAAAAAAATGATTTGGATAAATTAGTAATTTTTCACTGTCAGTTGATGCTTCATATATCCATGAGTAAAATTACCAGGCTCAGTTGTTTATTTTTGGAACACAGTTTATGCCACGATGCTATAGGCTCTATTCACAGCAGCCATATTATGAAGACATTCATACTGTAGGTGTTACCAATGATACTAATGAAGGCTCTGTTCCATTTGGTCTAGCACCCTGACTCTATTTGACCAGAATAGAACAGACCCTTCATTAGTATCATTGGTAACACCTGTGAATGTCTTCATAATATGGCTGCTGTGAATAGACCCCTTAACAGACGACGTCATACTGGCTGCGTGCAGCCAGTATGCGCGCAACGAAACCCATTATATCAGGTCTCGTTAGGACGCGACTCACTAGCCAACACACACAAGAGGGGGTTGGGGTGTGCTGAAACCAGTGCACCCCGAAACAGGTTGGGAATTGATTGCGTGAAACAATCACCTGTGCGTCCGGGCTCAATGTTAGTAAACAAATAATTGGTCTATAGAGCCTATCGACAGTCTTTACGGCAAACCATCACATTTTTAGTGAATGAAAGAACTATACGGATTGCAGCGCTGAAATGTCAATCAGATGGAAGTGAGCGAAGCAAACCTGTGTGTGTGTGTGTGTGTGTGTGTGTGTGTGTGTGTGTGTGTGTGTGTGTGTGTGTGTGTGTGTGACTTCCCAAGGTGCATTGCTCCACGAGTTGTCCAATGACGGTGCGAGGTGTCAGTTCGAGGCGTTCCTGGGGGAGCTGATCGTGCCCGTCATGGTGTCGAGCGCCCGGGAGGGGGAGAGAGAGTGTCACATCGTTGTACTGAGTGACGAGGACTCGGTGGACTGGGACCCCGACAACCCCCCACCTATGGGAGAGGAGTATTCACAGAGTGAGTGCAGGGTTTGAATCAGCACCCGGTTTAATTTCAGTGCCACGTGCAGTTTTTTTTAGTATCTTTCATTATTGTTTTATGACAAAACACCCAAAACACTCAAATACACACACATGGAGCACTACAGGTAACTTACAGCAGTGCTGCATAGCGGCCTTCAAATATATACTGTATCTATACATGCACAGAATCTCTGTGTCTAAATATTTTCCCAATAACTCGAGGACCATCTGAGCGATCAACTTCATTGAAACTTGGCGTATGTATCGCTGTCTGTCTGTCTGTCTGTCTGTCCCTTTTATGCCCATATACTGTATGGAGCTCTCTATATATGTGTATCTGTCTGTCTGTGTGTCCCTTTTATGCCTATATATGGAGGTGAATGTCATCAATGTGTCAGGCCTCAAAGTACTATAATAATGGGTACAAAGTGTACTCTGACAACGGGTATAACGTGTACTGTACAATGTTGTACAAAGCGGAAAAAATATCCGATCCTCAAGCACAGAGTGCGTCACAAGGCGATACGCTCTGAACTTATAAATATTAATGAAATTAAAAAGAGTAGGGCATAATGTATTTTTTTGTAAAGTTTCTCCTTTGGGCCTCGAGGTAAAAAGGTTTGGTGTACAGAGCTACGCCTCTGTCATCATTGTGTTCATTTTGTGTTCATTTTTGTGTTCATTTTGTGTAATGTTGTGTTCATTTTTGTGTTCATTTTTCTGTAATGTTGTGTTCATTTTTGTGTTCCTGTTACAGTTGTGTACAGCACCAAACTCTTCCGCTTCTTCAAATACATTGAAAACAGAGATGTTGCCAAAACCCTGCTGAAGGAGAGAGGACTGAAGAACATCAGGATTGGAATAGAAGGTATACATATTCTGCTTTGGTTTTTCATAAAATAAAAAAAGTGGTTGATTTGATTTAGATCAGTAGTTCTCAAACTTTTTCAAGAAAGATTCTTCAAAAATGTAACAACTAAATAGCAGATGTACAAACTCGCTGTGTCACGCGCAGTGAGCTTGTATATCTGCTATTTGTGAATAGCCAACACGAAAATCTGAAATGACAGATCAGATGCTTTCCCGGTTTTAATGGGTTAACCCATTAAGACCGGGAACGCATCTGTGTGTCATTTTTAGATTTCTTTGGCTTTTTTTTTAAAATCATGAAAAATTGTGCAAATCTTTGAATATGTTTTAAAACATTTTTTTTTAACTCAAATCTTTGCTTCTAGGGGATTCTACAAATGTCTTCTAAATCCCAACAGGTTTTTTAATTTTTATTATGTTGCTATAATATCAGTGGTTTTCAAACTTTTTTCATGTCGAGGACCCCCCAAAATGTTGTTCCAGGGACCCCCCAGAAGAAAAGATTTGAGTTAAACAAAAATCTCTTTAAAAAACTACAGTATATATATTCAAAGATTTTCACAATTTTTCAAGATTTTTCAAAAAAAATACAGATCTGCCGTGCTATGAGCTTGTATATCTGCTATTTTTGAATAGCCAAAGTATAAAATAATGGTCAAAGCTTCTGTTACACAGATTGTAACACTGAATGGGTTAAATATTCACTGCACTACCCTCATGTCCCAGGATACCCCACCTGTAAGGAGAAGGTGAAACGGCGTCCCGGCGGGAGGTCAGAGGTCATCTATAACTACGTGCAGCGTCCCTTCATCCAGGTCAGAACACCTAAACCTGCCTTGAGCCGATCTACAAGCTCCCATGTGACACGTTGTGAGCTTGTAGATCAGCTTTATTTTTGGGAAATTTTGAATAACACATCTTCTCTTCAAATATTTATTTTTTACCCATCATTCCCCTCTGTTATATAAACATAGGGCAAAGTGACATAGTATGCCTTTGAAAGGTGTTAAATAAAGTTGTACTATTATTATTATTATTACCAGTGATGGAAAGTAACTAAGTACATTTATACAAGTACTGTACTTAAGTACAATTTTGAGGTACTTTGACTTTACTGGAGTATTTCCAATTGTCTATACTTTTACTTCTACTCCACTACATCTCAGAGGCAAATATTGTACTTTTACTCTACTACACTTATTTGAAAACTTTATTTACTAGTTACTTTGCAGATATAAAGTATTACATTATAAAATAAAAAAATAGCCGATGTACAAGCTCACAATGCGTCGCATCGCGACGCGTTGTGAGCTTGTAGATTGGCTATTTTCAAACATTTTTGTACTTTAAGTACATTTTTATACCAATACTTTTGTACTTAGTTACTCAAGTACATTTTTAATTCCAGACTTTTACTTGTAACAGAGTACTTCAACATTGCAGTATTGACATTTTTACTTAAGTAAAACATTTGAGTGCTTTTTCCACCACTGATTATTATGATCATCATCATCATCAGATGTCCTGGGAGAAGGAGGAAGGGAAGAGTCGTCACGTTGACTTCCAGTGCGTCCGCAGCAAGAGCGTCCCCAACCTGATGGCGTCCTCATCATCATCATCATCATCATCATCAATGCGGGACGGGGACCGCCCCGTGGCCACGCCCGCCCCGCAGGTGGACGAGCTGGACAGACTGACCAGCCCTGACCAGAGCTCACAAGCACCGCCCACGGTGATTGTGATGACAGCCAATAATCTGTCTCTAAACTGACCCCACTGTCAGCCTTCTGATTGGTCCCTGACCAGCCAACAGGGCAGGCCCCTTCCGGCCTTGTTCCGCCCTGGTGCCGCCTCCTTCTGGTTGTTTGTACCGACAGATACATATTTGTAAAAAACGTATTGTACTTTTTAGTCCACTACAATTATTTGAACACTTTAGTAACTAGTTACTTTATAGATTTTGATTATAGACATTATGACATAATTCATACTCAGGCTATTTTTTTTTTTTACAAACAAACAGGAGAAGGGCGAACACCAGTATAGGCTCTATGCACAGCAGCCATATTATCACTTCTTTCACAGGTGTTACCAATGATACTAATGAAGGCTCTGTTCCATTTAGTGTAGCACAGTGGTTTCCACGACCCCCATAACTCTGAGAGTGTACAAATGGAACCAAATGGACCCGTTACACACATGTAAGGGGCCATTTGGAAGCCCATGAGGGTCCCTGGACCCCAACTGTAGACCCACTGGTGTTAACAGAGTGTTTCAGTGAGCCAACATGCACAATATCAGCACCCTGACTCTGTTTGAATGGAACAGAGCCTTCATTAGTATCATTGGTAACACCTGTGAATGTCTTCATAATATGGCTGCTGTGAATAGAGCCCATTGATGAGGTGCTGCTGACCTTGGTAAATAAGTCTAAAAGTGAAGAAAAGGCTGCACACACATAGCCACAATGCAGCATAATTAAATAAAAGAATACCAATGTTTCGACCTTTTTTTCCCTGAAGATTGAAACATCTTGTGAAATGGAACATTCAGTGTACATGTAATGTCAATACTTTTGTACTTTCACTAAAGTTACATTTTGGATACAGCAATTATACTTGTAATAGATCTATTGTTGTATTGCTACTATTACATAAGTAATATAGGAGTACTTCGTTCACCATTGCTCATAACCACTGCTGGTGGCCAATACAACTGTAATTCTCAAAATGTATGAATACAGCATACATTTCCTTTTCTCGGACCCTCGGAGTACGCAGAGGTACCCCTCTAGAAAAAAATACTTATTGGGGAGAGTGAGGTAATGTGAGACACAGGGTAAAGTGAGACACCCCCCTTATCACCTGACCACAACACCTGTGTGGTCATATGACCATTAGATTTTGAAGCCCCTCCCATTTCCCACTTACCATGGAGGAGAGGACCTCATTGTGCTGTAGTAAGCATGTTTTTTTCACTAAAATATGTTTTTTGCATGTAAAAGTAATTTTTTGGGCTGTCAACATAATCAGCTGTTGTGTCAAAGAAAATTGATTCAGGTAGAAAAACGTATGTCATGCATGTTGATGAACTACAAACCTATACATCCATGTGATTAATGCTAATTGAAGATTAGCCAGAATTGCTAATAGTGGTCCTTTTCACCAAAATGTGGCTGTGGGGTAAAGTGAAACAAATGGCTTGGGGTACAGTGGGAAACTGTCTCAAAGTTAAGTTTAGTGCTTAAACATAGTTTAATCTAATATTGGTTTGATAATCCAATTGGTTTGATAATCTAATATTGGTTTGATTGGTTAAAAATGGTTTGTCTCGGTTGGGGTAAAGTGAGACACCTTCCAATTGTGTAGAGCAAAATGTGCTTAATGACCAATTGCCATGATTCTGTTACTAGTCTGACATTAGTTCTGGAATGTGTGGTTGTCAAGCTAGCTGTCGGTATTCTAACTGTTAGAACATGTGTTTTTATGGTAGTTTTAAACTGAAAAAAGTAAGTGGATCAGTTTACCCCATTGATTTTTCTGGTTTGTCTCGGTTTACCCCAGACCTGGGGTAAAGTGAGACACCAAAAAACTTTATCATATCATTTTAGCTCACCTAGAGGGGAGAAAATGTAAAAAATGTCTCGCATTACCCCACTCTCCCCCTTTGAACTTTTTGAACATGTTGATGTCAAAACTTACCGAATTGTTATGGCCACAGTTTAAAATAAATCTGCTCTGGTGTCACTAATTCCACTCCATGGAATCCATTTCACTCCATGTATTGTTTGTAATGTTATGTTCTATAAAAGGTGTTTTGAAGAAAGTGGCAAAGTGTTTGTGACCTACAGAATATGCTGAGTTGTGTCATGATCCAAGGAATCCAGGGGGATAAGATATTGATTGTACCGACCCACGGTTCAATAGTTATAGGCCAAAACGTGAAGCGGCCTAAAGCCATCACCATGAGGCTATTTGGGCCGGAGGTTCTTCCTTGGCCTACTGGGAGTGAGCGTGCAATGGTTCACGGCGAGCAGCAGTGCCCGACTTTAGATGTAAAGAGTAAACACGCACGCACAGACAGACAGACAGACAGACAGACAGACAGACAAAACCAAAAGGTAATTAAACAGAAATGAATAAGTATAATTGAACACAAACAAGAAAGGGGTAAACAGCACAGTGTGTAACCTGGATTTGAGAATCACTGAATTTATGAATCAATGAATTTGTGCAACTTGAATCTATGAATCATACTGAGAGGTTCCCCAGTGCCTATACAGGCTGATTCTTGGCAATTATTAATAGTAAACATAATGTTCCACTAGATTACTGGAAAATGTCTGTCTATGGTCATGTGGTGGCTATAAGCCCTATTTTATACGCATCAGATGTCGGTGTTATTTCCGACCTATTTCCAACGAAGCCCACAATGTGTCCCGATTGGGACACATTGTGGGCTTGTAGATTGGATCTGAGAATTCTTTAAATGTTTAGATTTTTCAATACATTTTTTTATGGCCACAAGAGGCACGCCAAGTGGTTAATAAAAAATCACACCCTGTGTGAAGGTAGCGGCGCCTTTGATACATGTTGTCATCGATATGTGTTTATAATGTGTTTATAGCCACGTGTCACGTGAAGCTTGACCAATCACTTTGTTGACGTACGCACCTGACCAATCAGAACGTTGACGCACACGGACAAAGTCAGGTATAGAGCAGGATCCGCTCTATATCTAAAGGTATAGAGCGGCTGGCGCCGCTAAAAAATGTCGCTCAGGGGTTCCCAACCTTTTCAGGCCATGACCCCCAAAATAATCATATTTGAACTGTCTGGGACTCCCCAAAATAATCATATTTGAACTGTCTGGGGACTCCCCAAAATAATCATATTTGAACTGGGGACCCCCCAAAATAACCATATTTGAACTGGGGACCCCCCAAAATAATCATATTTGAACTGTCTAGGGACCCCCCAAAATAATCATATTTGAACTGCATCACTGCATGGGGACCCCCCCCCCCCTGATAAGCATTTCTTTGGAGTAGGAGTTTAGGCATTACATTTCGTTTGACTCGATTCCACAGATAAATTGTGCTATTTTCAACATTTGTGCCTCTTTCTTATATTATTTGACAATTTGGCCAATGTTTGGCCAGTTTTTATATTAGCTTGTCGATTCATTTAGATGCAGTAAATGGTCTCTTTTTCTTTCTTTCTCTTTTTTTGTTTAGGTATTAAAGACTTAAAAGTCCTTAAATTGGCACTTCACTGTCACCTGCGAGTGGGGACCCCCACAAAATCACGTGGGGACCCCTCCTGGGGGTCCAGACCCACATGTTCAGAACCACTGGTCTAGCTGTCAGCCAGCGTTGCCAGTAGTCCAGGCAATCTAGCCCATTTTAGACCCAAAAGTCAGACTAATTAAAATAGTTTTTTTTTCAACAGATATCATTTCTATGAGGTGCCTAGAACAACATACTAAAAGTCCTAAGAAATCCTAGATGCGGAAATATGTTCAATTCTCATCAATTCAAGATGTGCACTAATACCTCGAGAAAACTAAACACCCTAATGGGCTTTTTTTTTTCTTTTGTCCTATCACAATGAAACTTTCCACAATGAATCTTAACATGAAAACTAAACTTTTTTGTATCACAAGTTTCTTTGAAACCTAATTTGAATATGCAAATTAGCTTAATATATATTGAATATGCCCAAATTTGCATATCACGAAAAATACTTTTCCCCAAAATGTATTATATTTACATTGTTGTTTGTTAATGATATCAAACACACTGATCAGACTTTCACGAACCATTTCATCGAAATATTGTGACTTCATAGAATAACATCAAAACACCATTCATATGTACAGTATGACAAATGCATAAATCCGTCAAATCTTCCTCCAACCATCCTACTGCTAACGGTTGATGGCAATGCTGCTTTTGGACTGGCCTCTAACCTGAAACCTGCCCGGCTTGGTTGTTCCTGCCGGGGGTATAACCCCCATCGTTATAGTCCTCAGGGTCACAGAGGCACCCAAGCCTCCCCACCACGACAAGGTAGCAACAACAGGGGAGGTTCTTTTTGTGGTTTTTTTCTTCCTTTTTTTCTTTTTGTTGTGTTTTTTGTTTATTTTATTGTTCAAACATGATCCTCAACTCCTTTTGTATGATTCTTTGTTCTTGCACCCCCTATTTCAGTTCTTGGCGTGCTTAGTTCTTCCGCTCTGGATCATAGTCATCAGATAAATCAGGCAACTGGGAATTTGTACAGCTAGTACCACAACATTCTCCACATATGGCAGTGCAAGGGAGTCCATGTTTTTTGCATGTGCATCTCTTCGTGCTGCAGTCTTTCTTGCAGCTACAGCAGACCACATCAAGTAATTCTGGTGGTCCTTCAGGCTGATCAGTCATTATTGGCATGAATCTACCACCTATAACATGCCATCCCCAGTCACCATTTCTGAATACAGAATTATGGTATGGTTACTGTCATAGTCTTTGATGGCTACAAAGACAAACCAACAATAAAAGATGCCACCCAACTGCGACAAACTGGTGTTAGTCCCGGCGTAACTGTACACTTCTCTGGTGACATGATCATCCAATCCAAAAAGGACCACTTCCTTAAAGGGGAAATCCACCCATTTTCAATATTTAACTATGTCATTAATATAGCATAAAGGAGTTGTGTGGAAATAAGAAAAAAGTTCCCCCCTTTCTGTGTTGCCTTGAACTGGAGGATTGATTGTGGGTTTAACATTGCAAATTACAACATGATGACTCATCATGTTGTAATTTGCAATGTTAAAAATATGTTAAAATATTGAAAATGGGTGGATTTCCCCTTTAACAATAAGGAAAATAAACAATGCTTCTTGGTCTATCTAAGTAATAAACTAGAAAGGGCTGGGTGCATCACAGACCATGCAAAGAATGATGCTGATGTGCTCATTGTCCAAACCGCCATTGCCTCAGCCATTACATTACATTACATTACAGTCATTTAGCAGACGCTTTTATCCAAAGCAACTTACAATAAGTGCAATCAACAAAGGTAGGGAACGAAAGCTACTAATCACCAGAGGTTATAAGTGCATTTTCTGCAATAACAAGCAACCAAGAGCATACCTAGCGCTAAGGTAAAAGTGCAATATATCAGCTACCTATTTCCTTAAACAGAACCTATTTCCTTAAACAGCCAGAACCAAAGACACGGTCCTAGTAGGATATGATACAGATGTATTAGTACTCTTGTTACATCAGGCTGATCCAAATGCACAGGAACTGTTTCTGGCACCAGAATCAAAGAAAGGAACAAAAGCAAGAAGGATATGGTGCATAAAGCAGACAAAAGAACTACATGGTCCAAATGTGTGTGATAATCTCCTCTTCATCCATGCTATTTTAGGCTATGATTCAACTTCTCGTCTATTTGGCTTGGGAAAGGGATTGGCACTGAAAAAAGTAAAAACTGACTCTAGCTTTCTCAAACAAGCTAAGGTGTTCAGCCTGTCAGAGGAAAAGGTCGGAAAAGGAATCATCGTTGCAGCAGGTGAAAAGGCTCTAGTCTCACTGTATGGGGGTGACAAAGATGAATCGCTGGATATGCTGAGACACAGGCGATTCTGTGAGAAAGTATCGAGGACCACCTCTCCAGTGGAACCTAAACTCTTCCACCAACTTCATCAGCTGTGAAGTTCCACAGTCTCTGTGTGTTCTACCAGATCCATGAATGGAAAGGAACAAGTGAAAGCATGAGTCCAGAAGACTGGGGATGGCATGTTAAAGGGGGTAGATTCATGCCAATAATGACTGATCAGCCTGAAGGACCACCAGAATTACTTGATGTGGTCTGCTGTAGCTGCAAGAAAGACTGCAGCACGAAGAGATGCACATGCAAAAAACATGGACTCCCTTGCACTGCCATACAGTATGCGGAAAATGTTGTGGTACTAGCTGTACAAATTCCCAGTTGCCTGATTTATCTGATGACTATGATCCAGAGCGGAAGAACTAAGCACACCAAGAATTGAAATAGGGGGTGCAAGAACAAATAATCATACTAAAGGAGTTGAGGATCACGTTTGAACAATAAAATAAACAAAAAACACATAAAGAAAACATAAGAAAAAAACACAAAAAGAACCTCCCCTGTTGTTGCTACCTTGTCGTGGTGGGGAGGCTTGTGTGCCTCTGTGACCCTGAGGACTATACCGGTGGGGGTTAAACCCCCGGCCGGTACAACCAAGCCGGGCAGGTTTCAGGTTAGAGGCCAGTCCAAAAGCAGCATTGCCATCAACCGTTAGCAGTAGGATGGTTGGAGGAAGATTTGACGGATTTATGCATTTGTCATACTGTACATATGAATGGTGTTTTTGATGTTATTCTATGAAGTCACAATATTTCGATGAAATGGTTCATGAAAGTCTGATCAGTGTGTTTGATATCATTAACAAACAAAAATGTAAATATAATACATTTTGGGGAAAGCAATTTTCGTGATATGCAAATTTGGGCATATTCAATATATATTAAGCTAATTTGCATATTCAAATTAGGTTTCAAAGAAACTTGTAATACAAAAAAGTTTAGTTTTCATGTTAAGATTCATTGTGGAAAGTTTCATTGTGATAGGACAAAAGAAAAAAAAAAGCCCATTAGGGTGTTTAGTTTTCTTGAGGTATTAGTGCACATCTTGAATTGATGAGAATTAAACATATTTCCGCATCTAGGATTTCTTAGGACTTTTAGTATGTTGTTCTAGACACCTCATAGAAATGATATCTGTTGAAAAAAAAACTATTTTAATTAGTCTGTCTGGAAATGCTACTTTGCCTGGACTACAGGTTTTGTGAGAGAAATAGCAGCCAGGTCTAGGAAAACAAGCCCAAAAGAAGTAACTACAGCACTAGCTGTGTATATAATGAAAATAACCGACCTACAAGCTCACAACGAGCTTGTAGATCTGCTATTAAAAATAAAATAAAAAACTCTAGAAACCCAAAGTCGCCTGTAATAAGCGGACATGGCAACACTGCTGTCAGCTGACTGTAGCCGGTGTTTGTGGTGACAGCTAGCTTATAGCCCGTTAGCAGCTAACAGGCTAACGGTGTGTTGTTGTCCCTGTGTGTGTGCGTGTGTATGTGTGTGTGCGTGTGTACTGTGTATGTGTGTGTTTGTGTGTGTGCGTGTTCTGCACGGACCGTAAGGACCCCCTAAGGAGCATAAGGGTCATAAGGAAGCACAATAAGGAGCATATTAAGGGTCATAAGGGTCTTCTGAACAGGCTCAGGTTGGTCCTCATGTTTTGGAACACAACACAGTATGCTAGCAGCTAAAGCTAAAGCTAAAGGAAGTCTGTTTGTTGTTGTTGTTGTAGTTGATAGTTAATAATAGGCTCTATGCACAGCAGCCATATTATCACGTCCTTCACAGGTGTTACCAATGATACTAATGAAGGCTCTGTTCCATTTAGTGTAGCACAGTGGTTTCCACGACCCCCATAACTCTGAGAGTGTACGAATGGATTCCATTTGTACACTCTGAGTTACACACCCGCAAGGGACCACTTGGAAGCCCATGAGGGTCCCTGGACCCCAACTGTAGACCCACTGGTGTAGCAGAGTGTTTCCAGTGAGCCAACATGCACAACATCAGCACCATGACTCTGTTTGACCAGAATGGAACAGAGCCTTCAGTATCATTGGTAACACCTGTGAATGTCTTCATAATATGGCTGCTGTGAATAGAGCCTATTAATAAACTAACAGTGGTGGAAGAAGTACTCAGATATTACACTTAAAAGTTAGCAATACCACAGTATAAAATTGCTCTGTTACAAGTAAAAAAAAAAAGGCCTGTGTTCAAAATGTTACTTGAGTAAAAGTACAAAAGTATTGGCATCAAAATATACTTAAAGTACCAAAAGTAAAAGTACTGACATTTTTTGAAAATAGCAGATCTACAAGCTCGCGACGCGTTGTGAGCTTGTAGATCTGCTATTTTCAAATCCTAGGTATAAAATAGGGCTAATGTGGTTAATGTATATTTTATAATATAATCATTTATATCAGCAAAGTAACTAGTAACTAAAGTCATCCAATAATTGTAGTGGAGTAAAAGTACAATATTTGCCTCTGGGATGTAGTGGAGTAAAAGTATTGAAAATTGGAAACGCTCCAGTAAAGTAAAAAAAAGTACCCCAAAATTGTACTTAAGTACAGTACTTGAGTAAATGTACTAGTTACTTTACACCACTGTTGTTGTTGTTGTTGTTGTTGTTGTTACTAAACGTTAATTAATAAACTAATTACAGAGTGTGTTAATACATTTAACCCATTTGGGTACAATTGTACTCAACACCATTATTGGAAGGAATAGCTGAGATTTCTTACTAAGCTTATGTTTGTGATATTTTGTTTGTTCAGTAACGGTGTTAAATAACCAGTTGTGGAAACAATATTCTCATGTTTTCCTTACGTAAAAGTATCAATACTGCAATGTAGAAATACTCAGTTACAAGTAAAAGTCCGGAATTCTAAATTTACTTGAGTAAAAGTACAAAAATATTTGTATCAAAATGTACTTAAAGTACCAAAAGTAGAAAGTACTCATTATGCAGAATGTCCCGTTTCACAAGTTTTCAAATGTAAAAATGTATACAAATCCTTTGGAAATAGCAGATCTACAAGCTCACAATGCAAGCTTGTTTGGGAAACTAGTGCTATAGACCATATTCACACGGCGGCCATATTGGAATTTAACATTGAAAGTGCCGCCACCCGGGGTGGCTACTTTCATTGACTTCAATGGCCCAATTCCAAACTCTGCCCTAAGCCCTCAAGCCCTGCACCATCATTAGCTTAAGGTAAGTCAGCTGGAAAGTGTCTGAGTGTGGGAGGGTTTAAGGGCTCCAAAAGGGTACAAAAGCAATGGAACAGCCCTTTGTGACGTCCCACGTTACCTTGATGACAGATGACAACGTTGCCGTGACAACCAAAGATGCGACTGACATTTGCCTCCCTGGGCCGCGACCGGTCTCAGTAGCGGGGGGCGGAGGCGGGGGTGGGGAGACGTCCCCTTTTAACTCTATGGGAGACGTGCATTAAACTTTAAAGGTAACATGCTGTCTAACTATAATAAATATCCAGTTGCCACTACTTTTGCGTTTGAAACTTAGAATTTCTCTAAATATTCTAAACTTTTATATTAAAATATTATAAAAAAGAGACATTGTATCATGAGTGCAACAGCTATCGATACAGTAAGTAAATCATTATATGATAGCCTTAGGACGAGTAACTTTATATTTTTGGGACATGTTGTTATTTTGCACAACAACTTTGTACAACAAAGTATAAAATAGGGTTGATTAAAGTGTTTAATCAATTTATTTGATAATACAAATTCTATTACAATTTTTCCTTTAGTAATAAAATAAATAATACATAAAAATAATCCCTCAAAAACCTGCTTTTTGAAGGTGCTTGCTCAGGGGATAAATGGAATCCTGACCATCAGGTCAAAATCCATGACAGATCCTTTGTCTAGGTGAGACATGAGCTTTGACATGATCTAAATGTCTCAATAGAAGAGCAGGGAGACAAAATACAATATAAGTCATAGTGTTAACATACTCTACCATACAGATTGGACACAATTACATTTTATAAAAAAATAAAAAGTTACATAGTGCCGCTTTAAGTGGTTATTGATATGACAAATAACTTAAATTTACAAAGAAATGTTTAATAATATTTTATACGTTCGAAAATTAAACAAAATAGTGGAAATAGCTTGTAGATCTGCTATTTCTGCTTTCTTTTATTTGAAAATGTATGGACATTTTTTAACATGGAAACATTTATGACGATTATGAAAAACAATTGTGATTAGACAATTATGTAGGCTTTAGAGTAGACAATACATGATGTAATAATTGTGGAAGGCCTAGTAACAGAGTATTTCTACATTGTGGTATTTATACTATTACTGTAGTAAAACTAATATATTCCACTGTGTTCTTGTCCAACCACAGCCTGCAGCTCCTTTGTGGATCAGCATCTGGCCGTTGTGTTAGCGCTGGAGGAGGCACTACTAGAGGCAGACTGAAGGAGGCGCTCACGAGGCAGTCTGAAGGTAGGCTTGTCACAATTATTACACAATCAACTGATCGCAATTATTTGAGATATTCACTATTACTTTTGCATAATCGTCACAATATGTCAGTTGTTTCACTTATAATGACACATATAAGATAAGATAGATATCATAAGAACACCCTATACGTCTGTGTGTTGGTTAAAAAAATGTTGAACTATGAAAAGTACTAAGAAGCGCTTCTGACAAAACCAGCTAACTCCATTGGATCCTCAAACTGTCTGATAAACCAGCTAACTCCACCAAAGGGGGGTGGAGTGAGCTGGTTTTGCTACACTCCACGCTCCACCCCAGTAGCGTCCCCAGGAATTACATTTAGGGCAGGCGAGATTTTTTTTGCACCCCCTCCCCTCTATTACCCCCAAAAAAGAATTTTCAACGAAATCGGCGAAAGTGGCCGTTTTCAAGATGTTTTGGCCATTATCTCTGAAACGGAAGGTCCAATTTGCTCAGTTCAAAGCCTGTTGGATGCGTGACTTTGAGGACATTAAGCTTTTCGGGTTATTTGGGTTTTCTAGGGGAGGCGAGATCTTAGTTGGGCAGGCGACCGCCTGCCCTGCCTCTACAGTGGGTACGCCACTGCTTTGATGGATTGATTGATTGACATTTTTATTAGGCAAAAGAATGTAAAACAACACAGTTACATTTATAATACTTTTGGCTAAAAGGTCCGACCAAAAAGTCCTTGCGGACTAGTTTCCGTTGGGATCCTTGAATTCATTTCATAGATATATATATAGTAGCAACCAAACAGTTCAAAAATCAACATAAAAACACAGAGAAAAAATACCACTATGTACAAAAAAAAGCATGAAAAATAACAAATATATACAAAAAGAAGGGGAGGGGGGTCGTCTGCTCCACCCCCTTTTGACCTCCAACCTCATTGCGAGCTTGGAGGTCCATTCAGCTGTTCTTATCAATGATGAACAAAATCTCCTAACTCCACTTTTTTTTTTTTTTCATTTCCTAAAAAATGTCCTGAAAAAGAAAAAAGAGTTAGCTGGTTTCTGCCCGACAGCAGAGATATTTAAAGGTAGGGTAAGGGATTTACTCTGGATAAAATCTCTCCTCTCTCCTGATTGGCTTAAATGTTGTCACCTACCTGAAAATGTACTATATTCTGTTTACTAAAGAGCTGGAGAGACCCCTGTGACCGAACAAACGCTCTGTAGCAATGATAACTGTCAGAATATAGTACTTTTAACCTTAACAAAATATCACATACCCTACCTTTAAGTTATTTGTCAGTTTTTGTTTACAAAGCCAAACAGAAATCATTTTTATTCTCGTGTTCCAACGTTCTATGGGCAAAAAAAACAAACACAACTCAATTGTTTGTTAATCGCAATCACTTTGTCTGACAATAGGCAGCACATATTACAGCAGCCATATTATGAAGACATTCACAGGTGTACAAAAGAGTGTACAAATGGAACCAAATGGACCCTTACGGGTCCATTTGGTTCCATTTGTACACTCTCAGAGTTATGGGGGGAAACCACTGTGCTAGACTAAATGGAACAGAGCCTTCATTAGTATCATTGGTAACACCTGTGAAGGAAGTGTTAATATGGCTGCTGTGCATAGAGCCAATCAATGGTCAAGTAAAATGTCATGATGCTGACGACAGGCCCACCCGAAGGAGGCGCTTAAAAGAGCCAGCCTGAAGCGTGACGCGAGGTGACGGACGGTGCTCCGCAGCCGGCTGGCTGGCCAGGCACGCTCCAGGATGAGTGTCCCCCCCGGACCGCAGCAAGGTGACAACTATCTTAAAGTTAAAATTTCAAGAATATTTATATATATATATTTTGCATTTTTTCCCCTCTATCAGCCACTATATAATGATGCTGGGGTGTTTTCCTGCATTGAAACACAGTCCTCTTTCTGAAATCCGTATTTTCCCTACTGTTTATGTTGTTTATGTTTATGTCCGGGCGCATGTGCGCGTCCGTGCCCGTGTGAACTGTTCGGGTGAAACCGAATGGGACCGAGTGCAGCCGACAAAAATGGAACGAGCCGCCATTGTTTTTCTGTAGGCAGTTTTAACTTTTTACTTTCGGTTTTAAAACGCTCTCAAACTTATTTTTTGAGGCACAGAATGTACTTAAGATATCGTTTGGATAGAATTTAGTTGTTTAACTTCATATATGTGGTCAATTTATCATGAAAGAGCCTATTTAAAAAAAAATAATCAGAGAACCAGCAGGGGCGGACAGTGACACGCATTGTATCCGAATAAAGCAACCTATTTTGGGCATGGCCCGTTTAGAAGTCCCCCCTGCGTCTCCCCCTGGTGGTCGGGGAAACGAACTGCTGATGAGGAGGGGAGTGGAGGTGCGGTGTTTGACAACAGTTTTTTTCTTTTTTTTATCTCTGAACTTGCCTACAATCCCTTTAAGCCATTCAGACCGTGAAAGAATCATGTGTCATTTTCAGATTTCTTTGGCTATTCAAAAACAGCAGATATACAAGCTCATAGCGCGGCACCGAGTGCCGCGCTATGAGCTTTTAAATCGTGAAAGTTTGTGCAAATCTTTTGAATATATATATATTTTTAAGCGAAAGATTTTACTCAAATCTTTGCTTCTGGGGGATTGTACAACATTTCTTCTAAATCCTAAAGTTTTTTTTGAAAAACCTATGTTTCTATATCGGTGGTTCTCAAACTTTTTCATGTCAAGGACCCCCAAAATTATATGCATTTGGCCGCGGACCCCCATCTCAAAATATGTTGTAATAGGGACCCCCAGAAGCAACAATTTGAGTAAAAAAAAAATCCCTTTAAAAAAATTATATTCAAAGATTTGCACAAACTTTAAACATTTTTCAAAAATAGGCTATGAGCTTGTAGATCTGCTATTTTTGAATAGCCAAGGAAATCTAAAAATGCCACTGATGCATCCCCGGATTGAATGGGTTAAGCCAAATTCCAATACTCAAATTTCTGCCTCCTCGCTTCCTCCGTCATCTGTCCTCCAGCATGGCGGTGTTACGGTGAAATTGGTGACCTGCCGAAATATGTGACCATCTTGTGGACTCAAAACTTACATGGAGGTCTTTAAATACTGCTAGGTTGAACTCTGCTAATAAACAAAGCGCAATGATTTACGTTCGGACACTGACGTTATGTGACGTCTACGCCTATTTGAGTGCATGGGAGTTGGGAACGTTCCGGAATAGACGCGCTGTGATTGGCCAGTAGTCACTTTGAGTGGCAGTTGGGGCAAAAGCTCTCCCCACAACATGAATTACGATTCTGTGCCTTTCGGTACATAACTCGGACGGGGCTCAGTAGGCTCAAGCGAACTTCGCAACGCTCGGCGCGGCAACTCGCGCGTTTTGGCGTTTTCGATGGTGCCTCTCGTGGCTCAAGTTCGCTTGAGATTTATCGGCGAAAACAAATGTCCACTGGTGTTGGAAAAATAGTGGCATCAGCGGGATTCGATCCCAGGAGCTGTGGGTTGGGAGTCTAATGATTGACGAAGCAAGCCGCTGAGGCCGGTGCTGGAATGGGGTATTCGGGCTGTATTAGACTGTGAACGCCCACCGAAGGGTCTTCCCAACTCCTGTAGAATGAAAGAAGCCCCGCCCAGTAGGGGGGAGCCTTGCCCCTATGGGGCGAGGCTTCCCATATCCTGTATACTTCCATATATAGCGATGTCTACACAATTGTCACATATTTCAGCAGGTCACCAATTACAGCATAACAAACCGATATATATTGCTGTTTAGATAAGGACTATTATGTAAATATCAGCTGTTGTCCCTAATCTCTTGCTCTACCTTTAACCCATTAAAACCGGGAAAGAATCTGTGTCATTTTAGATTTTTAGCGTTGGCTATTCAAAAATAGCAGATCTACAAGCTCACAGCGCGTCACTTCGTGCCACGCTGCGAGTTTGTACATCTGCTATCTTTTGAAAATGTTTGCGTTTGAAAGTATTGATGAACTGCTGAATAACGTTTGAATTACGAAAAAGTTTGAGAAGTACTGATTTGTAGAATCGGTCCTCGGGTCTTCAATCACAGTTAATAGGCTCTATTCACAGCAGCCATATTGTGAAGACATTCACAGGTGTTACCAATGATACTAATGAAGGCTCTGTTCCATTCTGGTCAAGCAGAGTCAGGGTGCTGATATTGTGCATGTTGGCTCACTGGAAACACTCTGGTACACCAGTGGGTCTAAAGTTGGGGTCCAGGGACCCTCATGGGCTTCCAAGTTACAGGTGTGTAACTTTGAGAGTGTACAAATGGAACCAAATGGACCCGTAAGGTTCCATTTGTACACTCTCAGAGTTATGGGGGTCGTGGAAACCACTGTGCTAGACTAAATGGAACAGAGCCTTCATTAGTATCATTGGTAACACCTGTGAATGTCTTCATAATATGGCTTCTGTGAATAGAGCGTATTGTATGACAATTTGATCGTCAACTTACACTCTCGTTATGATGTTACCACCAACCCTTATAGGTGGTCCGCGGCTGCGCCGGGTCCCGGGCGGCGGCAGCAGCAGCAGGGACAGGGGCGGGGACAGGGACCCCCCAGCCGCCGGGCAGAGCAGCGTGGTGGGGGGCATGGAGGCAACCTGCTGGCTGGCCCCTGGAGCCCTGCGCCGGCTGATAGAGCTGCCCTCACCCCCCCTTACCAGACACCAGCTCAAGAGACTGGAGGAACACAGGCAAGTACGCCTGTCACGATGATGACACGATCGCCTAATCGCATTTATTTGAGATCATTGCAATGAATTTTTTGCGTAATCGTCATAGTCATTTCCAAACATTTTGAAAAAGTAGTGGAATTAGCAGATCACCAAGCTCACAACGCATCCCTATTCATTTTTCTATTTTGTTATGTATAAAGTTATTAAATACATAATTTCTTTGTATATTTAGGTAAAGGATGCACATTTCGATTACTTCGTTAATTGATAGTTGATAACCTTGTCGATCGATTTATCGTTTAATTGATAAGCGGTGTCTTTTCTGACCAAAATTAAAATTCTTGTCTGAAACCGAAAATGAGTGCAGAAACATCTGCAGGGCTCTATGGAGTCTGTCTTATTTCTCTCCAAAAGCCCTTGAATATGATTAAGGATTACTGTGATTATGGTAAGCTCACATTTGATATCACACGCACACACCATACCTGTAACTTTCACTAGCCCCCAAAAAATATATACATTTAATAGGGTCAATTCTTAACGGCAGTTAATCGATTATAGATTCATTGTTGACATCCCTAATTTAGGTTATTGTCATATCTGCCCTGTGTTACTTCAAAGCCTAAAAGCCAAACAGAAATGTCCTTTTTATTCACTAGAGGTTCTCACACCTATGTCGCACCCGCCAATCCGACTGATATGCCTATGTGTGTGTGTGTGTGTGTGTGTGTGTGTGTCACATGGTACAGGTACAGCAGTGCGGGCTGCTCCCTGCTGGAGCCTGTGATGCAGCGCTTCTGGGAGTGGCTGGTGGCCAGGGTACCCGTGTGGGTGGCCCCCAACCTCATCACCATCGTAGGCCTGGCCACCAACGTGTTCACCACGCTGGTGCTGGTCTACTACTGCCCTACCGCCACTGAACAGGTAGCACCATCTATTGATTGATTGATTGATTGATTGATTACTCTAGAGCAGTGGTTTTCAACCTTTTTCATGCCAAGGACCCCTAAATTGATATACATTTGGCCGCGGACCCCTCTTTGAAAATGTTTTGTGCCAGGGACCCCCAGAAGCAAAGATTTGAGTTAAAAAAGTTCGCTTTAAAAAATATATATATTCAAAGATGTGCACACATTTTCAAGGCTTTTTCAAAAATAGCAGATCTACAAGCTCATAGCGCGGCACTTGGTAGTTGTTCTACTAAGAGCAGTTGTATTTTGAGGTCAGCCATGCTTTTAGGTTAGTTTTGAGTTTGGGCAGGGAGTTGAGATCTGTGGTGCTTTTGGTAGGTCGATCCACATTGTGGTGACAGCATAGTAGAATGCATTTTTCCCCACGTTTGAGCCAAATTTGGGGGGGAACGAGGTCAGATGAGCTCCTTCTGGTGTTGTTGAGTTGCACTGTTTCCATGTTGCACTGTGCCACTTTCAGTCAGATGTGCCAATGTTGGGCATTTTGCGGTTTTCAGAAAGAGAAAAAAAGAACTGATAACAAATAGCACAAATAAAGTGGTATTCATCATGTGCAAAGTTCGTATTCATGTGTAAGCCGTGAGCTTGCACATGGGCAGTTTTAAAGCAGTCTTATTCATTTGTTTGTATATGCTACTCTATCAAGTAAGGTTGTATATTATCTGAAAAGCCTACTGAAAAAGTGTGGAAATTAGAGTACGGAAAAATAAAAATTGAAATACAGTGATCTACTGCATTGGTTCTCAAAGTGGGGTCCGGGGACCCCCAGGGGTACTTGAGGGGGTTCCAGGGGGTCCCCAGCGAAATGATGGACGGGGACCAAATGGACCCTTATGGGTCTGTAACTCTGAGAGTGTACAAATGGAACCATTTGGTTCCATTTGTACACTCTCAGAGTTAAATTAACATTGATTTTACAATATGAATTGGGGTCCCAGAGACATGCATGCCATTAAATGGGGGTCCATCCGTAGCCTAATGCATGTCAAACTGGGGGTCCTTGAAATTAAAATGGTTGAAAATCACTGCTAGAGCCGTAAAAATCTTCTATTATGGGGGTCCCTGGCTTATCTTTTGAAATGGGGGTCCGCGGGCTAATAAGTGTCTATTTGGGGGTCCTTGGCATGAAAAAGTTTGAGAACCACTGATCGACTGTACATGCTATGTCTATGTATTATGTTTATATATATTGTGTGCTTGTCACTCTGTCTGCAAATTTGTCCACTAGAGGGTCCCATAACACAAAAGATGGGCTACACAGCCACACACAATAGGCTCTATGCACAGCAGCCATATTATCACTTCCTTCACAGGTGTTACCAATGATACTAATGAAGGCTCTGTTCCATTTAGTGTAGCACAGTGGTTTCCACGACCCCCATAACTCTGAGAGTTACACACCTGTAAGGGGCCATTTGGAAGCCCATGAGGGTCCCTGGACCCCAACTGTAGACCCACTGGTGTAGCAGAGTGTTTCCAGTGAGCCAACATGCACAATATCAGCACCCTGACTCTGTTTGACCAGAATGGAACAGAGCCTTCATTAGTATCATTGGTAACACCTGTGAATGTCTTCATAATATGGCTGCTGTGAATAGAGCCTATTCAAGCATGCGCACCTCCAGTTGTCATGTTCTGTAATATAATGTACAACAGTGGTTCTCAACCTTTGTCATACCAAGGACCCCCAAATGAATGTATATATGTATTTTGCCACGGACCCCCATCTGAAATTATGTGTGTTAAAAACGTATACATTATTTCAAAAATAGGAGGTGTGAGCTTTTACATCTGCTATTTTTGAATAGCCAAAGTATAAAATATGGATGAAGTTGTGATGCTTTATTAACACACCCCCACAAAGACCAAAGATTTGGAATTAATTGAATGTTTGGGAAATGTTTGGCTATGCATTGTTTTTGGCTATTGATTTTGTTTATTCATAAAACATGTCCCAAAAACAACGTCTTAACAATATGTGAAATAGTGTTCAATAATAAGATCATTTAATGAGCCTTGCACTCCAGTATGCGATGCCCTAGAACAGTGGTTCCCAAACTGGGGTCCCCAAATGATTGTGGGGGGGTCCCCAGAGGATTAGCTTAACCCATTTTGGGCGGGAAGCCGGGAACCCCTATTTGTAACTATACCTTTCAGGACGACGGGAACCCGTTTTGGGGTTCCTGTTGCTATGTACAGTATAGCAACATACATTTTGTAATCTTTTAATACATATTTGAAGTTTTTCAGAAAACTTAGGTCAGGATTTAGAAGCCGTTTTTAGAATCGGCCTCAGGTCTATATGGGTTAATGTGCAACATTGTTTTCTCACTCAACAGTAAACGAACCAATTACAGTATAAGTGTATACAACATACAGGGTATCTGCACATTTATAAAGTGACCTTTTTGATACCAAATCCTAATTGTCAAATATTACACAAGAAAGAGGCAAACATTGTGAAAATAGCTGTGCGAGGTGTTCGTGAGCTTGTAGTTCGGCTATTTTCACAATATTTATCTGTGGAACCGAGTCAAATTAAATGTAATGCCTGCAATTCCAAGTGCTTGTCAGGGTGGGGGGTCCCCAGTTAAAATATGATTATTTTGGGGGGTCGCAGCAGCGGCACTGAAAAGTTTGCCCTAGAATAGGTGAAACTGTGGTGCGGAATATGGAATGGAACTCCATACTCCATGTGTATACACAAACACATACCATTTCATATTCTATGCTTAATTCTTTTACCCTTGGGTCATGGCACACTGACTGAAGAGCCTCATTAGTGTGCTGAATGATTGCTGTGTAGGCCTCCAAATGTTATGCTGGGAAATTCTGGGAATTGTGCAAATTATATATAATATATGTGTGCAGCATTATTTAGTAATTAATTCTAATAATTTAGAAACCACATTTTTTTTTTTTTTTAAATGCATTGGTTAAAATTGTGTGGGAACCCTGTTATTAAACTGTAAAACTAGTGTGTGTGTGTGTGTGTGTGTGTGTGTGTGTGTGTGCGTGCGTGTGCGTGTGTGTCAGGCACCGTTGTGGGCGTACCTCCTGTGTGCGTTGGGACTGTTCATCTACCAGTCACTGGACGCCATCGATGGCAAACAGGCCAGACGCACCAACAGCAGCTCTCCACTGGGGGAGCTGTTTGACCATGGCTGTGACTCGCTGTCCACAGGTATGATCTATTAGAATAGCCTTTTAATGTATCCTAGCCCAGGTTTTTATTTATTTTTTAAATCTAGTCCAATTTTAGATTAGGGATCTTCAAAGTTTTACAGGCCAAAGACCCCTAAGCTGAGAGAGAGATGAAGCAGGGACCCTCACTACATATTCAATGCAATAGGCTCTATTCACAGCAGCCATATGATGAAGACATTCACAGGTGTTACCAATGATACTAATGAAGGCTCTGTTCCATTCTGGTCAAACAGAGTCAGGGTGCTGATATTGTGCATGTTGGCTCACTGGAAACACACTGGGTGCGTTTACATGCACAATATTTATTCATTCAGAATGAACTCATTCCGAATAGAAATGTATACCCAACTGTTTACATGGCACCTGAATAAAAGTATTCCTGTTCCTCAATCGTTTACATGAGCAAAGCATTCATTCGGAATAGAACTCTGGTCATGCGCAGAGTGCTTCGGGCCGGGTTGGGGACGGGGGGAGGGGGAGGGGGCGGGGGTGTTTGACAGGTAAACATATGTATTATTTACCTCTGGCAGCCTTGGTAATGAATAATAACAATTTTGGCTACACGTACATGGATCTTTTTCTAAACGCACATTTTTGTGTGCGTTTGGGCCTTTCAGCCACACGCAAACGGTGTTTTTGGCCGCTAAAACGGATATTTTTGTAAACGGATAAATAAGTGAAGGTTTTCCAAAACATGCGTTTCAGTGGATCTGTGTGGACATGTAATCCGGAGATTTTGAGAAACGATGACGTCATCGCGCATTCGCACATGGTCATTATAATAATAAATAGTACAATAATACATAAACCGGACCGCTCATGGTCATTATAATAATAAATGAAGCGAGAGAGAGAGGAACACTTACAGTCTATGAAACAAGGCACGCTCATTTATGGCTAAATAATGTCATACTTAATAATAAGACAGTGGTGGGAAAAGTAGCTCATTCACTGTGTGACGAAAACCCTCTTTCTCTGCGCCAAGTAGAACACACGGCGCGCGCACACAGATTGAATGTGGGATCTGTCGTCCTAAAACACAATCGCCCCGGTGCCGAGAGTCCCTGCTTTATAGTGGTGTTCGATGTTTTTACATTGCCAACTCTCACATGTACATAAACGTTCAGATTTCAAATATAAAGTGCTTACCCCTGAGCCACGGACGTTATAAGGCGATCCGGACCGCGATAAGTACCCGTATCTCCCGTATTGTTCAATAAAAAGCATTTTAATCCGATCGTCGACCATTTTCTCCAAATTTTCTCCGATGCTTTCAACCATGCGACACCAATGGTTGGAAGGTGTATTGCACTCTGATACATTACCAAAATAAAAGAACAGAAAAAGAAAATGGCTGGCGATGGGATTAAAATGCTTTTTACTGAACAATACGGGAGATACGGGTACTTATCACGGTCCGGATTGCCTTGTAACATCCATGGCTCAGGGGTAAGCACTTTATATTTGAAATCTGAACGTTTATGTACATGTGAGAGTTGGCAATGTAAAAAAAAAACGAACACCACTATAAACCAGAGACTCGACAGCGTCATGTGAACCATGGCTACTGTTTGCGCTGCAGCTGAGCCCTAATAATGTTGTTTTCGTTTATGTTCACGTATGCTATTAAAATAATGCAGCTATTGTATTTGGCCCCTCATATATATAATTATAAAATCAATGTAAATATAAAATCTGATATAAAATTGAAACATGCAGCTGATCGATGCGTTTCTGCGTCTACGTGTGGACAGGGATTTTTGTTTATCTTTGTCATGTGGCCAGGGATTCTTTTTAAAAACGGAGGATTAAAATATCCGTTTAGTAAAAGATCCATGTACGTGTAGCCAAGGCCTAAAGTCACGGCTGCCAGAGAGAAATAATAACAAGCCACAGCTCACACTCAATCAAAGCTGCCAGCTATATAGGTAAATGAGGAAGAAGAGAAGAGAGACAATAAAACAAGTTAAGAGAGAGAAGGTAGAGAGAAGGTTTGATAATGGAAGCACACCGCATCCTGGCTACGGCCATTGGTCTGCTATTGATGAGTTTAATGCAGCAAAATCAGCTCCTGTTATATTTGCTGCTGACCCGGAGGAGGAGCCGGTCGGCGGAGAACTACGCGCGTCTGCGACTTGGGCTTGGAGCGCCAGACTCCACATGGCTTGCGCCTCTCCCCCCCCCCACCCAGAAGCACCGCGCTAGCCAATGACACATGCACAAAAGAACAAATGTATACCAGTCTGATACCAGTGCGTTTACATGGGCAATGTAGCCCGATTCTATCGGTATATACCAGCCCTTCAAACCCGAATGAAATTTCATTCGGATCAGACCGGTATGGCCATACCGATGCGTTTACATGAGCAATTCTATTCTGAATGAGCATTCATTCCGAATTGAAGTGGAATAAACCTGTCCATGTAAACGCAGCCACTGTTACACCAGTGGGTCTACAGTTGGGGTCACTTACAGGTGTGTAACTCTGAGAGTGTACAAATGGAACGAAATGGACCCGTAAGGGCCCATTTGGTTCCATTTGTACACTCTCAGAGTTATGGGGTTCGTGGAAACCACTGTGCTACACTAAATGGAACAGAGCCTTCATTAGTATCATTGGTAACACCTGTGAATGTCTTCATAATATGGCTGCTGTGAATAGAGCCTATTATCTGCTCTTTTCGACACACAGCAAGATATAAATCGGGCATTACGACACCATCAAGGCCTAAATATGTTTTAGTTGAAAACTAAAACATTTCAGAAGACAAATATGTGACTAAAACTAAATGGAATTTTATTCAAAAGCCCTGTGACTAAAACTAAATCAAAAATATCTTATCTTATCTCCGCAGTGTTCGTGGTGCTGGGCACGTGCATAGCGGTCCAGCTGGGCACCAACCCTGACTGGATGTTCTTCTGCTGCTTCGCGGGCATGTTCATGTTCTACTGTGCCCACTGGCAGACCTACGTGTCGGGGACGCTGCGCTTTGGCGTGTGAGTGCTACTGCTTATACCGTATATATACCACCGTTTCCCAAACAGTGGCTCCACTCGGGGACCCATGTTTGGGTCGCGCGAGTAAATATTGCCTTTTTTTCTCGCTTCGATCAAGGAAAATATTGCATGATTTTTCAAAGGTTGGTAAAATGGCCCGTTTTTGCTGGCAGTGGAGTACCACAATTACACTATTACTCTATAACACTATACTTTAAAGAGTCAACGGTTTGCTTTAACCATTCCTATATTGAAAAAAACTAAAACTAAAAAAGTCTATACAACTTAATCATTTTTTGATAAACACAAATTAAATCATACATACAGTATTGCATACTTTGCATTATTGTAGTTGTTCTCAAAGTGAGGTCCAGGGACCCTCGGGGTCACTTGAGGGGGTTCCAAATGGACCCTTACGGGTCTGTAACTCTGAGAGTTTACGTTCCATTTGTACACTCTCAGAGTTATGGTGGTCCCTTGAAATGATACAGTTTGACAACCACTGGTATTGTAATTGCACAGCAGACGAGAAGTCTACATACCAGCTCTGACCGGTTCCGCAAACGGTTCCAAATGTGAAGGAATCAAGCCCCCAGAACCCAGTGGTTGTATTGAAGCGCATTGGACATGCTGGCCATTCATGGGTACAGCAGCTGGGGCCACTGTACATGAACGAGCGGAAATGGTTTTGACCAATGGGCTCGACTCACGAGTGTGGGCTCGACTCACAAGCTTGGGCTCGAGCTTGCGCACGTGGCTGCGCACCTCGGTGACGCAAAACGCGTCACGGAAGTGACGTGCAGAAAAAAAAATAGGCCTCGCCCATCACATTTCCCAACCCGGAAGGTGAGCAATTCAAGGCAAGTGGATGGGAGGGGATATCCGGTGCCCTCTCTATTATTTCTAACTCTATGGATGGAACCGACTCCGGGTTGGATCCGGTTCCTCCAGTTCCGGATCCCAACCCTATAGTAAGATGTAACGATGGTCTTGACACAAGCATTTGGAGCTTTGTCTTCATAGTAGAGTAAAGCCCCGTTGTGCTGTGGAAGGAGGCTGGTTGCTGGGTTGGATGCTTCCGTAGAGATCTCTGATCTGTACTAACGGTGTCCGTTACTGCCATGTGCCTCTCTTCTCTCTCTCTCTCTCTCAGCATCGATGTGACAGAGGTGCAAATCTTCATTATAATCACCTATTTGCTGGCTGCCGTGGGAGGATCCGCTTTCTGGCAGTCACCGGTAATTTCACAATGCAGAACTCACCGGCAATTGAGATGAAATCCTAAGGGGGCCGTGTGCCAGGCTGATTGGTTTATGTTTGGAACACAGTTCTTATAAGACGCGATCTAAGATTCCCCTATGGGATTTCCAATAGAAATAATAACTTTGTGACCCAGGGGGGTCACAAAGTGGCAGTGATGTCACTCATCCTAATACCATAATACCAGTTAATGTATAGCCTTAACTAAGTGATACAAATAATGCCGATACTACTAATATGTTCATGGGTGTGATTTTGTACTTTGATTTGATGTTTTCGTAAAAGAAATAACCAACGTTTCAACACAATGCCAACCCAGGATGTACGCATAAAAGTGTAATAAAACACTTCATTCCAATGTGGTCCTGAAAAATACATGAAATAAATTGTCCAATGAAGCACATAGCACGCAGCACGTCACATGAACTCACGTAATACAAAACCACTAAGAACAAGCTAAAATCCCTGCACAAATCAAATCTCATATCTCATTTCACAATACAGAGGTAAATTATATACTGTCTGTCTGTCTGTCTGTCTGTCTGTCTGTCTGTCTGTCCAAACCACTTTGAACTGGGCATCCCTATTTTGGTGATAAGAGTGATGGCAGGAGAGAAGGGGTTCTCAAAATGTTCAGGCCGCGACCCCCCAACATAATCATATTTGAACTGAGGACCCGCCTCCCTGACAACTTGGAATTGTAGGAGTTGGAATTGTAGCATTTTGTCTGACCGTTCCACAGATACACATTGTGAAAATAGCAGATCTGCGTGCTCACAGACTACCACTGTGAGGCGTTATGAGCATGTAGATCGGCTATTTTCAATTATTTGAAATTTGGCCAATCTGATAATTTTAGATTGTATGCACTAATAGTCTCTTTCTTAAAAGTCCTTAAATTGTCACTTTAGACTACACTTATACTGTATGTTGGTACGCTTGCTGTTGAGTGAGAAAACTATGTTAAACATTAACCCATTGAGACCTGGAACGCACCTGTGTCACTTTAGATTTATTTGGCTATTCAAAAATAGCAGCTATGAGCTTGTAGATCTGCTATTTTTGAAAAATCTTGAAAACATATATTTATTTATTTTTCAAAAAACTTAAGATTTAGAAAACATTTTAAAGAATCGCCTCAGGTCTTAATGGGTTAAGCTACTCATCTGGGGACCCCCCCTGAGGTCCCGACCCACAGTTTGAGAAGCACTGTTATAGAGGCTGGTTTGCACACACATTGAAAATGGTTGAAGTGCTCCTTTTAAGTAACATTTTCAGATACCTTGAGCGTTTCCGTTTTTCAATACTTTAACGCACACTTATTGATTGATTGAATCTGTTATTGATGACGATGGGTTGAAAATGGGTGATTTGGTCCTAAAATGGGGAAGGCGTCTGTGTCATTTTAGATTTTTGTGTCGGCCATTCAAAAATAGCAGATATACAAGCTCACAGCGCATCACTTTGTGCCGCGCTGCAATCTTGTACATCTGCTATTTTTGAACATTAATGAACAATCTTGAAAGTGTGAGAACTACTGACTTAGAAGGCATTTTTAGAATCGGCCTCAGGTCTTAACCCATTAAGACCTGGAACGCATCTATGTCACTTTATATTTCTTTGGCTATTTTTGAAAAATCGTGAAAATCTTTTCTTTATATTTTTTTCCCGAAAAATTATTAGGATTTATATTTTTCGTAGAAGCGGCCTCAGGTCTTAATGAGTTTTAATGGGTTAATAGTTTTGAGCGTGAACATGTGATGGTGTCGTGGTAATTGTGATCTCTTGTGCGTCTTCCATAGATTCCTATTATAAATATCCAGATGAAACTAGTTCCTGCAGTCTGCACGTTTGTAGGGGCCATATTCTCCTGCACCAACTACTTCACCGTTATTTTCACGGGAGGTGTGGGCAAAAATGGATCCACCATCGCAGTGAGTATGGACACGGCATGATTTCACGGCCATAGACCCAATGCAATGGAAGTTTTTTCACACTTGTGGAGCTTATACGGTCATAATGGAGCCAATGGAGAAAAGAAAATCTGTTTTTGTGTCAAAACTCCCTAAAAGTAATATTTTTTATTACTTCCTGTCAAACACAAACATACTGTGTGATGACACACGCAAGCCCTTATGAATAAATATGAATCATGATTTCATTCACCTGTGTGATTCCCATAGCTTATTCTCCTGTTTCCTAGGCTGTGTGTTTTCCACTTCCTGTCGATTTCATTGGATGTCATTGGTCATCTGACCAGTTTCATTGGATTTCATTGGATCAAATCGACAGGAAGTGGAAAACACACAGCCTAGGAAACAGGTGAATACGTGCCGTCACTCACACCTGATTTTAATTAGGGAGACACCCTTTATCCAAGTTGATGTCCAGACGGTTCATTTTCCGTTAAAGTTTTTTTTATAGGGCATATGTGGTCAAATAAAAATAATATTCTGTTTCTGTTTATTTATTGTATCTGTCAAGGTATTTGTCTTTAATTTTATACAAAGACATGTATATGTATTAACAAATCAACAAATAAAAACTAGGCTTAAATGTTAGGGAGGAACTAGCGGAGAAGAGATTCATTAGAAATAAAACAAGTCATTTTATGCTTGGCTGCGTGTGGGTGACACGCTCCGAAAATAGCCGATTGACAAGCTCACATCTGGCTATTTTCGGCACACGGCTACGTATAAATCACACATTAGGATGCCATAAAAGGTAATAAAATAAAATGTGGTCAACTAAATCAACTGTAGATGTAGTTGACTAAATCTAACATTTAGTCAACTAAAAGTAGACTAAAAACCAAATAAACATTTGCCGTCAAATTTAACACCACTAGTAACCAAAGTGTTTTCTCATTGTCCCTGCAGGGAACCAGTGTGTTGTCCCCTGTGCTGCATATCGGCTCTGTTATAGTGCTGGCTATGATGATATACAAGAAGTCTGCCGTCCAGCTCTTTGAGAAGCACCCCTGTATTTATATCCTGGCCTTTGGCTTTGTCTCTGCTAAAATCACCAACAAATTAGTTGTAAGTACCATTATACACATTCTCCATGATATACTGCACTTAATGCCGCATCACTCTGAATCTATATGGTACAACATATATCTGTATATGTATTTTAACCCATTAAGACCTTTTTAGATTTGAGCTAAAAATTATTATTTTACACTTTGGGCTATTCAAAAATAGCAGATATACAAGCTCATGCTTGTAGATCTGCTATTTTTGAAAATTTGTGAAAATGTGTGCAAATCTTTGAATATATATATTTTTAAAGCGAACATTTTTAACTCAAAATCGTTGCTTCTGGGGGTCCCTGGAACAAAATATTTTGATGGGGGTCCGCGGCCAAATACATATCATTTTGGGGGTCCTTGACATGAAAAAGATTGAGCACCACTGATATAGAAACATACGTTTTTCAGAAAACTGTTGAGATTTAGGAGACATGTAGAATCGGCTTCAGGTCTCAATGGGTTAAAGTAAATCTATGTGGTACAACATATATCTGTATATGTCTTAAAGTGTGCTGCATGATACTGAATCTGTATGATACCATGCACACTCACCGGCCAACTTTATTAGACACACCTCTCCAACTGCACGTTTACGCACATTTGTTTATCAGCCAATCACAAGGCAGCAGCTCAACGCACTTAGGCCTGTAGACACCTGGTGACACTCCTGTCAACTAAGAACAGACTCACCACAATAGGCTCTATGCACAGCAGCCATATTATCACTTCCTTCCCAGGTGTTACCAATGATACTAATGAAGGCTCTGTTCCATTTAGGCCTTGGCTACACGTACATGGATCTTTTACTAAACGGATATTTTAGTCCTCCGTTTTTAAAAAGAATCCCTGGCCACATGACAAAGATAAACAAAAATCCCCGTCCACACGTAGACGCAGAAACGCATCCATCAGCTGCATGTTTCAATTTTATATCAGATTTTATATTTACATTTATTTTATAATTATTTATATGAGGGGCCAAATACAAATACATTTGTAATCACATGTTAAGGCCCAATACTGCAATAGCTGCATTATTTTAATAGCATACGTGAACAGCATACGTGAACATAAACGAAAACAACATTATTAGGCCGCAGCTGCAGCTCAAACAGTAGCCATGGTTCACATGACGCTGTCGAGTCTCTGGTTTATAGTGGTGTTCGTTTTTTTTTTTTACATTGCCAACTCTCACATGTACATAAACGTTCAGATTTCAAATATAAAGTGCTTACCCCTGAGCCACGGATGTTACAAGGCAATCCGGACCGTGATAAGTACCCGTATCTCCCGTATTGTTCAATAAAAAGCATTTTAATCCCATCGCCGGCCATTTTCTTTTTCTGTTCTTTTATTTTGGTAATGTATCAGAGTGCAATACACCTTCCAACCATTGGTGTCGCATGGTTGAAAGCATCGGAGAAAATTTGGAGAAAATGGCCGACGATCGGATTAAAATGCTTTTTATTGAACAATACGGGAGATACGGGTACTTATCGCGGTCCGGATCGCCTTGTAACGTCCGCGGCTCAGGGGTAAGCACTTTATATTTGAAATCTGAACGTTAATGTACATGTGAGAGTTGGCAATGTAAAAACATCGAACACCACTATAAAGCAGGGACTCTCGGCACCGGGGCGATTGTGTTTTAGGACGACAGACCCCACATTCAATCTGTGTGCGCGCCGTGTGTTCTACTTGGCGCAGAGAAAGAGGGTTTTCGTCACACAGTGAATGAGCTACTTTTCCCACCACTGTCTTATTATTAAGTATGACATTATTTAGCCATAAATGAGCGTGCCTTGTTTCATAGACTGTAAGTGTTGCTCTCTCTCTCTTCATTTATTATTATAATGACCATGAGCGGTCCGGTGTTTATGTATTATTGTATTATTTATTATTATAATGACCATGTGCGAATGCGCGATGACGTCATCGTTTCTCAAAATCTCTGGATTACATGTCCACACAGATCCACTGAAACGCATGTTTTGGAAAACCTTCACTTATTTATCCGTTTACAAACATATCCGTTTTAGCGGCCAAAAACACCGTTTGCGTGTGGCTGAAAGGCCCAAACGCACACAAAAATGTGCGTTTAGAAAAAGATCCATGTACGTGTAGCCAAGGCCTTAGTGTAGCACAGTGGTTTCCACGACCCCCATAACTCTGAGAGTGTATAAATGTGTACACTCTCAGAGTTACACACATGTAAGGGGCCATTTGGAAGCCCATGAGGGTCCCTGGACCCCAACTGTAGACCCACTGGTGTAACAGAGTGTTTTCAGTGAGCCAACATGCACAATATCAGCACCCTGACTCTGTTTGACCAGAATGGAACAGAGCCTTCATTAGTATTGGTAACACCTGCGAATGTCTTCATAATATGGCTGCTGTGAATAGAGCCTATTGGACAATAGAAGATTGGAAAAAACGTTGCCTAGTCTTATGCATTCTCTGTAAACCCTAGAGATGGTTGTGATTGCGTGAAAATCCCAATTAGATCAGCAGTTTCTGAAACAGCCCGTTTGGCACCAACAACCATACCCCATTCCAAGTCACTTAAATCACCCTTCTTCTCCATTCGGATGCCTGGTTTGAACCGCAGCAGATCATCTTCACCATGTCTACAGCCTTAAATGCATTGAGCTGCTGCCATGTGATTGGCTGATTAGAAATGTGCCTTAACGTGCAGTTGAAGAGGTGTGTGTGTGTGTGTGTGTGTGTGTGTGTGTGTGTGTGTGTGTGTGTGTGTGTGTGTGTGTGTGTGTGTGTGTGTGTGTGTGTGTGTGTGTGTGTGTGTGTGTGTGTGTGTGTGTGTGTGTGTGTGTGTGTCTAATAAAGTGGCTGGTTAGTGTACATTTGTATATGTCATGTACAGTATGCATCATGACACTGAATCTGTACGGCACAACGTATATTTGTTACATGACAGCGAATCTGCATGATACATTAGTACATGACACCCAATATGTATTATCTCCATAGGTTGCTCATATGACAAAAAGTGAGATGCATCTCCATGATGTAGCGTTCCTGGGCCCGGGGCTGCTGTTCCTGGATCAGTATTTCAACAGTTTTATTGATGAGTACCTGGTGCTATGGACTGCCCTGGTGAGTAGTTCATATATTGTTTAGACCAGGGGTGATGCAACTTTGATGATGGAGAGGGCCACTATATTTCCACACTCACTCCAGAGGGCCACATTGCATATACTGTCGGGCAGACAGCTCTTATCTCAGTATTTTAACTTTTTTTCATAAATGGATGCCGTACTTCGCCATTCGATGTCACACAAAAGTTACAAAATTAGCCGGTGCGGCGCGTTTTGATCTTGTAGATCTGCTATTTTTGCTATTTTTTAATTGGAATCCTGATTTTATTTTTGGCCAGTGGCCCCAAATATGCCTCGCCTATCACACTTTCCAACCCGGAAGAAGGGGTGATTTTGCCTCATGCGCGCTGGGTGAGCAACTCAATGCAAGTTGGATGGGAGGGGATTTCGGTGCCCTCTCTATTATTTTTAACTCTATGGTTTAGACTGATGCTAAGTTCTTGGTTTACCTGTGATCCTGGTTTACTGAGGCACTACGCTGTCTCTGCATTCTATGCATGTGTTTACATTGTTTACTGTAAGTCACTCTGGATAAAGAGTGTCTGCTAAATGCCCACATTGTAAATTGGCTCTATTCACAGCAGCCATATTATGAAGACATTCACAGGTGTTACCAATGATACTAATGAAGGCTCTGTTCCATTCTGGTCAAACAGAGTCAGGGTGCTGATATTGTGCATGTTGGCTCACTGGAAACAATCTGTTACACCAGTGGGTCTACAGTTGGGGTCCAGGGACCCTCATGGGCTTCCAAATGGCCCCTTACAGGTGTGTAACTCTGAGAGTGTACAAATGGAACCAAATGGACCCGCAAGGGTCCATTTGGTTCCATTTGTACACTCTCAGAGTTATGGGGGTCGTGGAAACCACTGTCTTACACTAAATGGAACAGAGCCTTCATTAGTATCATTGGTAACACCTGTGAAGGAAGTGATAATATGGCTGCTGTGCATAGAGCCTATTGAGACGGTGCATTTTTCCTGCCTAGCTGATTTTCCTTCAACGGTTTCTCCTTCCACGCAGATCATCTCGTTTTTCGACCTGCTACGGTACTGTGTGAGCGTGTGCAACCAGATCGCCTCTCACCTCCACATCTGCGTCTTCAGAATCAAGCCTTTGTCCCCAGCCAGTGCCACAGCTTTACAATGAAGAACCCACCACACCTTCACCGTCTGCTATAACCGGTCACCCTTTGTTCTATATGCTTCACCATAGTGATCGAACGATTATGGTTTTTCAGTGGCCAATGCCGATGCCTATATTTAGTGAATAGGGATGGCCGATACAAGCCGATTATCTTTTTTTCTATCTAATAAAATACAACATTAATGATTTGAAACAGTAACACGCATAGCTGGAAACAACGAGCTGAACCTAGCTGCTCGTTTTCTCCCACAAACTAACACATCTACAAGTTATGACCCTGTGTGTAGATACCAGTGCACATGCTCATGCCTCATCAAGTCAAATCAAATCAAGCTTTATTCATAGAGCACATTTGAAACAATCGAGATTGACCAAAGTTGCTGTACACAGTAAAATCAAAGAATCAACGAAACATTATGCATGTGTGCACCCACATAGCATCAAAAACACATTGATACTCATCGACATAGAAAGCTGTGATCGGTCTTCTAAACCGTTGGTTCTCAAAGTGGGGTCCGGGGACCCCCAGGGGTCCTTGGGGGAGTTCCAGGGGGTCCCCACCTAAATGATATAGTTAGGAACCAAATTGACCCCTATGGGCCTGTAACTCAGATAGTGTACAAATGTAACCAAATGGACCCCTAACGGGTCCATTTGGTTCCATTTGTACACTCTCAGAGTTAAATTAACATTGATTTTACAATATGAATTGGGGTCCCAGAAATAGAAATGCCATTAAATGGGGGTCCGTAGCCTAATGCATGTCAAACTGGGGGTCCTTGAAATTAAAATGGTCGAAAATCGCTGCTAAAACTGTAAAAATCTTCTCTTATGGGGGTCCTTGGCATTTCTTTTCAAGTGGGGGTCCCCAGGCTAATAAGTGTCAATTTGGGGGTCCTTGACATAAAAACGTTTGAGAACCACTGTTCTCAACTACAGATAGGCCCAAAAAAACACCTGAAATTCGACCGATATAGATAAATCGGTAACATTATTTTTGCCTATCCTTAAGGGTTAAAAATAATTGACTAATAAAAATGCCAAATATCGGTGCCGATTAATCGGCCGACCACTACTTCACCATCACTGTCTGCTAATGGTCACCCTCGGGTTTTATCTGCTTCACCACATGTTTCTATGTACGCTAGTGACTAGAGCCCCCACCCATATATATATCGGCCATTATTTCAGCGGTTTTCACCTTTACTGGATCAGGGCCCACTTGAAAAACCTCCCACTTGAAAGACTTAACACGGCTGCCGTATTAAGTCATTGAGTGCCCGAATTACAGTATTTCTGTCTATTTCTGGCCAGTGCGATTTAGATTTTTTTTTTAGTAAAAAAAAAAGTGCTTAGGAAGCGAGATACAGCCTTTTTCAGTTATAAGTTAAACAAGGAGTGGATGGAGCTGCACATCTTCTGATAATGATATCTTAGTTTTTTTCTATTTTTTTCAAAAACACGTTAAGTGGTCAGATGGGTGGGCCGCAAGGCAATTTCAGAGCAATGTTTATTTTTAACCATCAATCAGTCAACAGTCTACTTTAATATTAATGTTATATCATCATTCAAATCTCAAGTGTTTTCGCCAGTTATTTGGAGGGGGGCCCACTTACAATACCCTCAAGGGGGGGGGGGCGACCCACAACCAACAGGTTGAGAATCTCTCCAAAACCGGGATCGGCATCGAACCCATAAAACTGTCATCGGCCGGGCCCTAGAAGCGACAATGTGATGAGCGCAAGGTTTTTTGACCCGACGGTATCGGGGGTGGGGTGAGAATACATGGTGTTAATTAACTCTTGAGAGTGTACAAGTGAACGGGTTCACTCTTATGCCGCATTCACACTGGAAGCTACAAAAGATTCAAGGCTAAAAAAAGCTATGCAGCATATACTGTACCTGTCGCTTGGTGGTTTGGTAGCTTTGTAGCTGCAGTTGAAAGCCAGCTCAACTTGTCTTGTAGCCAGTGGTGGAAAAAGTACTCACATTTAGTAAGTAAAAGTATCAATACTGCATTGTAGAAATACTCTGTTACAACTAAAAGGCCTGTGTTCAAAATGTTACTTGAGTAAAAGCACAAAAGTATTGTCATCAAAATATACTTAAAGTAGCATAAGTAAAAGTACTAACATGTTTGAGAATAGCCTATATATAAAACAGTGGTTAATGTATGTTTCATAATATAATAATTTATATCTGCTAAGTAACTAGTAACCAAAGTTTTCAAATGATTGTAGTGGAGTAAAAGTACAATATTTGCCTCTGAGGTGAAGTAGAAGTAAAAATAGTGAACATTGGAAATACTCCAGTAAAGTAAAAGTACCTCAACATTGTACTTGTGTAGCTGACAGTGTGAACTCGGCATTAGAGTCACGGGTCCATTTGGTGTTACCTGTACACTCTCAGAGTTACGGGTCCATTTGGTGTTACCTGTACACTCTCAGAGTTACGGGTCCATTTGGTGTTACCTGTACAGTATACTCTCTGAGTTAAATTAACACTGAGGACTTCACTGTGTAGTACTGTAGGTGCTACTTGATTGATATGTCTGTGTCAACATACATTTAAAACATATATATATTTGTAATCATTTATGTACAATGACATGTATAGAATGAATGAAATGGTTAGCCTTTGCTTTAATCTCTGTTTTGTTTTGCAATATTTGCATTTAAGCTTTTACTTGTTATTTTATTATATATATCTAAAGTTACCTAGAGCGTTGATATTTATGTGTTTATGCAAGTTACTGACACTGCTTTGACACATCAATCAATTCTCCATAGCTGGTACAGTACTATATCCTTTTAGGTAAGACTGTATATCATTAAGGTTGGGTCATGCAGTATAATCCCATTTATAATGCATTATCATGCACCTACTGTATAAGGCTTCATAACACTCGTTATAAATGTACAAACGGTTTATAACAAAGCCACTTCATAAGTGACTTAAGTTATGGTAGTTATAATGTGCTGTTCTACTGAGCTTATAATGCATTAGGACCTGCACTTATAATGCGTCATAAACCTTGTTATATAGTTATGCACAATTATAAACATTTATAATGATTGTTATAATGCCTTATACTGTAAGTGCATTACAATGCATTACATTTGCGATTATACACACACACACCGCAATTCTGCATTTCTTTTGACCGTCATTCTACTAATTCTAAAAAAAGATTTAAAAAAGATTTATACTGATTCTTCTTTTCTCTCTCTCTCTCGCTCTCGTTGTTTTTAGTTTATTTTGATGCTACAGTTATTTAGTAAAGCTGTACAACTATATACAGTTTATGCACACACACACACACACACACACACACACACACACACACACACACACCATGTGTGTTAATGATTCACACCTCATTACCATAGTCTTAAAGGCTACAGTTGCACTTGAAATTATTCAAACTTCACTGCAAAACAGTTGTATAGGCTCTATGCACAGCAGACATATTGGAAAGAAATCAGGCCCCTTCCTTACTTCCTTCACAGGTGTTGCCAATGATACTAATGAAGGCTCTGTTCCATTCTGGTCAGAGGCAGGGTGCTGATATCGTGCATGTTGGCTCACTGGAAACAAAGTGTTAAAAATTACGGGTGTGTTACTCTGATAATGTCCATTTGGTTCCATTTGTATATTCTCATAAATATGGTGGTCCTTGAAATAACATTTTTAAAACATTGGGAACCACTAAATTGAACAGAGCCTTAATTAGTAGGCTATAAATGGTAAGACCTGTAAAGGAAATAAGGAAAAGGCCCAATTGCTGTCCAATATAGCTGCTGTGCATATAGCCAACTGCTTGAAATAAACAAATCTAAATAGCTCAACTCAACACAAAATGCCTCGTTTGTGTAGCTGTTTTGAGCCATTTAAATTGTTTTTTTCAGGCCGTTGGCAGTTTGTGATTTGCGCCAATAAACCTGATTTGCAGTGGAGGTTTTGAATAATTCCAAGTGCAACAGTGTGTCAACACTTTCAGCCCCCAAATCCCGTTTTGGCCTAAATACAGATTGCTGTTCAGACTTGATCAAACCTGAATCTGATTTCAAAGAACCACATGGAGAAGGATTTGTGTGAATCGGATTTGAACCACATTCCTGGATGGTTTGAAATGCGATTCAAATCTGATCTCTAAAGATGTGTCTCAGTCCGGAACAAGGTTATTATAGTTTTGAATTATTATTATTATTTTATTTTTATTGATTTAGTTTTGACTTCACGTTTTCAATTACCTGTTGAGTTGTTTTAGTTTTCTTTTAAGCAACGCGTTGTGAGCTTTTAGATCTGCTATTTTCGCTATTTAGTTATTTTAAGGGGAATCGTGGATATTGACAAAGACTAAACCTAAGGACATTTTCTCATTGGTTTTAGTTTGTTTTAGTTAGTTTTGTAAACACACAATACAGTTTCAGTTAGTTGTTTTTGTGTAAAACGTAGTTTTTATTTCACTTAATTTCACTTTTTTTTTTTCTTCAGCTCGAGTGTTCATTTCGATTTGCTTACTTTTAGTTAACATTAACCGTGGTTTGGAGGCTCGGATACTGAAGCCCAACGTTACTTACTGTCGTATGACAGTGTTGCTCGCCGGAAATGACCGATAACCACATTAAACAATGCAGACATGTCGACTATGTCTGAATACACAAATCCGATCTGACCACCAAAAAAAATGAAATGAAATGATAAATGAATACATTGTGGACAGTCAGTCCTAAAGATCAGATTTAATAACGGTGTGGATAGTAGGTCCTAAAAATCAGATTTAATAACAGTGTGGACAGTCAGTCCTAAAGATCATATTTAATAACAGTGTGGACAGTCGGTCCTAAATAAAAGATCAGATGTAAGAACGATGTGGACAGTCAGTCAGAAGTTCCAAGATGGTGGATTTGAATTAGCTTCAAAAGGTTTCTGTAGAGACCAGTGGGTGACGTCACGGCTCCCTTTGTGCAATTATTTTGTTACAGTCTTTGGATTAGAGAGATAAATGGGATTTGCCAGCAGTGTAAACAAAGTCTTTGTCAGACTAGTAGTAAACTGTTGCCTTAAATGATGTATGATTGATGTATGTAAATGAAACCTTTTAAACTGTGCATGCTGTCTGTTTGATCTCTAATTAATGGCAAAGTGTTGTTGTTTTCTTTTAGGCCAGACTGTGAAGCTCAGGTATAACATGAAACATTAACAATGTGCAGAAAAGTGCTTTTTTTTGTTCCCTCTTTTTTCCCCCTATAGGATACAACGCAAAAAACATCAGTCGACAATCTGCATCTACCAATGCAAATAAATGTGACAAGCCTCGCGTCAAGAGTTGCTTTTTGTCATTGCATCTTCTTTTGTTGTGAGCAGGCGGCAAGCATCCGGTTCTGGAGATGAAGCCAATTAGGAAGTCATTAAAACACTGCAGTTCTCATTAATCCATTAAGACCGGGAACGCATCTGTGTCATTTTAAGATTTCTTTGGCTATTCAAAAATAGCAGATTTAGCAGATCTAAAAGCTCATAGCACGGCACTCAGTGCCACGCTATATGAGCTTGTAGATCTGCAATCTTATTTATTTTTTTAATTGTGGAAACGTTTATATATATATATATATATATATATATATATATATATATATATATATATATATATATATATATATATATATATATATATATATATATATATATTTTTTTTTTTTTTTTTTTTAAAGCAAACATTTTTAACTCCGATTTGTGCTTCTGGGGGGAACAACATATTTTGAGATGGTGTCCGCGGCCAAATACATATCATTTTGTGGGTCCTTGACATGGAAAAGTTGGAGCACCACTGATATAGCAACATAATGTTAGGATTTAGAAAACATTTTTAGATAATATTTTTGGCCGCGGACCCCCATCTCAAAATATTTAGTTACAATTTGTTTTAAATTCGCTTTAAAGTATATATATTCAAAGATTTGGACACATTTTCAAGATTTTTCAAAAAATAGCAGATCTACAAGCTCATAGCGCGGAGCTTGAGTGGTGGAGTCTGTGATGGAGTAGCTCTGTCTGTCTCTCACCTTCGCTGACACTTGCTTAGGGCAGTGGTTCTCAACCTTGTCAGGCTGCGACCCCCCCAAATCATTATACTCGAATACCCTGACAAGCACATGGAATTGTAGGAGTTGAGGCATTACATTTGGTTTGACTTGGTTCCACAGATAAATATTGTGAAAATAGTCGGCTATAAGCCGCTTTCTTATATTATTGGACATTTTGTAAAAAAGTCATTTTACTGTCATCTGGGGACCCCCCCAGAATCATGCGGGGACCCAGCTGGCGGTCCCGACCCAGAGGTTGAGAACAGGGGCCAGTTGCACCATCTCACACTAAGTTCAAACTTAGCATGTTTGAACTTAGTGCAGATCTACAAGCTCATAGCGCGGCACTCGGTGCCGCGCTATGAGCTTTTAGATCTGCTATTTTTTGAAAAATCGTGAAAATGAGTGCATATCTTTGAATATATATTTAAAAAATATATATATTTAAAGATTTGCACAAATGTTCACATAAAAAACAAAAAATAGCAGATCTACAAGCTCATAGTGCGGCACTCGGTGCCGCGCTATGAGCTTGTAGATCTGCTATTTTTGAATAGCCAAAGAAATCTAAAAATGACATAGATACTTTCCCAGTTAAATGGGTTAAATGGCTTTTTTAAAGCCATTTAAGCTATAAACTAGGCTAAGTTTGAACTTACACTGTAGTGTGAGGTGGTGCAACTGGCCCCTGGTGGCTTAGGGGACCCCTACCAGGGGTCCACAGGTAAGGATTACATTGTTGTTTTTTAGCGCACAATGAATTACTTTGTAATTGGTATTGATGACAATACCAGTTGAACCTTGACTTTTCAAACAGATGATAATAATATTAGAGGATGCCACTCACAACATGCATAGCAGAGCTCACTGAAGGAGAGAGCTGCTTGCAACCCTGGGGGCATCAGGCCAGCCGGGGAATGCATTTAGCTAAGACCAATGTGTGAGTCTTGTGCTGTATATTCTGCCAGTCAGTGGTGGAAAGTAACAAAGTAGCCTACTGCACTTAAGTACGATTTTGAGGTATTTGTACTTTACTTGAGTATTTCCAATTTCCAATACTTTTACTTCTACTCCATTACATCTCAGAGGCAAATATTTTACTTTAACTCCACTACAATTATTTGAAAACTTTAGTTACTAGTTACTTTTCAGATATAAACTATGATATAATGAAACATACATTAACCACTTTAGCCCTATTTTATACATAAGCTATTTGAAAATAGCAGGTCTACAAGCTCACAACGTGTCGCATCGCGACGCATTGTGAGCTTGTAGATCGGCTATTTTCAAATATTTAGTACTTTTACTTTTGGTACTTTAAGTACATTTTGATGACAATACTTTTGTACTTTTACTCAAGTCATTTTTTTAATTTTGGACTTTTACTTGTAACAGAGTAGCTATTTTTATATTGCAGTATTGGTACTTTTATTTAAGTAAAGAATTTGAGTATTTTTTCCACCACTGCTGCCAGTGCTCCAACTACTGAAGCCAGACAGTAGACAGTATTTGAAGCACACGGCATTGCAGAGTAGACGCTGTGAAGCGGAAGCACAACATCAAGTAAGACAAAGAATCTGAGAGTGGATACTTCACACTGGAACTGTTCTGGGATAGGAAGACTTAAGACAATATTGTCCAAAACTGTTACTTTTCAGCAAGATCTGCAGCAGATCTGGATCTGCTGCTACTTTTGATGCTTTTGTGTGACGGTGGCTGTAGTATGATCAAGTAGGGCATTAACTTACCATAAAACACAAAAAGTTAGAATATACAGACAGCGACGATGGGTCTAGTATATTGGCCAAGGAACCCTTAGCTGAGAGAGAGATGGAACAGGGACCCTCACTATATCGTATAAAATGTGTTTGTTTGTCTTTTCTATTAAAGGAGAATTCCGGTCATTTTAGGTTGTACTGTATGTTTGATGTGTCGCTAATCACTCACCAACATACAAAGGAACGTTGAATATTTCCAGATCTGCCCCTGTTGTCCATTCTGCAGATCCCTTGCAGCGGCATAATGGGAGAGTGTGTAAGAGTGAAAATCGCCTATTTTAACAAATGCAAAGTCTGTTTTTTTCCTCCTAGTACTCATTGTGGAGTCTCATGATACTCAAACAAGCGCTGAATGTCCCCCATGAGCTAACGCTAATGCAGAAAGACACGACGCTGGTTGCTTGTTTCTCTCACAGGCGCCAGGTTCTGTGAGAGAAACAAGCAACCACACTCTCCCATTATGCCGCTGCAAGGGGTCTGCAGAATGAACAACAGGGGCAGATCTGGAATTATTCAACGTTCCTTTGTATGTTGGTGAGTGATTAGCGACACATCAAACATACAAGCTAAAATGACCGGAATTCTCCTTTAATATGCTGGATTCATGTTAATGTGTACTTAAAGACATTTAACCAGTTAAACATTCAATACTTTGTAATTGGTCTGCTCTTGAAACACGTGAGCTTGTAGATCGCCTATTTGTGCCCCCCAGAATAGGGATGCTGGGTTCAAATGGTTAAATAACACACAACAATTCCTATCACACAATGGTTTGGTGGCCACCCCTGTAGTAATTCTGAGGACCCCCAAGGGATCCCGGACCCCCTCTTGATAATTGTTTTCAAATTGCATCCATTGCCATGCAATGTTTTCAAAGACGTGAAGAATTCTGGTTCATTTGTATTGCAGTTCAGTATTTTGTTAAGATTAGGTTTGTGTTTCCGTTCCAGGTTACTAACATGAATTCATGTCCAATGTCTTTTGTTTCCACTTTACTTTGTTTAGGAACGCATAGACATGAGAGCTATCCTGTATATCAGGGGTCTTCAACGAGATGATTATAGCTTAATGTGCAACATTGTTTTCTCACTCAACAGTAAACAAACCAACATACAGTATATATGTATACAGGGTATCTGCTATCTTTCTAAAGTTACAATTTAATGACTTTTAAACAAGTCTATGAAGTTATCTATGAAATCTAGGAAAAAGTTGAATCTTTTGATGACAAATTCCTTTGAGCGGTACTTCCATATAGACAAATGCTGTAATGACAACGGAGCTACCTGAGGGGTCATCAAAAAGACAACTACATTACAATGAATGTTACAAAAATAAAATGTTCCTTCTATGTGTAGTGATGTAAATGAACATACATTTTTTTTTATTGGTTGAATACTTTATTAGACAAACAAATTAAACAGCACGAAAGTGCAGTAAGACACTTGGGCTAAATGGATAACACAAAAAAAGGTCATGGGGACTTATTTCCATGGTGGCCCTCATTACTGCTAAATGGATAACACAAAAAAAGGTAATGGGGACTTATTTCCATGGTGGCCCTCATTACTGCTAAATGGATAACACAAAAAAGGTCATGGGGACTTATTTCCATGGTGGCCCTCATTACTGCTAAATGGATAACACAAAAAAAGGTCATGGGGACTTATTTCCATGGTGGCCCTCATTACTGTTGCGATGCTTGAGTGCGGTCTAGCCAACACCAACTCTTGAATGGCTGCCCTCGACACTATGTAGCATCAAGGTCTTGAGCGCTAGAGTGTCGTTAGCTAAGCTGTCTCACTACAGCGTATCTACGTAGGTGGTGTGCTACTTGCCTTTCTTGGCTTTGCCCTGGGCTGGCTCCCATAGTGTCATTTTGCTTGCCACTAGTTCCGGGTGCCATCTTATACTTCTTGATAATAACACAACGGTGCCATTTCATTTATTTTTTATCCATTGTTGAGTGCTACACAGTATGACTTTAACATGTAGGCGAACCACTATGCTCATGGGCCTACAGTATGTGATTGGAGAGGGTATAAAGTATAAATGTAGTGCGAGCTCGACTTCCATGCCTTCCTGTACTACCACAAGGGCTACATTACTTATTGTACTTGTTTGTGTTGACACTGGCGCGTTGAGTGATTTATCCGCTTTGGTATACATTAATTGTCATTGCCATTCTGGATTAGAATTATCATACTTCAGTCTGTGTGACAACTAAACAAATGCCAACACAGATAGGACATTATTTTGTCACTGACCAGTTGCTAGCCCCTTTCTATCTTAGGATAGACATTTTAACGAAAGCATTCGACCCCTCTTTGAGTCATCATGTGTCTTTTTAGATTGCCCTTTCGACTAAAGCCTTTTCCACAAACTGTGCAAGTCAACGGCTTTCCCCCTGTATGGGGCATTGTGTTTTTTTGGATAACACTTTATATAAAAGCCTTTACCTCAAACTGTACAAGTAAAGGAATTTTCCTCTGTATGAATCATCAAGTGTTTTCGTAGTTTACACCTCCAATTGAAGCTTTTGTCACAAACGCTGCAAGTAAATGTTTTTTCTCCTGTATGAGTCCTGCTGTGTGTGTTTAGAATAGCCTTTTTTCCCCTGTATGTGTCATCATGTGCGTTTTTAAACGTGACATTAGACAAAAGCCTTTGCCACAAATGTCACAAGTGAAGGGTTTTTCTCCTGTATGTGTCAAACGGTGCAATAATATGTTTTTTCCCCTGTATGTGTGTCAACATGTGTAATTTTAAACCAGAAGTTCGACTAAGGCCTTTGCCACAGACGCGTCGCTAGGTCTCTACTAGGTTGGGGGCTTAGACGCGCGTGCATGTACGCTAAGCACGCGATTTTTTTTTGCGGATTTGGGTACTTTTCCCCCCCGTTAGGTTAGGGTGATAGATATACAGTATAATTTTTAAAAAAAAGTTTTTTATTTTTTTTTATTGGTGGCTTTGGATAAAACATTGGTGACTATAGACACCGAAGCCCCCGCCTAACGACGCCACTGCTTTGCCACAAATGTCACAAGTGAATAGCTTTTCCCCTGTATGCGTCATCATATGTATTTTTAAATTAAACTTTTGCCTAAAGCCTTTGCCACAAACGATGCAAGTAAAAGGGTTTTCCCCTGTATCAGTCTCTCTGTTTTCATCATCCTCACTTTTCCCTGCTAGTAATGTCAATGTTGACCCATCAGCCTCCTCTGGTCTTTGAAGTAGCTCCTCTTTTATCCGTAAAGGCTCTGGTTCCTCCTGTTCCAGACTGGGGCTCCTTTCCTGCTTTTCAGGGGAAACCTCCTCTTTACACACAGGGAGGAGCAGGAAGTCTAGGCAGAAGATACAATGAGGGTAAAGCATTGAATGTTTGAACTTAATCAAGTTATTCAACTGCCACTCTGTTGCCATCGACTTGCAGAGAGAAAAACACATTTGTTAGCATAAAGTTGTGTTCTTGCAAGAGCGTGAGTCAACAGAAAAATAAATACATCTCAATCTACATGAGCAGAGCACTACACCACTTAACTCACCTAGTACAGTATTTATTTTTGTTTTGTTTGAGAACAATTATTTTCTACAAGTGTACAGAGTCAGTACAGGTTCCAAATGTGTTTCACTGCTGTGACATAATTTTAAACCCCAGCAAGAATCCCAGCAATGCATCCTACAAGAGGTAAACAGATGACATCTTCATTTGAACCATGCTTATATATGGGCATACCGGGCTTGTTTATGGTTATGTCTGAGTCAGAGTGACGTCTGCCGCCCTCCCAGTAGCCAATTTTACTATAGGATTCAAGTGCACATTTTCTTCATTTCATCATACACTTCCTTTCAACCTTTGTTGCACGAAAATATGAATACAAAAATAATAAAATGAAACTAATCTAAAGATTTGTAGCAACCACTAATGTAATAACGGCTCATAATGTAATAAGGGCTCATAATGTAATAAAAAAAATGTAATAACAGCTCATAATGTAATAAAAAAAACGAGCGCATAACGTAATAACGGATTTTTCAATAATGTAATAATGTAATAATTTGTTACATTAACAACCTCCACATAGGAGGCTCATAATGTAATAAAACCTCATAATGTAATAATGTTTCATATTTTGGGTAAGTATCATGGTAGTAAATCAGTATCATGGTCAGTATCAGTATCATGGTCTGTATCATGGTCAGTACCATGGTCAGTATCATGGTCAGTATCATGGTCAGTTTCATGGTCACCATGATACTGACCATGATATTGATATGATACTGACCATAATTAACCATGATACTGGCCATGATACTGGCCATGATACCGACCATGATACTGACCATGAAACTGACATCATTATCATGGTCAGTATCATGGTCAGTACCATGGTCAGTATCAGTATCATGGTCTGTATCATGGTCAGTACCATGGTCAGTATCATGGTCAGTATCATGGTCAGTATCAGTACCATGGTCAGTACCATGGTCAGTATCAGTATCATGGTCTGTATCATGGTGACCATGAAACTGACCATGATACTGACCATGGTACTGACCATGATACTGACCATCATACTGACCATGGTACTGACATTAAACTGACCATGATACTGACCATGAAACTGACATTCTAAAGACCATGATACGTACATGATACTGACATTATACCGACCATGATACTGACCATCATACTTGCCAGGAAACAACAATTTGAGCCGTTATTGTCTCCGCTAGGCCGAAAGGCATGGCGAGAGAGTATGTTTTACCCCTGTCCGTCCGTCCGTGTGTCCGCGTGTCCGTCCGTCCGTCCGTGTGTCTGTCTGTGAACAGCTAATCTCTGGCACCGTTAGCCCGGCCGCTGCGAAACTGTGCACACACACTCCCTGGATGCCAAAGCCGAACCTCTGTCCTAAAATGTTCAGATTGTCCTGTTATAGCGCCACCAGGAGGCCGATTTGTGCAAAACACATTTTTGGATATCACTCCTACAGATTTTGTCCAAACCTCACGTAAATCGGTACACAGTATCTATATAGTCATGCGATCAACACGGATCTCCCCGATTTTTTATATTCTATCCTGATTGGCTAAGATTGGCTTCCAAAGTTTGCAGGATTGGTTTGTTTTGAACAAAATGCCTTAAATCATCAACGCAGCGTGTGATTGCCGTGAAATTTTGCGCACACCTTCCCACTAGGCCGAGGAAGAAATGACACCCTTTTCACATTGGCCTGTTATAGCGCTACCAGGAGGCCACAATAACCTACCTGACCTGGCGGAGACCTGTGCTCCGAGGAGCACTTTTTTTAAGTTACATTATGCAGTGTTATTACATTATGAGTGGCTACGCAAGGTTCTTAATGTAACACATTATTACATTATGGGCTCATGATTTGATTACATTATGAGCTGATTATTACATTATGAGCTTTTATTACGTTTAGTTTATTACATTATGAGCTTTTATTACATTTAGTTTATTACATTATGAGCTTTTATTACATTTAGTTTATTACATTATGAGCTTTTATTACATTTAGTTTATTACATTATGAGCTTTTATTACGTTTAGTTTATTACATTATGAGCTTTTATTACGTTTAGTTTATTACATTATGAGCTGTTTATTACATTATGAGCTTTTATTACATTTAGTTTATTACATTATGAGCTTTTATTACGTTTAGTTTATTACATTATGAGCTTTTATTACATTTAGTTTATTACATTATGAGCTTTTATTACATTTAGTTTATTACATTATGAGCTTTTATTACATTTAGTTTATTACATTATGAGCTTTTATTACATTTAGTTTATTACATTATGAGCTTTTATTACGTTTAGTTTATTACATTATGAGCTTTTATTACGTTTAGTTTATTACATTATGAGCTTTTATTACATTTAGTTTATTACATTATGAGCTTTTATTACTGTAAATGTATTACATTATGAGTTGCTACAGCAACTCATAATGTAATAACGGCTCATAATGTAATAAACTAAATGTAATAAAAGCTCATAATGTAATAAACTAAATGTAATAAAAGCTCATAATGTAATAAACGAAACGTAATAAAAGCTCATAATGTAATAATTAAAATGTAATAAAAGCTCATAATGTAATAATCAGCTCATAACGTAATGAAATATATTATTACATTATGAACTTTTATTATATTATGAGCCTCCTAAAAGCTCATAATTTAATAATAAGCTCATAATGTAATAAAAATATATTATTACATTATGAACTTTTATTACATTATGAGCCTCCTAAAAGCTCATAATGTAATAATCAGCTCATAATGTAATAAAAATATATTATTATATTATGAACTTTTATTACATTATGAGCCTCCTAAAAGCTCATAATGTAATAATCAGCTCATAATGTAATAAAAATATATTACTACATTATGAACTTTTACTACATTATGAGCCTCCTATGTGGAGGTTGTTAATGTAACAAATTATTACATTATTACATTATTGAAAAATCCGTTATTACGTTATGCGCTCGTTTTTTTATTACATTATGAGCTGATTATTACATTATGAGTTTTTATTACATTTTTTTATTACATTATGGGCCCTTATTACATTATGAGCCGTTATTACATTAGTGGTTGCTACAAGATTAGTAATTAAAATGATATATTTGTAATACTGTAAAACTAAAATGTTCACCCTTTTTACATATTGTTATGTATTGACTCGCTCTTCACTCATCAGCTCAACAAACACATACATAATAGTGCTTCTATTGTCTACTGAAAACCAAAATAGAGTACTTCTATTCTCAGTAGAATTCTACTGCCATGTGTAAACAAAAATACAATGCTTCTGTGAAAACCAAACTGTGTGATGGGTGATTGAGGTAGTGAAAATTGTCAAAGCACCCCGGACACAAAGTCTCATCACATTGCATGCAGATGCACTTGTTTTATCTTGTGCATGCAGCATCACGGTTTCACTTGCATGTGTTTGTCTGTAAGATGGGGCCAGTGGTTCCCAGGGGTAAACCTGATCTCAGGAGGTGCCTTGGAAACTGCACTGTGTTTCAGAATTTTCATACAAGATAGGCTTGGTGAACCGATATAGTAAAGGAAAGGTCAGTAAAACTGAGACTGTATTGCTGAAATAAATTTGAAAGAGTGTTTGGAGAGTCACTCACAATGCCTTCTGTTATTTTTGTAAAGACAATAAATACATCGAAATAATACAGCTCCACAGGATTGTTTTTGTTTTTGAGGGATGAGGGATGGCTGACTGAAGTAGTCTGACCTGGCCTGAGACAAACTAATTGGATTAACTGGACCCATAGTTAGGCACTCTGAGACTAATTAGTTTGACTTGAGGTGGCCAGGTGAGACTATTACTAAACATGAATTTTTGTAAAATGGTGTGAATGTGGTGAAGTGTGTCTTCCATTTTTCACTACCAAAACAGGAAAAAAAAGGAAAACTTGACCCTGTAGATCAGTTATTTTCACTTCCTATGACTTTGAGCTGATTGCCATACAGACTTGAAGGTGATGTCATTGGACATTGGAGTTACTAAACCCCACCCTCTAATCTGAGGGCAGAATAGTTTCATATCTTTTGCCATAACTTTGCTTGTCGTACGGAGTCATGAGTCACCTCACTGGACTCGGTTGAAAATCCTTGTCCTTCATATTCATATTTACTTCATATTTGTCCCTAACGTGAACAGAGGTGCGAGGGCCTGGTCATTGCTGCTTGCAGCTTTAATAATAATAATTATTAATTGTAGTACAGTCAGCCATTTGGGCTAATAGGATAACAAAGAAGTCCTGGGGTCTTGTTTCTATTGTGGTTGGGCATATCAACATTTCTGTCAGCTATCTTGGATGTTGCCAAAAAATATGTTGCAGTTACAACGGTTGGCCAGTGGGTGGCAGTGTATGGGGTAATTCTCTAGCATCCACTGTGGTGGCTGATGTGCAACTCTGCCATCAAAACCCATTCATATAATAGAAAATTGCATTTTAATAGCTGTCCACTGTAGTGACCAGTATGCTTGAAAGGGGTAAAATTGCATTCCAGTGGTGCACGTTTAGTGAATGTTTTTTAGTTGCATATTTATTGGGGTAATTATGCTATGTGTAGCTCCACAATGTGTCACGGATAAGGATAATTCCTTTAACAGGTCCGTTCATGAAAGTCCTTGCGGTCTTGTTTCCAATGAGGGCCTGTGAGCCATTAGGGGTTAAGAGTCTTGCTCAGGGACAAATTTCATCTCATCGACACATTTGCTGGCCTGGCCTGGAATCGTACCTGCGGCAACCAAGGCCTCTGGCTCCCTAGGTGGGAGGTCAGCTATGGCCGTTGGTTGGGTGGAAGCCCTTGTCCAAGCAAACATAGCCACCCAGGGAGTTGCAGAGTCCTTCCTGAAAGCTTCTCATATCACACGCCAGTAGTCTGCACATCCTGATGACAAAAGCCTACAACCAGTACACTGCATCAAGACCTTCTGCTGATCGGCTTCTCACCTTTGAGAACTGGTGTACCATGAGAGAACAAGAAAGTCCTCAGTTTCTATTTTGGCACACTGCCCTGAATCTGGAGCTCCTTGTCTTGTCTTTTGTAAGATACCTGCGTGAGGCTGACTTCAGTCTCTATGTGGATAACATGACAAAGCTTGTGCCATGGTGCTTCATCTTTGACCACACAAATTATGCACGCTGGTTACCTGTTCATGTTAAAGACATGGCAGGTCTTAACAAAACCAATCCAGGTGTGGCAAAGGAATTCCTGGCAGGGAAATTCACAGTCACAAAGACTCAAAACGTGTTTTCTGCAATGGCTATAGATCAAGCACATGAGCAAAACAATGCTACAGTGAAGGGAGATGGAGGAGCAATTGGTCTGATGCAAGACCAGGATTCCCTCTGTCGCTGGACCAGAAGTGTTTTGGGTGATTCAGGAGTTTGAGAATGCCATGGAGTTCAGCAGTATGGGTGTCTCTGACAACAGACATCATGAACAGAACAAAGGTGTCCAGATGAAATTCAAAAGCCATGTGAGTGCATTAGTTTAGGTGATTGAGGAAATGGGAAATCCTTTCACAGAGGACAGCAGCGACCTTCTGAAGCTGGACTCTAGAGAATTAGCAGACCAAGCTGTGGTGGATGCTGTTCGGGTTGCAGAGAAGATGGGCCAAGAGCAGTACCAACTCTTTGTTGCAGAAAGGATATAGGGCACGAAACCCATGACTGCCCCTTTGAAGAGAAACAAGCTCCCTCTTTTTAAAACCGCTCCAATAAGAAGACAGTCCAAGTCAAAACTCACTGAAAAATCACTAAAATATTACTGTGCACTGTTTTCTAAACTCTACATCGCCTGTCAGACCCGTGATGGGAACGTAGAAAACGTCTTCAAATACGAAAATCAGGCCTACCCTCCAGCACTCTCCCTTCATGGTGGACTACGCTTTGGAAACAAGGCTGATCTGTTAAGTTGCCTAGAAAACAGTATACGAAGTGTGCCTGATGGTCCAAATACTAGACGGGTCAGCAGTCATCAACATGCTGAAACCAGACAAAGTTAAGACCTTCGATGAGTTTTCCAGCAAGATCTTCATACCTTATAGCAATGCGAAACTTGAAAGGGCCAACAGAGCGGATGTTGTATGGGACTGCTATGAAGTTAACAGCTTAAAGTCCCAGACAAGACAGAAGAGGGGAAAGGGGACATGAACAAGAGTGGATGGAAAAAACAAGACACCAACCAACTGGAAAAGCTTCCTAAGAGTGGATGAAAATAAAACGGAGCTCTTTCACTTTCTAGTCAAGAACCTTATGGAAATGACAACTACCAAACAAGTTGTTTCCACTTGCACCCTCAAGAAACAGATCTGATTGCTCATTGCACACATGAAGAGGCAGCTACAAGGATGCTACTACATGCCGCAGATGCTGCAAGAAAGGGGTTCAAGAAGATTACTCTGCGCACTGTGGACACAGATGTTGTGGTCCTAGCCATTGCACATGTGTCAGAGCTGAACATTGAGGAGCTATGGTTGGCATTTGGGACTGGCAAGAACTTAAGACATATTCCTGCTCATGAGATTGCCAAGACTCTGGGTCCTGACAAATCCAAGGCCCTTCCTGTGTTCCATGCCTTCACTGGCTGTGACAAGGTATCTGCATTTGCAACCAGGGGCAACAAGACATCCTGGGAAACCTGGAATGCCTATGACATGGCAACAGAGGCCTTCATGGCTCTGTCAAAGGCTCCAAAACAAATTCCAGTGAAGCGTTCCATTGTGGAACGCTTCACAATTCTCCTCTATGATCGCACCAGCAGCCAACTCAACATCAATCAAACTCGTCTGGAGTTATTCACAAAAAAAGGAAAAGGGATGGAGCAAATACCCCCAACTAAGCACGCACTGGTGCAGCACCTCAAAAGAGCAGTGTACCAAGGAGGACACTGTTGGGGACAAGCACTTGAGGTGGCACCAGATATGCTCTACATGTGATATGTAGAGCATGTGTATGATATGATCTACAACAGACTGGGGTTGGACGGACCCAAGTAATTGGAGACCATTGTGGTCTTTTTTCGGGGGCGCCCCGCGCCTCGCAGACCCCCCAAATCCTGGAGCTTTCGGAAAAAGACGGGATTTCGTCAAAGTCCAGAGCTCCCAGGGAGCCCTGGGCTGCCGGCCCCTCCCATGCGTGAAATTTCTCTCCCGGTAGTCTCGGCCACTTTTGCCATCGGGTAGCTAGGGAGCATGGCCGGACATGGTGCACCATTTTCGGGGGCGCCCCGCGCCTCGCACACCCCCAAAATCCTGGAGCTTTCGGAAAAAGCCGGGATTTCTTCAGAGTCCAGAGCTCCCAAGAAGCTCTGGGCTCCGCCATGGCTCCCTCCTTTGAAATTCTCTCCCGGGAGCCTCGGCCACTTGTACCAGAGGATTGGTGAGGACCATGCCCAGGAAGAGGACCCTTCCTGGGGCGCGACGGGGCGGCGAAGACCCCCAAAATCATGGTTCTCCAAAAAAAATCAAAAACCGCGCCGAGTGCTGGCATGGGCTCCAGGGGTCCCCGGGGACCCCCTGGAGGACCCCCGGCCGAAAACCTCCACTTTTTTCGGGCGCCCCGAGCTTGTCGATCGGCCCTTTTTTCCACAGGCAAGCCAATCCCTCCTTGAGCTGTTAAGTTGTGGCTGCAAGAAAGGCTGCAAGGGGCATTGCAAATGCAAAAAAGCCTCCTTAAAGTGCACAACACTGTGTCAATGTGGAAGAGAGAAGGAGGCAGTGAAGAATAAGTTCATTGTCATCATCAACAACGACAACATTCATGTGCTTAATAAATCAATTTGAACGAAACAATGAAACCTATATGAAATGAATGAAATATGTTCCAACAACAGTAAAACATTTTTTTTCTGAAATAAAATATTTGAAATAAATCTTTGCCTGTGACACATTATGTTAATGCTAATTTGTTATTGTCATATTGAATATTGTTCTGTTCTTTTAGTCACTGTTTTAGCAGGGGGGATGAACCAAAGGCTTATGTTTCTAAAACTCTACACAAAATATGCAACGGACATAAAATACTGTGATATCCTTCTCAAAACATCACCGAATTGTCTTTGACTGCCAGAGTATTTTCATAAAGTACTCCCCCAGTGCCAGTGATTTTCGTGTTTTTCTTTTTTTTTTTGTTATTTTGTTATTTACATTCAAGTCGTTTGTCTGGCTGCGGTTTTAAACACACAACAGATCGACCAGCAGAGAGCAGCAGATCGACCTCTGCGCTCACTCGCTCGACCCCCCCCCCCCCCCCCAAACAGGCTCAAACAGTCCAAGCGTCATATCCGGATATGTTTTCGCCGCTCGCCGATCGGGTTTCAGATCGTTGGTATACATGATGACGATGTCGTCCAGACTAAAGAAAATAGAACTGGAGCTCTCCGTTCGTTTTTTATACCGTGTGAAAAACCATGTGTTTCCCTATTCTGGCCTAAAATGATACTTTTCAAGCTTCTGAGAACCGGAAACGGAATCTGCGTCATGAAGCTGGATCCGGGTGAGTGTGAAATAAACAAAAAGAGAAACTGATGGTGAAAAATACACAGAACAGCGCGATTACAGATTAAACAATGAAAAAGCTATCAGCGCGTCTATGGCGTGTCGATGGGGTGGGTGGGTTAAGTAGCATTTGACTTGAAAACGCGTCGATGGCGTTAAAAGGGTTAACTATTCACCTGAACAGTTTATGATGTTGTACATGATATCATTGTAATCCTTGACCATCAAAACATAGGTGTAGACATAATATATACTGTCTTATCATGTATGGTTCAGGAGATATGATGCAAAATACATTATGTGGTTACGGTGTAAAGTAAAATGGCCGCCGTGGCCACCAGGGGGCGTTTTTGCGATGGCTTCATTATTAAAATGTTCAGGGGCCCAAACAGTACAAGTGTACCAAGTTTCATGCTTTTATGAAAAAGTGAACGTCTCAATCCTACACCTACGTTTATTTTATTTCGATTCAATGTGGCGTAAAGGCTAGCCTATTATGTGTTTAAAATACATATGTTCTGTTCCACAAGCCCACACATGTCAAAATATTTCATTGGCCTATTGCATGAGGCTTGCGAACGCAATTTTGTTGTTTTATAAAAGGTGTTTGTTTTATTTATTTATTGAGGGCATTTGCTTTTTATTTTCCTTACAGCTGTACTTTTTATTTCAATATGGTTAGGGTTATTTTTGTAATTTATTTTAGTCTATAATGCCAACAAAGGCTGTTTAATGTTTCGTTAAATATTATAGAATAAGCCTGTTTTGGGGGAAATATTGCAATCTGCAGATAGATTAGGCCTATTTGATCATTTGAAAATGTTTTGTGTTCGTTTGAGAGACGATGTTAAATTGAGCCTAATTTAGTGAGTATGGGCCTACTATGAGCACAATGCATTGGTATTGATGTAATGTATACGAATTTTTCAACTGTTTACATAGAGTTAGACATTGTTTGAAAATATTATACAGGGCATTTATTGTGTTAGCTTACTGCAGGTGAGGCCTACCAAAGTGTGCCTGCATTATTCGTGCTGATGGTATCTGCGCTGAGTATCTGTTCTTCCATTATTAGCCTTATTGAGAGGCAACATTTGTGTGGACAGCACAATAAACACCTTCTCTTTTATGGTTTATTTATATTGAGATGAAAGATAATGTTAACTTTTGAACATGGAAAAAAAAGCAATTTTGTTGGCGTTTTGTTGTACTATATTATTATATACTATATTACACCATTAGATTTCCTATTATTGTTATTGCTACTACTTGTATCTCCCTCTCTGTCTCTCCCTCTGTCCAGTGTAGTATGGTTTGTGTATATGCAAAAGATTGACTTTGACACCTGTTTTGCAGTGCAATGCAAGTCAATGGGGAGAACATTTTGAAATATACATTTCTAATCAATGGAGAAATTGTTATAGTTATACTATTTGGAGTTATGTTACGGCAAGGGAACTACACAACCCAAACCCAAAGTGTAATTTGCTTAATGTGGTTAAAAGGAGTTCACCCAAATAATTACTTATTTTCTATCAATTACACACCCCATGAGGCCTTGAATTCCTTTTTGTTGCATTCCTGAGCCAATAATTTGATGACCGAAGGAGTCTCCGGTAGGAGACCGAATTGAGTCTCCTACTACCCGTCATCAAATTATTGGCTTAGAAAGAATAGAATAGAAAATAAGTAATTTTTTGGGTGTGCTACTTCTTTAACACATGGTGCCGAACACGGTTCCGTTCTATCTCCTTGATAAAAAACCTCCGTAGCTCCGAAACTTTTTATGGTGGGGAAAACTTCTCATTTTGGATGCACGATCACTCTGCCATTGTGACTCGCGTGAGAGATGTTATCGTTCCAGGCGTTAGCCAGGACCATCGTGGCATTGTTTTACATGGATTGCTCGTCGTGGAGTCTAGAGCTTTAAACAGCGCAGCGCAGCAGTGAGATGTCTGCCATCAAATGTAATCTGTTATTGTAAAATTCTGTCACCGAATGTGTTAAATACAAGGTTGCTCAAATTCAAAAGCAAAGTGTTCCATTGTCACCTGAATGCCGTGTTGGGTCGCCATCTTCATCCTCTCCTCCTATCCTCTCTTCATCTTCTCCTCCCATCTCCTCTTCTTCTGGCAGAGGCGGGGAGGGCACAGGACCGTCACCTTCACTCAATCTCGGACAGCCACGCTTACGCTTCTTATGTTCGATCACCACACACTGTACCGCAGGGGAGGGCTTCTGAGGTTCCACCACCATGTGCTGTACCGTCACACTGGAGACATCTGAGAGGGAGAGAGAGAGAGAGAGAGAGAGAGAGAAAGAGAAATAATTAATCAATTACTTTCTATTTTAAGGACTATTTGATACATCAATTAATTACGACTTTTTTTCTTTTTTTTAAGATATCAAAACAGCTCCTATTTTTAAATGTGTAGTACTGAAATATGAAGTATTGTTAAAGTTAACAGGGGTCAGTTACTAAAAGCTTATCTAACTTGTACTTATTTGGTAATTTTGCATAATCATTAGCCTGTATTTTAAGGGTGATCCTTTTCCCTGTTCATGGTTTTGACAGTGCAAACCTGTTTTTGTCAACATCAAAACAAAACAAAACATTGTCAGCAGTAAAGTTATTATTAGTTACAGTAAATTATTATGACTAGTCAGTGAGCTAAACATGGGGGGGGAGCATATTAGAAAAGTTCATTTTGTGATTTCAATTGTCTTTTGTTTTGTTTGTTCAGATTATTGGGTAAAACTCAAAATAACTATCTATATACTACAGGTAACTTAGTAAAAACACATCTATAGTACAGGTAACTTAGTCAAAAAAAAAACTACCTACGCTACAGGTTATGATTAAGAGTCAGTGACTTCAAATTCCTGAACAGACCTCCCAGCATGTCAAATGGAATGTAGCCTGGTAAACCCCCAATCCAATCCAATCCAATCCACTTTATTTATATAGCACGTTTCACAACCAAAGTTTACAAAGTGCTGTACAGAAAATCATGCAAAGTACACTGTTAAAATATGCTAAAACACACAAAACACCAGCAAGGACACACAAAGAACAATAAGACATGGACCACAGAAACTCTCAAGCGGGGTTAAAAAGCCAAGGTATAAAGATGTGTCTTAAGCCAATATTTAAAAGTCTCAATGGTGGGGGCCATTTTAACATGGGGGGGAGCGCATTCCATAGTGAGGGGGCTATGGCAGCAAAGGCTCGGTCGCCTCTGGTCTTTAATTTGGTCTTTGTTGTGACCTCAAGGTTTAGCTGGCCGGCAGACCGCAGTGACCTTGGGGGGGGTATAGACCTTTATGAGGTCAGAGAGGTACTGGGGTGCCAAGCCATTCAGGGATTTAAAAACAAACAATAAATAATTCCCTCCGGAAATCTCATTTGCATTTGATTTCAGGAAGGAGGTCTGGGATCGCTCAGGGAGTAAAGCTGCCCGGTCTGCTGCGTGTTAGAACCAATCAGCGGCTGCTAGGGGCGGGATCATCCAATCACCTGCCAAGTAGCTTGAAAAAATGAGAATGCCGTCTGTCATCGATTCTGCTTCAGGAGTCTCAGATGGAAGTAGGCTGTGAAACAAAATGTGTGTCGCAAGCTTCTTCCATTTGACAGAGTCAGGTTAAATGGAATGTCCCTTGCCTGTCAGAAAAGGATTGACCCCGAAATGGTGTCATTTAAAAAAACGTACTTACTTACTAAAAATACTTCCTGTTTATTCGTTGTGGAAAAATGGCTTCATCTCCGTTTTTTTTTTGGGAAAAAACAAGCCACATTCAACTGGCCATATAACTATGCAACAGATTACCGCAACCGGACAATTTCCCCTCCGATTCTACGAGACCCCCGTGCGTGTAATGAGGCAATCGCTGCGAGGACGGCGATCACGGAAAATATTCCATGATTTCTCAAAGGTTAGTAAAATCGCTCGGATTCGCTGGCAGTGGCTTGAAATGTTTCTGAAAAACTCTGGCAGTTAAAGAGTTAAGAGGATATCATTGTGCACTTTAAGCAGTGCAGACTCTGTACTATGCAAAGTTCTAAAACCGGATTGAATTCTGTCAAGGATGTTGACAAAAACAAATGAGGAAACAAAAGGCAGCTTGTGGAACATCCTTCATGGTGCTACCGGTAAAGTAACGTTTGACATTCACACTCACCTGTCGGGATATTGGGGATAACAATGAAGGCATTCTGACAAGGTAGAGTGACGGGTTCCTCTTTAATCTGTGGAGGTGGTGGTTCCTCCTTGACCAGACTGGGGCTCCTCTCCTCATGTCCAGAGGAAACCTCTTTACACACAGACAGAAGGAGGAGAGAGTCAGCAGAACAACTCAAAATGTTTTTCTCATTGGATGACATTTAAGAGTTAATTTCAGTATCACTGAAGTAAACAAAGATATTGGCCAGTAGATTTATTCTCTTTATTTGTCAAACCATTAACTTCATCTGCCTAATAGATAAACAGACAGACAGAGTCAGTGTGCTCAGAGAATAATGAAAAGACTGTTTAGTTTCGACAATACAGTAAGACTGTATTGTCGAAACGTTGGTTTCTTTTAATTCTAATTAAACTTTTTGCATCGTGGCTAAGAGCTGTGCGGCCTCATCCTTATCTACAGTGCACATTAATCAACATTTCAGTTTTCACATTCATGTAAATGAACCAGAGTTAGCAAAGAGCTAACCTTCATCTGTAGTCCCTGAGCAGGCCGTTAAAAGTGGTGAAATTACTATCAGTACAAAACAGACATATCAATACAAGACAAGTAAACACCATGCTGTAAATACAATACAAGACAAGTAAACACAGGAGACAGAACAATTACGGTAAATTATGAAAAATGACACCAATGACAAAATAAGAGCTGATAATTACCCATTACAAATTTGGTTTGCTTTAAGCCATCTCTTAAGGTCGAATTGAAAGTCGAATAATTGGTCGTCTCTCTTAATTCAGTAAGAAGAATATTCCAGTGATGGGAGGCTCTAACAGAGAAGACATTCACACTCACGTGTCGGGATATTGGGGATAACACTGAAGGCATTCTGACAAGGTAGAGTGACAGGTTCCTCTTTAATCTGTGGAGGTTGTGGTTCCTGGACCAGACTGGTGCTCCTCTCCTCATGTTCAGTGGAAACCTCTTTAAACACAGACAGAAGGAGAGAAAGGGTAGCATCAGCACAACATCCAAAAGGGATTTTCTTATTGGATGACATTTATTCTCCTAATTATTGATTTGTTAAGTCACGATCACCAACGCTATTTATATGGTATCTTCATTGCCACAACAGTGATGTGGAAGGGCTTGCACAGAGTTATATTGAAGTAAAGTGAACGACTTTACTTCAATGGCTACTTGGTCCGATCTTTTTTCACTCTAGTTTACACCAAATCTCTTTGCCAAAAATAGGCGATCTACAACCTCACACATCTCACTTTGTGGCGTTGTGAGCTTGCAGAAAGCTTTTTTTTTGCAAACATTCCCCCCAGATTATGGGCTGTTGGGGTTCAAGTGGTTAATTGCTCGGAATATACAACAGAGTACCGAAGTCCTAACATCACTCCCGCTACTCCTGAATCCCGGAAGTATTTTTTCTATTGAAAATCCCCATAGAGAAATCTGCGTCAGATAAGAACTGTGTTCCAAAACTAAACAGATCAGCCTGGTGATTCTGTCAGGTATGTGACTCTGTGTTGTTTATTCTTAGAGACACACATACGGGTATTTCAGGGCTTGGCCGAATCCGCCATCCTTAGCCGGGTCAAACAAAACAGCTTTCACCATTGGAATTGCATTACCGAACGTACACATTGTTACATGTTATGTTTGTTTCTTTCATCATAGCTCAAAATATGGTGAATTATTGTAGTGCAGGTAATTCTTGCAACAACCACCGAATATTCAAAACTTTCCGCAATTCTTGCTATAATCATATACCCAAAAGAGGAACACTGGAAGACAAAAATAAGTAAATCAAATAATGTGAGGATATGGGTGAACTTGGGATAGTTAGAAATAAAACAGGTGCAAGTAGTTGCAACATATATCAACAACGCAAGGGCTGTTGGTAATCAGCACCAGCACACCAGCAAACCATGAAATATATCAAGATTTGAATGAATTAAGTAAATGTAAGTACCACCAGGACTCTATCAGAGTAGAGTTTGATAATATTCTCGAACTGAACTGATGGCCATGCTTGAGGGTTAATAAGTCTGCTTGAGGGTTAATTAGTCCAGTCTTACGTTCACAAAGTGTTAATTTTTGCTTATAACGTGCTGGCACACTTGGCTTAAGTCAGCAAATGTAGTTGGCTGACATAAAAAGGGCAAAAAAATATCCAAAAAAGGAGCACCCGGTCTGCCTTTGTCAGAAGAATGATATTGAGTTACATTTGATACCGTCTGTGTTTGGATTTCAAAAATGTAATTCTTTGTATTCTTTGTATACATTATAGCCTTGGATCACAAGACGGTCATCTCACATGACCATCATGGATGATTTTCAAAATAGTGCTTGCACTTTCTCCCTTTTTGGTCCGTACATCTACATTTTCCCGCTTGAGTAAAATATGAACTATTTCTAAAATAAAGAAAATATTTAAGGTGTTTTTTAAATGTTGTATTTTAGTTATAGAGGACAATTATAATGTATGCTATTAAGGCATATGATGCTTATTAGCCATACCAGGGATCCTTAGAGTATTGAAGCTACACACAAAGCTATTGGGAAATGTAGTCACTGTCCAGCTAGTAGATAGCTGATAGCTACATGTGAATACAAGAATGCTCGCCCCAAAACATGCTCGCCCCCGGTCTAATCCGGCGACATCGGAACGGTCGCCACCAGATATATCTAACCGTAACCTCAGTAAAACCATGCCTAAACCTAGCCTTATTCCTAACCTTCACCTCAGTAAAACAATGCCTAAACCTAGCCTTATTCGTGACCGTAACCTCAGTAAAACCATGGCTAAATCTAGCCTTATTCCTAACCCTAACCTAAGTAAAACTATGCCTAAACCTAACCTTATTCCAACCCTATCGCCAGAGGGAACGTTGTTGAACGTTTCTCCAGAAGGTTTAGGGTTAGGGACCGGGTTAGGGTTTAGGGTTAAAGGTTAGGTTTAGGGTCACGGTTAGGGGTTAGGGACCGGGCTAGGGTTAGGGTTCGTTAGTATGCAACGTTAAATCGAGGATTGACCGTACATGTTTCTCATCTGTGCGTTTTTGGGATAAAAAATGTTATCACTGTGCGTTTCTGCAAAACATACCGTGACAACGTTTTCTCTGGCGACCGGGCTGCTTATTCCTAACCTCAGCAAAATGAGAACCCAACACCTCAGTGAATAAGAATACAAGAACCGCTGGGGGCAAGCAGTCCGCGAATAAAATGGGGGCAACTGTGTTTTTGGGCGAGCCTTCCGGTTACCCTACATGAAATTAAGCAGACTGCTTAATTTCATGTAGGGTAACCGGAAGGCTCACCCAAAAAGGGGTGCAATGCTCATGGGACAGCCTTGCACGGCGTGCAGGAACTTATTTGACCAGGGGCACACGCAGGCACACGCATAGATTTAAAACTACTTTAAATTCGCACCTCAAGAGTCAACAAAGTTTTCAAAGGCTCCCGAATCACACCTAGCGAATTAACATAGGAATAAGCCTAGATGCATATCAATTGTCCATTGTGTGACTTGCAGTGTAGGTGTTAAGCGACGTGCGCGTCACGTCATTGAAATAGTGCAAGAACATACCAAATGAGCATTGCATGCCTGGGAATGACCCTACCAGGGTTGAGCTGTAGGGGGTGCGGGAGGGGGACCCTTAGTTCTGACACTGTGGGGGCTGGGGGCTCGCGCGTGCTCCACATGCACGCACCGTCAGCGGCGGTCTAACGCGTTAAAGTTTAAAAACAATAGCCTCTCAAGGTTCGCGCCGTCAGTGGCGAGCCGTTCTCAATAGCGTCTACATGGCTGCTTTGCATAACATTAGGCTACTCGAGAAAAGACACGGACTTGAATTGAATGTGTTACATTCCTCTCACAATGACAGACAACAGTCTCTGCACTGCAAGGTGTGAAGGGGATCGCTTAGCAGAGGACCCAGTTCTCTGAGACAAGACAAAGACAAGTTGTCTGATTATTTTAACTATGTGTGGGTGAGTCTATGTAAAGGGCTTTTATATAAAATTAAAAGGAAAATAAAATAATTCATTTGAAACAAAAATAAAAACAACAAATTAACAATGCAACAAAATAATAATACACATAATTACATTAATAATCACATGTTGAATACAGTATTTCAACTAGCACTGAGCTGAGTGCACATGCCTGAGCGCGCACGTGACGTCATAAAATACAGCACCCTTAGTTCAAAAATCCACAGCTCACCACTGGACCCTACTATACGTGCGTGTCACGTTATTAAAATGCAGTGCAAGCACATCCCAAATGAGCATAGCAACACTCAACTTAGCTGGTGTTGAAACGCATGTAAAAACATGGTAAATGAAATGAAGCACATGAACCAACCTGCTCTGTGTAGTTTGATGTGTGGCTGTTGCATCACGTCCAGCAGTTTGTTTTGTTTCTCCAGCAGAGTTTCTAGTGTCTCTATCTCTCTCTGGAAGAGGTTGCACATGAACTCTGCAGCCGCACTGAGGCGCTCCGACACAAACACTCTGACATGAAGCTCGCGACAAACATCATCAGCACCACGCTGCTGTTCGTCCAAAACACACAATAATATCTCCTCTCCCACCGACGTCAGGTGTTCGTTTATCGACAGCCGTACAGACTCCATTTGACTCGTTTTATCTCCTTTATGAGACATGTTTGTTCAGACTCTTTGTTGTCCTGAGCTACGCAACAAACTAGCACTTACTTCTCGTCTCCAGTGTTGCCAGGTTTTGCGAGAGAGAAACAAGCAACCTGTTCTATGAAAACCAAGCCCAAAAAGAAGAGAGCCCTATAATAGCTGCCTTGGCCCTTTATACATATTATTCTTTGAGACTATAAACTGGCCCAATTCCAAACTCCGCCCTAAGCCCTCAAGCCCTGCACCATCATTAGCTTGATTGATTGATTGATGTACTTTATTTAGTAAGACATGAGAACAACAGTACATGGAAGTACAAATTCACAATACAAGGTCTACTAAACTGGAAGACTCATAAAAGCACTGAGCTTGTTTCAAATGAGTTCCCCATGCACACAAATCATGATGACATATAAGAGACAGACAGATATACACAACTACTATAGAATGTCATACAATCAGTTTACAGGTTACTGGTATGGAGAGTGAGAAATTATGTACAAAAGGAGATGGAGAGAGGGGGGGGGGTAGGGGGGTAGGTTAGGTTAGGACTTAGACAGGGGCCATTTTCCAATTGCAGCCTCCTGAAGGTGTATCTTTAGGGCTGTTTTGAAAGAGAGTAGGGTTTTACACTCCTTTACTCCTTTTGGTAGGGCGTTCCACATTTTTGATGAATAGCATGAGAACGAGTTACTTCCCTTTGTTGAGCCAAAAAAGGGTTGGACAAGGTTTGTGGAGCTGCCTCTGGTATTGTGATCATGGACATCATTAACATTTTGGAAGTATTTTGACAAATACAGGGGGATCCCAATGTTGTGATATATCTTGAAGACCAGGCCCATAGCAAGTTGCTGTACTCTGTCCGCAACCCTAAGCCATCCAATCCTATCAAAATGATCAGGGGTTAGATGGGTTTTGTAGTTGAGGCCAAGAAGTAGCCTTACACGTTTGTTTTGGGATGTTTGGAGCCTTGTTTTTAAGGCCTTGGAGGTGTTGTGATACCATGAAGTACATGCATAATCGTAATGACCTTGTATGAGGGCCACTGCAAGAGTCTTCAGAGTCTTCTTACTGACTTTACGATCAATACTCCGCAAATAGCGTGTTTTTTTGTGGACCGTTTTGATCGTTTTTTCAGCATTTTTGTCACCAGAGAGGTCAGCCTCCAAGATAGAGCCCAGGTAGGTAATTTCGTTTTTTCTTTTGATGATATCATCACCCGCTTTGATCGTGAAGCTCTCTGCCTTTCTGAGGTTAGGAGTGGACCCAAAGAGGATGCATTCCGTTTTGCCCAGGTGTAATGAGAGCTTGTTGTCGGAGAGCCAGATTGATTGATTGATTGATTGATTGAAATTTTTATTAGGCAAAAGAATGTAAAACAACACAGTTACATTTATAATGCTTTTGTCTAAAAGGTCCGGCCAAAAAAGTCCTTGCGGGCTTGTTTCCATTGGGGTCCTTGAATTAATTTCATAGACATATATAGTAGCAACCAAACAGTTCAAAAATCAACATAAAAATACAGAGGGAAAAAAAATATATACCATTATGTACAAAAAAGGTCATGGGAAAATAATGAAATATATACAAAACAAAACATGATCAAAATAAAAATAAAAAGTGTGTACAAAAAAGGGGGAGGGGGGGGGGGTTGTCTGTCTACAGGGAAACTGGTACTAGCTCCTCTTTAGGCCTCCAGAAAGATGAGTTTTTAGGGCTGTTTTGAATGAGCCCAGCGAACTGCATTTTTTGAGGGATGGGGTTAGACTATTCCATTCCTTGGTGGCAGTGCTATAGAAGGAGAATTTGCCCATGTTTGTTTTATGGGTGGGTGTTACCAGATTGTTGTTTACGCTCCCTCTAGTTTTGTGACTGTGGGTGTCACTAACTTTTTCGAGGTACTTATACAGATATGCAGGTATAGGGGGCATTTCGGGCAAATCTGCATTTACAATTTTGAAGACCAGTCCCATTTTTAATTGTATAACCCTGTCTTCCACCCTGAGCCAGCCTAGGCTGGCAAAGTGAGTGGGAGAGAGGTGGGTCATGGGCCCCAGTCCGAGAAGTAGTCGAATCAGTTTGTTTTGGGAGGTTTGAAGCTTAGTCTTCAGTGACACTGAGGTGTTGGAGTACCAAGAGGAGCTAGCATAGTCAAAAAGGGGCTGAATCAGGGCCCCAGAGAGGGTCCTGAGTGCCTGAGGGTTGACAAAAGAGGAAACTCTGCCCATAAATCTGGTTCTCTGGTTTACTCCTTTGAACACCTTTGTTGCCATGCTTTCACCTGTCAGGTGTTTGTCAAGAATACATCCCAAATAGGTAATCTCTTCTTTGCTAGTGATGATTGTGTCATCGACTTTGACCTTGAAGTCATTTACCTTCATTTTACTGAGGGAATGTTTGGTCCCAAATAGGATGGATTCGGTTTTCCCAAGGTGTAGTGACAGTTTGTTATCGGTAAGCCAGGTACGGATTTTTGAGAGTTCAGAGCTGAGAGCTTCCTCGACTTGCAACTTGTCCTCACCCGAAATCAGGAGTGCCGAGTCATCAGCGAACAGGAACAGTTTGCAGTTACAGGCAGCATTCATGTCGTTAATGTATAGAAGAAACAGTAACGGCCCTAGAATGCTGCCTTGAGGAACCCCGCAGCTCACCGGGAGGGATGAGGACATGGTTCCGTTGATGTCAACCACTTGTTCTCTACCCTCCAAGTAAGATCTCATCCAATTTAGTGATGTGCAATCAAAACCAATCGCCCTCAGCTTATCAAGTAGAATTTCGTGGTTTACAGTGTCAAATGCCTTTTGGAGGTCCAGCATGACCATGCCGCAGTATTTGCCCGAGTCTACCTCACGTTTGATGTGATCGGTCAAGTACAGTAGGCATGTGTCAGTGGAGTGGGATGTTCTGAAGCCCGATTGGAATTCAAACAACAGCTTACGCTCGCTGAGGTAGCTGTTGATTTGTTCTTGGATTGATCGCTCTATAACCTTTGAGATTGAACAAAGGATGGAAACAGGCCTATAGTTGCCAGGATCTAGTTTGCTTCCTTTTTTAAATAGAGGGATTACTCTTGCCAACTTGAATTCTTGTGGGACATGACACTGACTTATGGATAAGTTTGTAATATGGGCTACTAAGGGAGCAATGGAGACCGCTGCGTCTCTGAGGAATCTGGTGGGGATGTTGTCAAGGCCGGTGGCCTTGTTTGGCTGTAGGGCGAGGAGTTTTTTTTGCACATCAACAGTCAAAACAGGTTTGAAAGAGAAAGAATCCTTTTTAGCCCCTAGTTTCTCATAGTGAGCTTGAATGTGGTCGGGGCCATACAGACCTGAATGCTGAGGGAGTTTGCTTACCAACTGGGTTGCAACTGTGGTGAAGAAACTGTTAAAACAGTCCGCTACCAATTGCTTGTCGGTAGTGAGCGAGCCACTTGAAATAATGCAAATGTTTGTAGATTTTGTCTGAATTTTTCCGTTGCAGCCTAATTGTTTTAGTGCCTCCCACAGTTTTTGTGGGTGGCTTTTGTTAGCCTCTATGTTCTCATTTAAGAAATTCTTTTTGGCATTTCTGATCAAATTAGTAACTACGTTTCGTAGTTTTCTGCACTTTTCAAGTAGCTCCTCACTTTTGTTTTTTCTGAACTCGGAGAAGCTTTTGTTCCTGAGTTTGATGGTATTCAAAATATCACCCTTCATCCAAGGTTCTGTGCTAGCTTTGACCCTCACCACCTTTGTGGGTGCGATGTTATCAAGTACACACAAAAAAGCTTTTTTGAAACAGGACCAGGACTCCTCCACAGAGGTGCAATTTAGGACATGGGACCAGTCCATTTTTTCAAGAGCTGTTGTTAGAAGATCACTAGAGTAGTGTTTCATAGACCTGCAGCTGATTGTCCTGTGACAATGAGCTCTAGGTCCGTGAATCTTCCGAGTGCAGAAAATGATATTGTGATCACTTAAACTGCACTCAATAACACCGCTCTTGGAAATTCTGGACTGGTCCGTCGTCAACACTAGGTCTATGATTGATTGAGAAGCAATGCCCACCCTTGTAAAATGCTTTATCAGCTGGGTAAAGCTGTGCAGGTCACAGAACTTTCTGAGGGACTTAAAGGTAGCTGAGTCTTCCTTCAGAACACAAGTGTTAAAGTCACCAATTAGTACCGTCTCAGTGTTTCCTAAACCCACAACATGTTCCTCAATCAAGTCATAAAATGCATTTTGATCTGGGGGTCTGTATATGGCGCCAATTATCAGTGGTTTTGCATGTGGGTATAAGATTTTGACCCAGACCGATTCTGTGGGGTTTTTATCCATATCTGGGATCACCTCGTAAATAATGTCTGATCTTACATAGATGCAAACCCCACCCCCATAGAGATTTCTGTCTTTTCTGATGACATTGTAGCCCTTTATTTCAATCTCAAAGTCTTTGATGGAATTATCCAACTTAGTTTCTGAGAATGAAATAATGTCCACCTTGCCATTTCCAAACATGGATCTCAGCTCAGACATTTTGTTTGAGTTTTTAAGACTGTTAACATTCAAGTGAACAATGTGAGTACCTCTAGTTGAAAAAATGGTGTCCATGTCTTCAGTTGAGTAGTAACCATTGTCCCTTTCAGCCTCTGGGGGGTCGGTGGGGGGAGGAGGAGGTGTGGGTGGGGGAGGGGGGGACTTTGTGATGTCTGCGGATGCAGATCTTGTTGAGTTCAGAGCTGAGAGTTTTCTCAACCTGCAGCCTGTCCCTGTCCGAGACTAGCAGGGCCGAGTCATCTGCGAACAGGAACAGGTTGCAGTCGCAGGCTGACGACATGTCATTCACATATATCAGGAACAGTAAGGGTCCTAGTATACTTCCTTGGGGAACACCACAAGTCACTGGGAGGGGGGGGGACTGGGTGCCGTTTACTTCCACCACTTGCTCCCTCCCTTCCAGGTAGGATCTCATCCAGTTCACTGACGTGTCATCAAAACCTATTGCTTTGAGCTTATTGATCATAATTGGGTGATTAACGGTGTCAAAAGCCTTCTGGAGGTCCAGCATGACCATGCCGCAATATTTGCCCTTTTCAATCTCTTGTTTGATAGAGTCGTTCAAATAGAGAAGGCATGTGTCAGTGGAGTGGTTTGTTCTGAAGCCAGATTGGAATTTGTTGATTAGATTTTTCTCGGCAAGATACTTGTCGACCTGTTCATAGACTATTTTTTCCATGACTTTCGAGATGGAGCTTAGAATAGAAATAGGGCGGTAGTTGCCAGGGTAGTTGCCAGCTTAAGGTAAGTCAGCTGGTAAGTGCCTGAGTGTGGGAGGGTTTAAGGGCTCCAAAAGGGTACAAAAGCAATGGAACAGCCCTTTGTGACGTCCCACGTTACCTTGACAACAGATGACAACGTTGCCGTGACAACCAAAGATGCGACTGACACTTGCCTCCCTGGGCCTCTTAATTCTGCATTTATTTCTCGGCCAGCGACGTCGCAGAAGAAAGGCCAACATTGTTCCACTCCTTTTGCACACACTTGCTCGTGAACATGGACAACAGGTAATTGCTAAATAATGATTAGATACATTTATTTTAAAACCAGCATTAATGATAGGTTAAGTGATATTGAATGGTTAAAAGGTTAAAGCACTATATTCTGAAAGTAATCACTGAGTGTTTGTTCAGTATAAAATGTAATGATTCAGATAAAAGTTTGAACTAAAAATACATTTTCTTTGTTATAAGAATAACGCACACACACACGCCCGCCCGCCCACCTACCCACCCACCCACCCACCCACACATATATATATATATATATATATATATATATATATATATATATGTGTGTGTGTGTGTGTGTGTGTGTGTGTGTGTGTGTGTGTGTGTGTGTGTGTGTGTGTGTGTACACATTGCCCAAAAAAGGCAATGTACCCGATGACCCCTCCACATGGAGAGATATATCACTTCTACCAACAATATATAAAATCTTTATGAAATGTGTGCTAGCCCGCATTCTACCATGGCTCACTGAAACCGGGACACTCTCACCTGACCAGAAAGCCTACATTAGCCGTCGGGGCATGGACGAGCATGCATTCTGCCTGAAGACGGCTATTGATGACTTTAAACATGACTCAGCCAAGTTCTTTGGTGTTTTCCTGGATTTCCGCGACGCGTTCGGAACACTACCCCACAGCGTCATGCTTTACGCACTGAAGGAAATAAAGTTGCCACAGGAGTACATTAACATCGTGTCGGATGTATATGCAACATCTTACATCCAGGTTATCTGTGGGAATACTTTAACAGATCCCATCCCACTAGATATTGGTATTAAAACCGGGTGCCCCTGGAGTGCCGTCAACTTCATCTTGGCTATCAACCACTGGTTAAAATGGATGCGCCAGTGCGCGCCGGAGGGCACAAGATCCCCAAACCCAGTGCAGGGGTATGCCGATGACGTCATGATCGCATCAAGGGAGGAGAGCGTAATCCACTCAATGCTCTCCCGCACCGAGGAGTTTATGCAATGGTCAAGATTGGAGGTAAAACATACTAAATGCGCCACTTTCTATGAAAGACGCAGCGGTGGGAATAGGTGGTATAAAGCCAAAAAAAACGACCGCCCCCCTTCCTGCAACCCATCCGTGTCTACGCACGACACGAGACATAGGCCTACCCATATCTAGGCCACTACTTCAATGTTGCAGGGGACTGGGAAGAGCAGGTCAGAGAGCTGACTACCGACAACTCTGTCAGACTCGACCTCATTGATACATCTCCTCTACCCATCCTGATGAAATTACAGGCCATCATAGAACTGGCACTCGTCAAGATTCAACATCTGTTTGCAAATATTCATATACCACAGAACACTCTGGCGGAGTTGAACAACAAAACTGTGAGCCTGGTGAGGAAGTGGTTAAATACCCACTCAACTCGCGACATCATCTTCCAGCCCCGCGGGGAAGGTGGACTGGGTGTCCCGAATATCGAGTGGATCTACACTGCCACCAAAACCCAACATCTTCTCAACATGCTCAACAGCGATGATACAACTGTAAGAGAAATGGCCCGACAGTCTCTCCTCACGCACTTGCAGCGACGCAAAATACCACCCGCGGAGGAGAATGACGCGCAATTTCTCGGCTTTAAAATAAAGGAGAATGGAAAATTGGACATCAGAACCCCGGGGTTCGGTGTGCGTTCCGACTGGATGGACCTAAATGACTTGTGCCAGCGCTCTGGATTACAACTGAAGTGGGCGGCGCGCGACGGCTCCGCTGTTGCGCTCAACAACATCATCACAGACCCGCTCATCAATGCGCGCGCGACCTACGCGTTGGGCGACGGCACGCAACAGGAGCTGTCCGTCAAAACTGCGAGGGCCTCAATATTGACAATGAAGAGATTGCAGAGTGGCCAGCATTGGACTAGTTTAAGCCTGCAGGGAAAACTGGCTCACCTACCCTCTGCAAATCACTCTCTGTCACACTCCATCCTCTCAAACACCACCATTGGAGAGGACATTCTCATATTTACCATCAAGGCCCGCCTACAAGTTCTGCCTACAAAATACAACTTGGCAACCTGGTATCCATCCCAACATGAACCACACTGCATCCACCATCCACATCCTACCCCAAGCAATAAAGAGACAATGGCCCACATCCTCAATGGCTGCAGCTTTTACAAAGGACTGTACATTGCCAGGCACGACCGGCTGGTGGATCTAATTTCCAGAGACATCAGAGAAGTACAGGACATAACATCTAAAATGTATTTGCACAGCACTGCTCACACAAACTGGTTTGAACACAATTCCACTGATGATAATATTTTCTGCAATATTCCAAATGCTCCTAATATTATTTTCATTAATGAAACAAGTAAATCAGTTGTCATCTTTGAAATAGGCTGTTCTTTTGATCTGTATATGGACATTTGCTTCACATCCAAACTCATGAAATATCAGCCTTTGGTAGAGTGCATCAAGTCACTTGGATATAACTGCCAGTTCATTGTGCTTGTGTTCGGAAGTCTGGGGCATGTCCACAGACTCGCGCTACGTGGACTGCAACTTGGAGGACTGCAGAAGGTCGCTGCAAAAAGACTGGCCAAGTACTGCTCAGTCTCTGCAGTGATCGGCAGCCTCTCTATCTGGAAGAGGCGGTGCTTTGTCTATCCTTGAGTGGACTAACATTCTCTGATATATATTGTTGCCTGGTGCTAAATTATAATCACTGCTTTGCATGCATATCATTATCCCACTGTGTTTTAAATATATTGCATACAGTGTCTGGCCATGCCTTCATTTGAAACCCTCTTCAAAAAATGTTTGGATCGTGTATGCTACTGTATTTTGTAGATCCAAATAAAAGTATTCAAATGTGTGTGTGTGTGTGTGTGTGTGTGTGTGTGTGTGTGTGTGTGTGTGTGTGTGTGTGTGTGTGTGTGTGTGTGTGTGTGTGTGTGTGTGTGTGTGTGTGTGTGTAATACAACCACTTACATTGTGTGTGTGTGTGTGTGTGGGGGGGGGGTGTGTGTGTGTGGGGGGGGGTGTGTGTGTGTGTGTGTGTGTGTGGGGGGTGTGTGTGTGTGTGTGTGTGTGTGTGTGTGTGTGTGTGTGTGTGTGTGTGTGTGTGTGTGTGTGTGTGTGTGTGTGTGTGTGTGTGTGTGTGTGTGTGTGTGTGTTTGAAATACAACCACTTGCATTCCTCTGCATGTTTTTATTGCGACCGTAGGTCGCACTTACTACAGAAAGCTGCTCCAGGTGTCCGTCCGTCACTCCGTCACTCCGTCACTCCGTCACACTTTTGCCCTGCTCATATCTCCGCACCCATTGCCCCGATCCATGCCACATTTTGCACACACACTCCTTACCTGCCAAACTACACCATCCAAGGACCCCCGGAGCACCAGGGACCCCCAGCTGCCTCGGGGACCCCCAAGTGTAAAAAATGAGCACATGTGGACAAATTACCAAATGACCACCCCAACGGGGCTGCTCACGGGGCATTCCCGGGGACCACCCACTCCTGGTGCTCCAGAACGGATGCAAAAGTGGTGGCGCCCCCAGTGGAGGACCCCCTGCCACTGCAGCTCACATAAAATGCCGTAACTCGGGGGCTTGCCCCCCACAAACAATCCCTCCTTTCCCCTATAAACACACTCTCTCTCCCACACCACACACACACACACCAACAGCTCTTGCCTGCACACCTTTGCTTTTGGTCTGCCATACGACTGCTGAAACCTTCCCGCAGCTTTTCTTTCTTTCAGTACAATTTCTACCGCGGCAAGTACACCAAGCGCAAAAAGGACGTTATCCCCCGCATTTTCCCCCGCATCTACTGTGCCAACAGCCAGGACGACAAGTTTGAAGAGTGGTGCCGCATCCAGATGATGGTCAACATCCCCTGCCGCAGCGAGGAGGTACTCCTCGCCAATCATGACAGCTGGCACAGCGCCCTGGAACACGCTGTGCAAACAGCCTCCGCCCCAGACCGCCTCGTGGCAGATTTCTGGAAAATGACCACGGCTGCTGACACCAACACACACCCTGAGGACTCTGAACACTCCAGCGACGAAGACAATGTGCCAGAAGACATCCTGGACGACTGGATGCAGGCCGCCGCACTTCACGCACAGTTCAGCCAGGATGACACAACTGACAGCGGGCCCCCCTTTGACCCCTTCCAATTCTGGGAGGAATTACAAGGCCAAGACTTCTCCGCACAAATGCTGCAGGACTCACCAGATTTCATCAAGCAACAGAGGGCTCAGTTCCCGCTGCCTCCTGTCAACTACGACAACGTTAACCCTGCAGACCTAAATGCCGGACAGAAATTGGCCTTTGACACACTCTGCACCGCCTTCCAAGCCGCCATGGTAGACACACCAGTCCACCACACTACACAACTCATCATCTCCGGACCAGCCGGCACTGGCAAAAGCTACATCATCAAGTGCTTTGTGCAACATTGTCGCTCAATCTACGGTCACGAACAAGCCACAGCTGCTCTCAGACTTGCGGCTCCCACTGGAACAGCTGCATTCAACATAGCTGGAACTACATTGCACTCCCTCTTGGCCCTACCTGTACCTCTGACTAACACTCTGCCAGACATGGCCGCCGAAGCCTTGGGCAACCTCCAGGCACGGCTCCAGGGACTCAAGGTGCTAGTGGTGGATGAGATGAGCATGGTCGGCCGCAAATTTCTGGGTGCCATTGACCAGCGCCTGCGGCAGATCTTCCCTGAGCACAGCCGCGCCTGGTTCGGCGGCGTTTCTGTTGTACTCATGGGGGATTTCAACCAGTTGCCTCCTGTCCTCGACCTTGAGATGTTTTCAAAAGCCCCTGCACCAGGATTGAGCGATGTAGGGAGGAGAGTTTTCGCAGCCTTTAAACAAGCTGTGGTGCTTGAGAAAGTAGAACGCATCACTGCCGACACACCAAATTCCAAAGCCTTCACCGACCTTCTGGGCCGCCTTCGACATGGCGACGTTACACACGCTGATTGGCTATTCCTCATGCAACGTTCCCACCACTTGCTCTCGGCCGAAGACCAGGCCAGTTTCAGTGACGCTCAGCTCATTGTCAGCACACGTGACACTGAGAAAATCCTCAACAACGCAGAACTTCAAAAATTGCCCACAGCAAAAGCCAAGCTCCACGCTGTCAACGCAGGCCCTGGATCCTCCTTTGCCAGTGCTGATGATGCCGGAGGCCTACCCCCCTGGTTGCACGTTGCACAGGGCGCACGCGTCATGCTGCGCCAAAACCTTTGGATCCAAGCTGGCTTGACCAACGGGGCCTTAGGCACAGTCCGAGGAATCCTGTACGACCCCCATGGCCCACCGCCACCTGCCCTGCCACTTGCTGTCTTCGTTCAATTCGACATCTACAAAGGGCCAAGCTTCCACCCCCGTCATGCGCGCACTGTGCCAATTCCGCCACACACTTACAGGTGGATGAAGGGTGCCAACGTCTGCACACGCACCCAAATCCCTCTTTGTCTGGCCTTCGCCATCACTATTCACAAGAGCCAAGGTTGGACTTGCGACAAAGTGCGCCTTGACATCGGCAAGACTGAGCACTCCTTGGGTGTCACTTACGTAGGCTGTTCCAGAGTTACCTCCCTGCAAGGCTTGTGCCTCCAGCCAACAGATTTGCACGCTAACCAGTGGGCGCGCTTCCAGACAATCAACAACAACAGAAAGCAGCAAGCACGCAAAGCCATTGACAAGGCCCTGCAACGAATGCATGACACCCTGCTGCGCCAGACTCTGCACCCCTAAATATAAATGCTTGATTACTTTCACTACGCCATTCCATTGCTGCGACTCTGCACCTGCACAAAATATCCTCTTCACTCTTCCACAACCTCAACACATCCGCTCTCCACTGTCTCTCTGCCTGCCTATATGTCTACTTTCAATATCCTTTTCTTTCACACACTTGCACAACTGCCAGCCAAATTCATGCCACACACTCTGTGTAACACCTTGCATGTGTTCAACTTATGTCTTCGCTATGTTCTTTGCTACATGTCACTCACTGTCAAGCTGCCTCTTCAACAATAAACAACATCAAAATGAATCCGCCTGTCTGCATTCTCATCAATCTCCCACTGTGCTCCCCACAACAAAATCTGTGCCAGTCGTATTTCTCAGCATTCACTCTGTTACCCATTTGCAACAGCTACACATTACACGTTTTCTGCCCACATAAACGCCACCATGTCACAGCTAACCCCACATTTAGACCACCAAACAAAACTATCCATTGCCCACACAACTAGGAACCAATCGCCGTTACAGCCCTCTTCTGTATACATGTGACCTACGGTCGCTTATCTCCCGATTAGGGAGTCTTACTGGTGAATAATCTTATATCTATGTTAATGTAGTGCTTTCTTGTTCATTTTGGCATTCCAGCGCCCACCATACACCATGCTGAACATCCATGTTAAAATACTAAGGGTGTATCTGGATCCAGAAAGGAGCATGAAGCCTGAGTTCAGGCTCTCCAGGCAGGCCTTCACCAGTCTGTTCAGAATACTCCATCAGGAGAGAGACCATGGCTGGGGCCAGCACCTGGAAATACTGATGTTCACCTACTGGCTAGCACATGGGTTGTCTTACAAGGTCACTTCAGACGCCTTTGACATCCCAAAAACCACAGTCTTTAGAGCAATCCACAATACAGCAAAAGCAATAAGAGAGGCCAAAAGCAGAGTAATTCACTTCCCACCTCCACACAGCTTGAGAGAAGTTGGCCAAGGCTTTGCCAGACTGGCACAACATCACTCATTCAACTGGGCTGTGGGGGCAATTGATGGCTGTCATATCTGTATCAAACCACCAAAAAACAATAAAAAATGCTATTACAACTACAAAGGTTTCCACTCCATCCAGCTCCAGGCCATCTGCGACTCCGAAGCGAGATTTCTGGACATTTTTGTAGGATACCCCGGTTCTGCCCATGACACACGTATTCTGAGAAATAGCCCGGTTTATGTCCAGTCATTATACCCACCACCTGTTGTTTTTTATTTTGCGAGACGCTGGCTACCCCTGCCTGGACCAACCCATCACCATGATCGTTCCATACAAAAAGCCATTTGATGGGCCAATGCAGGACCGCTTGAACAAAATGCATGGCAGGGCACGACGTGTTGTTGAGCGTGCATTTGGCCAAGTGAAGACACGCTGGCGGACCACCTTCCTCAAGGCCCTGGAGGTCCGACCAGCCTTTGCCTCGGAGGTTGCCTTGTCATGCGCATTCTTGCACAACATCTGCCTGGACAACGGGGATGTTCCAGGTGAGGAGCCTGAGGAGGAGGAACCTGACGAGCCTGGTCTCCCTCCACTTGACCCAGGGGGCAGAGAGAGCAGTGGGAAGCAACTCCGAAACCGCCTCTGTCAACAGCTCTCTGCACCTCAGCAGCTACACGCCGTTTTGGCAGACCACGATTATGCGAATATTTGTTTTTTTTCCTTTTTGAATTAAAAGAGCAACCACTAATATAATTTACCTTTTTATGAAGAAAATCAGTTACATTTTTGGACAAATTTATGTTGTGGAAATTGATAGGTTCTTTATCATTTTACATACACCTTAGGGCTTTCAACAGACCACAATGAGATGACACGGACACAGCGGAGTACTCCCTTCACAGTTTTACTTGGGCCAAGGAGAATGCACAGCTCTTCCCTGAGTCATTCTGGTGTACAAATCCCTTTACATACATATTTATTGCAACAGAGAAGTAGAGAACAGGGTAAAACAGGGCGTGACTAAAAGTACTTAAAAGTATTAGGATACTACAAGTAATAGGTACTAAAAGTAATAGATAAGAGCGTACTTGAGGCGAGTTGTGCCTTCCACTCGCAGGCTAAAGAACAGAAGCAGATAAGAGAATGCCATGGAATGTCAACACAGTAAATCACGGAGGCCCGTTACCCACAACAGACCTTCTAATATGCTTCACACCTGCGGCCTAGTCACACATAGGAAAATGAATACACTCATATATCAATTGAATGATTAATTACATGAACACATTAAAATAAGAACAGAACTTATAAACACACATTATCCCATTTACTTTATGACTGAAAATTGGATCCTTCATTCCCTCCTGTTATTAATGTTAATTAATATTCCTTAGACATCAATCACATTCTTCTTGCTTTCACATTTTCAACATAGACATCATAACAGGATTTTATTAGTCACATCAATACCATATAACGCTTGCCTCTTTCGCTTTCAGTGGCCTTGGGACCACTTATCCATCTGTCTCAACCTAGAGACAAAGTTTGTCATTGATGATCACATGATGAGAAATAATAGAATGTCACTTGATATGGTCAATAATGATAGACACGATTGTGGATAATGTCGAAAAACCTACTTATAGGAAAAGATCATTATCACCCTCCATTACATCATGTAATGTCTTGTTATTCTTATGAGTGGCGGCCACAGCCCTCAACCGGATATATCACCAATATGACCAATCAATTGACAGTTCATACTCAAAACATTAACAGAGCGCATCGAGGTTTTGTCCTAGTTTGGAACTAACTTAAATGTGTAATTTTCATCATATAGGCCTCGAAGGGAGAACACATTCCCGTCATCTTTCAAGTCCTGCTCAGTCTGAGATAACGCAGCAACGTTTGAACGACCTCATTAGCAACCATGCGTTGCACTACGGTTGTGATGCAGGGCAGGACACAGACACATAAAACGCAAAACAGCAGCAAAGCGTTTTCAAAGAGCTTGAATCCCCCCCCCCTCCCTTTAGCCAAGAGAACCACCCCTTTTCAGGGTGATAGTCACCATTCTTTCTGGAGGACACGGAGGCGGTGCATAGCATCACTGGCTTTAGAATTATGTCCTCTGATGAGACTTCCTTCCGGTGGCATGGACTGAACGCAGCTCGCGTCGTGTCGCAGCAAACCCTCGAATATTATCATTATTCTAAACCCATAAAGAACAAAAAAACTAAGTTGACTTCTCTGCGTTCATCAGCTCCTTTTTTTTTGTAAGCAGATTCGTTCAAAACAATCTAATCGTTCTTGAACAAACACATGTCCACGCGTGCCCAAACAAAGTTCACAATGGAGAACGCTGAAATAGCGACGCTCATGAGAACAATTGTACGAGAAGAACTTGCTACAGGACTCGAATCCAATCTAAAACCGATCAAGGATAATCTAAACAAAATCCAGCTAAAAGTAACATCATGCCTGGACAAGATTGATTCTCTCGAAACGGCTGCCAATTAGACGGGGCCGAAAATGGAAAATTCTGTAACCATGTAGGCATTTTTGAGTAAAAGTTGGCATCCAGCATTTTTTCAAAGTTCAATGTTTCCCCAATAAGAATCCACCGGATGCCAGTGAAATAAGGGTCCCAGTTTTTTTTATTCCTCCGCCAAAGAAGATATGGTTTCACCACCACTTGTTTGTCTGAGCGTCTGTTTGTAAGCAGGATTACGGAAAAACTACTGGCCAACTTTTATGAAACTTGGTGGAAGGGTGTAGCATGGGCTGATGATGAACCAAATTAACTTCCCATGCCCCTCGGCCATAAGGGGGCGGGGCAATGGGCGTGGTCAATCGCAAAAAGACACCCAACTCCCAAATGGCTTCACATAACGCCACAAAACTTTGTAGCAGGGATGGTCATCGCCTAAGAAAGAACGGATGCACTTTACACATCCACTGGCTAAAAGAGGGCACGGCAACCTAACAGAGCCCAGCACAGCCCACCAGAGCCCATTATAGCCCATTATAGCCCACCAGAGCCCAGCAGTCCGGCACATTCCAGCACACAAAGTCCAGCCCACTGGGAGAATAGCCTAGGGCATGGGGGTAGTTAAATGACTGTAATAGGCTATACAGGGCTGGGTCCAGCTGGAATAGGCTAGACTAGAATGTTCTAGGCCTTACTAGACTCTAATAGGCTCTATTAGGCTGTACTAGGCTCTTTTCAGCCCTGTAGCCCCTTTGCACTTGAGATTAACCACTGTGTCCACGGGCAATAGTTTTACAAGGGTTTGTGTCCACCGGCACTGTATAGCCTATTACAGTCATTTAACTACGTCCATACCCTAAGCTATTCTCCCAGTGGGCTGGACTTTGTGTGCTGGAATGTGCCGGACTGCTTAGCTCTGGTGGGCTATAATGGGCTCTGGTGGGCTGTGCTGGGCTCTGTTAGGTTGTACGGGGCAGTACTATACTATAGCCTAAACATTTTCATGTAAAACTATTGCCGGTGGACACAAACCCATGTAAAACTATTGCCCGTGGACACAGTGGTTAATCTCAAGTGCAAAGGGGCTAAAGGGCTGACAAGAGCCTAGTACAGCCTAATATAGCCTATTAGAGTCTAGTAAGACCTAGAACATTCTAGTCTAGCCTATTCCAGCTGGACCCAGCCCTGTATAGCCTATTACAGTCATTTAACTACCCCCATACCCTAGGCTATTCTACCAGTGGGCTGGACTTTGTGTGCTGGAATGTGCCGGACTGCTGGGCTCTGGTGGGCTATAATGGGCTCTGGTGGGCTGTGCTGGGCTCTGTTAGGTTGTACGGGGCAGTACTATACTATAGCCTAAACATTTTCATGTAAAACTATTGCCGGTGGACACAAACCCATGTAAAACTATTGCCCGTGGACACAGTGGTTAATCTCAAGTGCAAAGGGGCTACAGGGCTGACAAGAGCCTATTACAGCCTAATAGAGCCTATTAGAGTCTAGTAAGGCCATTAAGTAAGTGGACATTAAAACATAGACTTAGATTCGAGAGCTAAACTTTTAGGACTAAAAGAGAAAAACAAATTGTAATGCCTTACCAAATTCTTGCATAATTTATGCTAATAAGGAAAGGTAGCATGATTGCACCATGGTAATAGATGGATTTCTGGACATCATAAACATGGACTTAAACTCTTAGATTACCTTTATAAGTTAATTAAAAGCTAAATTATAGCCTTTTCCCAGTTTTTGGCAATTAAGTTGCTCATTATGCAAATTTCTCGATATTTATGCCTAAACCGAGACTTTTACAGCTTGGCATCCGGCAGAAATGGATTCAGCGCCTAAAAATCATATAGAAACAACTCACTTAGTACTTTTACTCAAAAATGCCTACCACATTGTTTTCCAAGGGGAATTTTCCATTTTCGGCCCTGTGTAAATGGGACGGATCAACGGCTGACACAACTAGAAGCGGAGAATAAAGCACTATTTGAGGAAGTTAAATCATTAAAACAGAAGACGGAATCGCTCGAGGATTACAGCAGGAAACTCAACGTGAGGATCTACGGGATAGCAGAAGGAACCGAACAAGGCAACCCGACATTGTTTGTAAATGGAATGCTGAGCGAGCTTTTTGGCCACGATATAGGTCCTCCTCACTTGGTCAATATCGCTCACCGCATCGGAGCAAACAAAGGCAAGACGCGATGCCTAATCGCCAAATTTAACAGCTCTGATATAAGACAGAAGGTTGTACGTCCAGCCGGTGGGAAAGCCAAAGAACCAGGCGGGCTGCAGTATAATGGACAAAAAATCAGCATCGTCCATGATGCCACAGCAGAACAACGCAAGCAGCAAGCCTCATTTGACGAGCTCAGATCACTCTTACGCAAGACCGATCTACGTTACGGGGTGGCTCACCCAGCTAAGCTGCTCATTACCTTCAAGGATAAGACCCACTCATTCACCGAAGCTTCAGAGGCAATGGACTTCTACACAACCGAGATCAAGCCCACGCTGGACGTGGGGCCAAACTCATCATCAGCCTCCACCTAGGACGAGACTGCCTACTACTGTATATACATATCATACAGAACACAGGTATGCCTATGGCCGCGCTGTACACACTGTTCAGCTGAAATAGTGTAAACATTGAGAATAACGTGGCCACATGGACTTGGAGTAACATAAAAACCTCTTCTGTTTGGATTTGTTAATGGGTTTAGAAAAACGAAGTTATCTTTTTTTCTTTCTAATTTCTTCCTTTTTTTATAATTCTATTTTTTCTCAATTAATGTTATCATTATTATTATTACTACTATTATTATTATTTGGTTGACTTTTTTTTAAATTAGTTTCTTATGGTTTACTTTCATTTATTTTTGTGTGATTATTATGATCAATAGTATTGGTGATAGTTTGGTGGTAACTGTTAGGTGAATGATTATTGCTAGTATTTTTACTTTCTCTAAAATGTATCATTTACATCTATTACCATTAGTGCTACAATGGATGGTGTTGCTATCATCAAGCTGAATGGGGACGATAATATCACCCATAGCATTACTCCTTTTACCCCTGTTTATCACTGATGCTATCATCATAGTGTTTGTTTAATACATAATTTGTTTTAGTTCCTTATAGTTTATATACTAATTTATTTATTTTTGTTATTATCATTATGATTAATGTTATCAATGACAGTATTAGTGGCAGCTATGATAGTTGAATTATTATTTCTGGATTTTTTTACTTTCTATCCTTACTACCACTAGTGCGGCTTTGGACGGTGTTGTTGGCATCATGGTTAGTGAGGACGATAATATCACCCAGGGCACTATTTTCCTTATCTAATATAAGTTATCATAAATTAAAGAAAGAAAGAAAAAAAAAGAACATTCTCTCCCTCTGTTTCCCTTTTATTTTTTTCCTTTTGGTAATACAGATAGTTAATAACACAGGGAGACCAGTAGAGGGAGCTGTTTGACCAGCCAACATGTCACAACTCTGCAATAGGCAGAGAATGGGAGGTAGGAAGGTGGCTGTGTGGAATAAGAATACTAAGGTATTCTATCCACGTGACCGTCTTCGGGGGGGAGGGTGGTGGGAGGTTTTTGGGTTGATGCCAGACCAGGGAAGAATTACATGATGTTTATATATTATTTCTGTATTTTATTTTATTTTTTTTATTCTATATCACAACATTTTAATGCAAATAGAAACCCCCTTGTTACTGTGCCATGAATAATTCCAAGATATATATAATAATAATTGCCAAAGCAAAATTAAACTTACAGAATATATTATGGCAAAAATAAATGTACTCTCATGGAATGTGCAGGGAATAAACAAGAACATTAAATATAGTAGCTGTCTTGAATATCTTGACAGGAAAAGGATTGATATAGCTCTACTACAAGAAACTCACATAATGTCACAAGACTTGGAAAAATTAGAAAATAATAGATACATGGTTGTTTCCTCATCATCCGCTACTAATAAAACAAAAGGAGTAATAATTCTAATATCTAGAAAACTTAAATTTAACTCTATTGAGAAAGGAAACGATTCAGATGGCAGAATTACTTATGTAAAGGGTATTCTAGGTGACAAAGAGATACTGCTGTTATCAGCATATGCCCCTAACACCTATGACTCTGCTTTTTATGCTCAACTAACAATAATCTTACAAAAATACTCAGATTGTGGGATTATTTTTGGTGCAGACATGAATACAGTTTTATCACCAGACTTGGATAAGTCAGGTCCTACTTTAGTTAACTCATCTACTACAGCATTTAAAAATCTGGTGTCAAATCATTCATTGATTGATGTGTGGAGAAATTATAACCCAAGTTTAAAACAATACACCTTCTTTTCAAATAGACATAAAACATTTTCAAGAATAGATTATATACTAATATCTGCTAATATTTTTCGTTGTGTCAAAAAGACGGACATTATCAATATGTCCTTATCAGATCACCATGCCAATCTGTGTGCATTCATAATCGAAAATTGTCCAAAACGTGCTACTAGATGGAAATTTAATTTAACATTACTGCAGGATCCATCATTCTGTGAGCAATTTAGATCGGACTTCAGCCCTTTCATTAATATCAATAAAAATAGCGTTACAGATGTAAGATTTTTATGGGATGCAACTAAAGGGTTTATCCGGAGTAATACAATATAATTTGCCTCAGCACGTAATAAAGCCCATCACCAAGAAATATCCAGATTAGAAAGTAGACATTCCTTGCTAACCGCAGAACAACAAAACAACTATGATCAAGAAAGAGAAAGGAAGCTTTGGAAAGTGAAGTCCGAACTAAATGGCACAAAAAGCAGTTTCTAGCTCACAGAGCAAGGCAAACTGAGTATCTGAATGGAAATAATCCAAGCTTTGTATTGACTAGGAAAATCCAATATAATGAACAGAAAGCAGAGATTACAAAATAAAGAAGGAGTGATGATAAACGATCCGGTCAAAATAAATCTTGAATTTAAACTTTTTTATCAACAATTGTTTTCATCTGAAGCTCAATTTTCAAAAACTGACTTAGACTCCTTTTTCGAAGACTTGGATCTACCAAAACTAACAGAACAACAAATAACTTTAATGGACTCTCCCTTTACCCTGGAGGAACTATACGATGCACTGAAATAAATGAAACATGGGAAATCACCAGGTTTCGACGGTATTCCACCGGAGCTGTACTTGACCTTTTGGGAAGAATTGGGTCCAATACTACTTGAGATGTTCCAACAAGCCATTATGAAGGGGAGTTTTAATAGAGACATGAGTACTGCAATTATCACTCTGATACAGAAAAAAGGAAAAGATGGAAACATATGCGCTAACTATCGCCCACTGTCCCTTCTTAATGGAGACTTAAAACTATATGCCAAGGTCCTCGCTCGACGTTTAGAGACGATACTGCCAATAATGGTCCACCCAGACCAAACTGGATTTGTTAAACAAAGATTTGCATCAGACAATCTAAGACGACTTTTACACATTATTGACAAGGCTCCTAAAACATCACCATGTGCAGTGTTGTCTCTCGACGCCGAAAAGGCCTTTGATAGGTTGGAATGGGGGTACTTATGGCACACCTTGAAGAATATGGCATTTGGGGACACTTTTATAAATATGCTCAAAATTTTATATCATAATCCAACGGCCATGGTTATCACATCTAATCACGTTTCCACACCCTTCCCAATCAGACGTGGCGTCAGGCAGGGGTGTCCCGCCTCCGCACTATTATTTGCGTTATCTCTTGAACCCTTAGCCCAAAAAAATCAAAATTGTGCGGAAATAAAACCCATAACAGTAAACAACACTCACCATAACATTTCTCTATACGCAGACGATCTGTTATTATTCCTAGACAATACACCACGGTCCCTACCTGTAGTCCTAGAGACCATTAAAAATGTTTGCTTTATTTCAGGTTACAAGATCAATCTAAATAAATCCATTTTACTCCCGCTAAATACAGCAACAAGTATTTCCCAGTTACACACAGAAATACCAGTGGGTTCTTGTTTCAGATATTTAGGTATAGTATATACCCATCGATTGATAGAATGGTGTCAAAAAATTACAAAAGTCTTAAGAAGGCAATATCTGACGAGCTAAACCGTTGGTCACTATTATTAATTCCATTCTCAGTCAGGCTCTCAGTGGTTAAGACCCATATTCTCCCCAAGATCAATTTTCTGGTAAGCATGATTCATTTACCACCACCCCCAGGATTTTGGGAGAAGCTACAGGGGCGTATATTCAAATTTATATGGCGTGAACAGCATCCACGAATTAGTAACACCACACTCCAAAACAGTAGGAAGGCAGGAGGGCTATCGGTTCCTAATCTTGAACAGTATTATTTCTCCTTTATGCTCAGGCCGTTACTAAGATGGTTCAATAATGATTCTGAAGTACCATGGGTAAATATGGAGAAGCACATTGTATCTCCATATACATTCAAATATATTCTCTTTTCTGGTCTATCCCAAAGCCTTTGCCAGACTAAATTTGGCCCAATTATAGCACATTCAATCCATGTTTGGAAATATATTGCCGAAATGGGACAGTGGGACACAAAATGGCACCTAGATACCCCTATCCTTACTGTTGGGTGGGGAACCAGTTACATTTCCCAATTGGCAAAGACGAGGTATTCACAAACTATCCGACATATTCAGTGAATATGGTCTTAGATCCTTTCAAGAGCTCAAACAAATTTATAATGTCCCTAGTACATCCTTCTTTTTTTATTTACAGTTGCGCACTGCAATGCGCACATATGGGGTCCCATGGAATCAACCTTTACTAATTCATCCCTTGATGTGTATAATGAGAGGCATAAATGTTAAAAGTGGCTTTGTTTCTGGGATATATAATAAAATACAAGAAAAAATAAACAAAATTACAGGTAATATCACTGTCTGGAACATAGATTTAAAAGACTATAATGCCTGCATAAATTGGCAGAATGTATGGGATAATATTCCGTTAACTTCCCGTAATTATAATAACCAACTAACCCATTACAAACTTATACAAAGATTTTATCTGTCACCCAGGAAACTCTGCCAAATCCAACTTTTACAAAGTCCTCTATGTTCTCTATGTCCGCAAAGAACCATGGGAACATATGTACATATGATGTGGGAATGTCCAGGAGTACTAGCTTTTTTGGGCCAAGGTTGCACTATTTCTCACTGACATAACAGAGATAAATATACCTTGTCTGCCACACATTTTATTATTAAATGATGATTCATCTCTAGGATTAACACCTCAAAAAAAGAGAGTGTTTTTGGCTGGTTTAACGGCAGCAAAGAAAATGCTTGTAATGAGATGGAAACCACCTCATAATCTCAATATTCACTGTTGGAAGTTGTCCTTCTACGAAGTCTTGAGATTAGAGGCATCTAGTGCTAGAGCACAGGGCGCAAGGACAGAATCGATTCAAATATTGCTTACTGCGGCCCAGAAGGTTAAATCAGTACTCCACCAGGTTGAAACACATACTGACATCTGAGACTAAACAAAAAGAATGTCTTATTTATTTATTTATTTTCTCTTTTCTGTTCTCTGCTGTTGTTGTTTTGTTTTTTTTTGTGTTTTTTTCATTCAGTTATTTCTGTTTTTCCCTTCCACTCACTCTGTAACAAGATTAGAGGGTATCTAACAAACACAATTATGATTTACTTTGGTCTTTCACTTCATTGCATTATCAAAAAAAAAAAAAAAAAAATTGTATTATTTAAATTGTATTATTTACATGTATACATCATGGTTTTACCGTTCCTATAATGTCTGTGCGAACCCGGGGATCCGGTAGGGGGGTAAAGAAGGGACCTGGGCTGATTAGCAGCCTCAGGATCAGAGGTAACGACTGTCACAACTGCCAACAGGCAGACTATACAGTACATGACTATAATGACGGACAATCTATGTACTGAAAAGACACTTTCGTATGCCATTGTGAAAAACTGTATGAACTGCTTGCCCACACAGCAATGTGATGTAATGTCTGTCACCACTCACCTCTGAAAGCTTGTTTTAAAAATAAAAATAAAATAAAAAGTTGGTCACAAAAAAAGAATTATGTCCTCTGAGATGTAAACAGCAGGTACTATTTAATTTCAAAAGTACGCTCCACCACTCGCCGCAGTCAACAAGTCAAGGGTCCATCTACTTTGAAGGGTCATTCAACGTAACTGGCTTCTCTCACGGTTTTGAGCTTCGGTCATTGTAGCATTCAGGAACAGGCTAAATCGGTAGTGAATGGTCTCTACTTGTAACATGAGCTTTCCCACACCTAAGTGAGGACAAAGAGACAAAGCGACCTTATTAGCCTCGGACCCAAGTTTCATATCAACGGTGTTCATTGACCTGACCCATATAGACAGGACCGGCAGACCTTTTCTCCGACTATGTGGCATCCGCGTGCGGTTAGGGTTAGGGTGCGGGTTTGGTTCGGGTTTACTGTTTAATGTCGGAGCACTGCGCTGTCGGAGGAATGCGCTGTCGGACTAACGTATTGCACCCGTTAACGGCACAACAGGAAATGTAGGATGTGGAACACATGGGCATGTGTGCAACATAACAGTCATAATTATCTTAACTTTAGCCTTCCCCTGCTTAACTTTAATAATAGAGACAAAAGATACACTCATAGAAAAATATAAAAAACACAAACAGAAAACTTGGGGTGCTTCATTGTCCATCTAAGTGTAATGAAGGTGGGGGAAAAAGGATTGGAGACTTCGGTCAGTTTGGGTCTGACCTAGCACTATTAGCTTAGGCCCCACCCTGCACCTGGACTTATACCACCTTATTACTTAATGTCCGATAATGTCCACACCCGCTTGTGTGACCTTTGTGAGTCCACGTACACGCTCTTTTATCTTCACGGCAGTTGAAGCAGACCAGGACTCGGAAAACGGCTTCTCAGCAGTTGGCATGTTGACCAGGACTCGGACATTGATCCTCCAGCTTTCGGAGAGCTCCAGTTCACACTTGATGACCTTATCAGCATCACCAGAGCAGTCCCGATGTTCCTGTGGGGAGACAGAAAGACTGGCAGAATACTGGCTCTTTGACACAATATTATTTTTACAGTGTATGGCCTTCGCCACTATTAGCAGAGAGAGATTTTTTAACATTATAAGTGTGAATAATTAAGTGTACTATCCCTCCTGTTGAACCATTTATTCAGATGATTGGTTCAATATATTTAAATTAATTAATTAAGACACTATAATGATTAAAAATTCCCTTAAAACAATGCTTGTGAACTTCAAATATAGGGGACAAGACAAGGTTTTTCATGAATGAGTAGTATCAATTGACACGTAATACTACGTGAGAAATTGGGGCCTGAGGCACTGGAGGCCGTCATAACAAAAAATAAGTCTTATGGGAAGCGATACTGGCTCCCCTGGTAGTTATCACTTGCATAGGGACACTGTTTTCAATTCACGCCAGGTGTCCTTTACGACCCACTATGTAACAAAAATAAACTACATGGGAAAGGCAAATCGGTTATCAGTTGTAGACAGTACAGGCTGCCATAAAATGTTCTCTCTCACTCCCACCTATGGGCTTTAATCAGGCCTTGTGTTCCCACTGCCCATAAGATTGCAATACTATAATTGGTTACCACAAAACCTCCCGGTTACTTAGTTACTCAAGTAAATATACTCGCTACAACTTGAGTAGAAATACTCTCCAGGCAAAGTGAAAAAGTGCTTTTAGAAACACATGGCAGCTTCTTACATGTGGGGGGAAAAGGGCCAAAACCAGAGGAATTTGGTTAACATTTCTTTTAACTGCCAAAACTAGTGGGGCAGACCAACAACTTACCATGTGAATACAAATATGACTGATTCAATTAACTTACTTCAAACATCAAGATTTATTTCACACTTCTTCAATAATGACCAGGACTTACACCAGTGCTTATGGTGAGCTCTTTAAAATGAGCTCAAACGTGGACAAAATGTCACTAATCTTTTAACAAAAACAACAAAGGGGCATTTCACAGTAGTGAATGAATACAGAAAAACACTTCACTCTTTTCTTAATCATGAGTTTGTGGGATCAAAAACAAACAAAAACAAAACAAAACAAAAAACAGAACAGACACAAGGCTTAGTTCCTATCTAAATTGGAGAAAACGACCTTTGACCTTTAAGTGTTTTAAAAGCAAAAAGGGGACTTCAACACAACTAATAACGCATCAACTTAAACTGGGGGAGTGAGAACTATTTACTTCAACTAATACTTAAGATTCCCTCCCTCTCAGACAATTCCCATAATGATAACACCACTTGTACAATATGTGATCTCTTCATTATTGAGTATTTCTGAAAAACAACAACTGGTCTGTAGCTTGTAGATCTGCTATTATGGTGTTGTAAGTCCACACTACAACCTTCATAGCTGTCTTATATTAACTATTTAGTAGCTAGTTAAAACACAAATGTCACTTACAAAAATAGAACTATCTTGGCCTGTCATTTGACTCTATTTTAGCCTATGATAATCAAAACAAAAATATTGATTGAATATAGTTTTAATAAACTTAAAGTTTGTGAGCCACTCCCATAGGCACAATGGAGCCGATTAGTAGCCCTGCAGTAGCCACCGACCGGACCCACAATCCAGGAAGCCACACACAAACCTCTAGCCTCACTTAGCTGGACAGAAAATGACCCTTGACCTGTGAGTGTTTTCTGGTGCGTGTAGAAAAGGGCTTTCAACACATTCCTAGCTTGCAACTAATAAATCGTTCTGCTGGGAATGCTGGGTGCTTGACAACTAACTACACACACACACACACACACACACACACACACACACACACACACACACACACACACACACACACACACACACACACACACACACACACACACACACACAGGCACAGTCACAGACACAGACACACACAACAACCCTAGTGGTTGATACTTAAGTACAGTACTTGAGTAAATGTACTCAGTTACTTCCCCACTCACACTTTTAAGCTGTTAGTGGGGGCTGTTAGTGACACGATACTTCACTTTGTGATACAAACGCCAAATTTTCCACAAAGTTTCTTCTGGACCTACTTTTTCACAAAAGCCCGTTAGCCACCCAAAAAAAAACAATATGGCTGCCATTTTCCAAAATGGCTGCCGGCGAAAGACATGCTATGTGGTTTTTGACCTGGATTGTGATTGGATAATCCAAGTTTGATTCTTTTGGCATCAGAATATAGTTTTGACTCCCCCCCACCCCATCCCCCCGTTAGCCACCCAAAAAAACCCAATATGGCTGCCATTTTCCAAAATGGCTGCCGGCAAAAGACATGCTATGTGGTTTTTGACCTGAATTGTGATTGGATAATCCAATTTTGATTATTTTGGCATCAGAATACAGTTTTGACTCCCCCCTACCCCCTCCCCCCGTTAGCCACACCAAAAAAAACAATATGGCTGCCATTTTCCAAAATGGCTGCCAGCTAAAGACATTTTATGTGTTTTTTTTTACCTGGATTGAAATTATTTTGGCATCAGAATATAGTTTTGACTCCCCCCCGCCCCTCCCCCCATTAGCCAAGCAAAAAAATATATATGACTGCCATTTTTTTAAATGGCTGCCGGCGAAAGACATTTCATGTGGTTTTTGACCTGGATCGGGATTCGATAATCCAAACGTTTTCTGAGGGTGTACTGTAAAAAGGTTGTGCAGAATGCGCACCACTGAGTTAAGGGACTAACGGGACACAGGTGGATAAATAAAACTAATCACAAGGTAAAAAACAAACACAACAGTAAAGTAAAAACTAAGTAACCACTTAAAACAGGACAAACTAACACATTCCAAAACAGTATTGTACTGTTATTATACAGCACTGTACTTTACTCTACTGTACTGTTCTGTTATTGTACAGCACAGTACTGTACTGTTTTGTTATTGTACAGCACAGTACTGTACTGTTTTGTTATTGTATAGCACAGTACTGTACTGTGCTCTACTGTATTGTTATTGAACAGCACTGTACTGTACTGTACTGTACTGTACTGTATTGTTGTTGGTTACCAGTTCACGATTTAGTGAAGAATCTAGGCCCTGAAAAATCCATTGGCATCCTTTTCTTTCACACTTTCACTGGATGTGATGTTGTGTCAGCCTTTCGTGGGAAAAGGCAAAAAGACAGCATGGCAAACCCGGCAAGTGTGGTCTGAAGTGTCTCATGTCTTCCAGAAGCTCAGTCAATACCCACCAGTAACAGTGCATGACAAGAACAGCACTGGTGATGGGGTTGATGATGCAAGATTTTACCTGTTTGCATGGAAGCAGAGGTCCTATGATGCCATTCCACCTACAAGGGCATCTCTTGCACATCATGTGAAGCATGCCACTTATCAAGTTGCCCCTGTCTGAAGCCAGGTAACTGTATGGCAAATGTCATACAGAGAGCCCTGCCAGCTGGGGATGGCGAGCAGAGGGTGACATTTGGCAAGTAGCGTGGATGACACTCTACCAATTGGCCAGATGTGTGAACAACTGACAAAATGCCGGTGCAAGACTGAATGTCGTGGTAGATGCAAGTGCTACCGCTTTGGCCTTCAGTGCACACAGCTGAGTGCCTGCACAATTGCTGCAACAATTTGTGATCCAGACATGGGGGGGGGGGGGTAAAAACTCATATGTTGATAACAAAATAATCAAAATCCAATCACAATCCAGGTCAAAATACACATAAAATGTCTTTCCCCAGCAGCCATTTTGGAAAGTGGCAGCCAAATTGTTTTGTTTTTTGCGTGGCTAACGGGGGGAGGGGGCGGGGAGGAGTCAAAACTATATTCTGATGCCAAAATAATCAAAATTGGATAATCCAATCACAATCCAGGTCAAAATACACATAAAATGCCTTTTGCCTGAAGACATTTTGGAAAATGGCAGCCATATTGCCATATAGGTTTTTTTTTTTCGCGTAGCTAACGGGGGGAGGGGGCAGGGGGAGTCAAAACTATATGTTGATACCAAAATAATCAAAATCCAATCACAATCCAGGTCAAAATACACATAAAATGTCTTTCGCCAGCAGCCATTTTGGAAAATGGCAGCCATATTGGGTTTTTTTGCGTGGCTAACGGGCTTTTCTGCAAAAGTAGGTCCTTGGCATTGTTCATGCCAAATTTGGCGCTTGTATCACAAAGTGAACTATTGTAACATAAAAATGGACTTAGTGGCCCGCACTATGTCGCTGTAAATCTCTCACACCGGCCACAAAAAGTACTTTTACTCTCTGGGATTTACTCATTCACTCATTCATTCACTCTTTCTCACTTTCTTCCCCACACATGTATTGCCCTACTTGTGAGGACTTTCTTGCACACACTTAAGAATGGTTTATACGGTCAGTGTCAGGTCGGGCAGGCAGGCGTTACATCTCAAGCTGTGACGCCCAGTGATTAATTATAACCATAGCGGTACTTGGACTCCAATGTACATGATCTCCCACTGTCTGAAAACTACACGCTGAGATGGGTTTCAGGTGTCGGTAGTTTGTTTCGATGAACAAATTAAGGGATCGGAGACTTTCTTTCTGTAGCCAACTCAGTGATGTGGAATAATTTAGCAAGGGAAGATAGATAATTGCATTTGGAATTTTTTCCCTGGCACTGAGATGCAGAACGTCTAACAGTGCATTATTAAGTAGCAGATCTGGTTGGTCCTTACTGTTAATGCCTAAAGATAACACCAGTGTCTCTGCATGCACATCCCTAGGAGACCGTTTGATCATTTCACATACATTATGAAAATTAGCTCCCGCGAAACTTTCGACCTGCATGTTAGAATAAGGAACACTCGGTATTCTTGCCAAATTGCTGTCTCCCACTAATAGGATGGGTAGCTGTCGATTAAATCCCCATAATCTCTTGTCATGTCCTGCATGCTTAAAAGGGACCGAATAATCACGCATAGGAACTGCATGACTGCGCCCTGTGCTGGGCATGGTCCACGCCTGAGAGCGCGCTACTGTTTGCCTATGATTAGCAGGGGTATCGCGACGAGACCAGTATGCCATTTGCTGTTGCCTACTTAAACTTCCAAAAAAAATTAAAGAGGGAATAGATATATATGTGATTTTTATATATATATACATCTATCTCCAACAACGCTGCACCCTGGGAAGTCTAATTATGAATGTAATTAGATGTGGTGCTTTTATTCATGAACATAAAACTTTGCTTTAGAATGGCTACTTGATAAGTGAACAGTATAAAATTGTGGCACCTTATGAAAATGATTTAACAATTCTTTTTCAAATACACAGACTTGTATTCCTATACTCGTGAGGACATATACTGACACTAAAACGTCTAAAACCGCTCATTCATACTGTCACAACCTGGCCCGTGGGCCATGACAAATTGAGGAGGACACAGTGGTAGTGCTTAAAATAACAGTGGTTTATTTACATAAAGGAACTTAAATAATACTGTACAGAAGGTATGAGGTGTGTAATTCAGTAATCAGTAGTGTCAGCAAGGTATGGATGTGTGTTTGATATAGTGTGGGGTGTAAAGTGTGTGAACTGAATCATAAGGGAAAGGAACAAAAGGGTGCTGTCATCTGGAGAGGGATAGCTAGAATGGCTGGCAGCCACTCCTTATAGGGCTCCAGGGAACACTGGCCAGGTGCTCCCAATGCACCTAATGAGGAACCCCAAGTTGGCCGACGCCTACAGGATACCTGTGAGAGATAGAGACACATAGGGGAGTACACCATACCACACACAGGCCCTGCAAGCCAGGCCAAGGGGCCGTGACACCCTCCCCCTTCAAAATGAGGGCCCATAAGGGACCGAGAGGGTAACTAACACCAAGTTAAGTATATCAAATTGAAATTTTAAATCAATCAAGAAAACCAAAAAATGTGCATAATGTCAATAACTAAACAAATATTTGTGAATTTAAACACCACTTGCCTCCAAAATATTACGGTCCAACCAATCCTGTCCACAACCAACACACCCGGCCCTCCCCTCAGCAACCAAGATTACCATGGATTCCTGGAGCATCTAAGAGGAGAGGAACAGGAGGCAGGAGCAGACAGAACAGGAGGACCACTAGATGGGACAAAAAAAACAGATCACATATTGCCTACATTTAAGGCACCCTGGAAAGGGCATCTGCTACAACATTTTCTACCCCTTTAATGTACCTAATTTCCAGCCAATATGACTGCAACATTAAGGACCAGCGAATTAACCTCTGGTTGGGGCATTGCAATGAGTTCAAGAAAGTTAGTGGGTTATGGTCAGTGTAGACCACCACAGGCGCAGCCCCAGACACTACATAGACATCAAAATGTTTCAATGCCCATATCAGAGCTAAGGCCTCCTTCTCGATTGTGGAATAATTCAACTGGTAGGAGTTAAATTTTCTTGAAAAGAAGCTAACTGGTTTGTCAATGCCTAAGTCGTCTGTTTGTAATAAAACCCCACCAGCACCCACGTGACTAGCATCCACCTGTAGAGTGAATGTGCGATCGAAACGCGGCGCTGCAAGGACAGGAGCAGTACACAACAGAGCTTTGATAGATTCAAATGCCTGTTGACATTCGTCAGACCAAATGAACACAACACTAGACTTTAACAGGTTAGTGAGGGGAGCCACAACAGTAGAGAAATTATGGCAGAAACATCTGTAATATCCTACTAATCCAAGAAATCGTAACAACTCTTTTTTAGTGGTTGGAGCTGGATATTCCGCAACCGCACTCACTTTTGCCACAACTGGGCGAACTTGACCCTGTCCAACCACCCGACCAAGGTAAGTCACGGTGGCCCTGGCAAACTCACACTTTGCCAGGTTCACCGTGAGACCAGCCTCGGCCAGGCGGCCGAACAAAGCCCGAATGCGCTCTACATGTTGAGACCATGAGTCGGAGAAAACCACCACATCATCCAAATACACAGTACAACCCTCAAGGTCACCCAGCACTCGTGTCATGAGCCGCTGAAATGTTGCAGGTGCGTTGCGCAAACCGAATGACATTACTTTGTACGAAAACAAACCTTTTGGCGTTATAAATGCTGAAATTTCCTGTGCCCGCTTGGACAAAGGAACTTGCCAATATCCTTTTAGGAGATCAAATTTGCTTACATACTTGGCATGTCCAATTTAATCTACGCAGTCCTCCATACGAGGAAGAGGGAATGAATCTGGCTTAGTAACAGCATTTACTTTTCGAAAATCTGTGCAAAACCTGAACGTGCTGTCAGATTTTGGAAGAAGAAGGCAAGGTGACGCCCAGCTTGACGCGGACGGCACGGCTATTCCATTGTCCAGCATGTACTTGATCTCAGCATCTAGATACTTTCGTTTCTCAACATTGACTCTGTAAAATCTCTGACGGATAGGCAGAGCACCTTCAACCTCGATATCATGCTCAATCAGATGGGTTTGACCGGGAGTGTCATTGAACAGGCATGGGAAAGCCTGGATAACTTCAATCAAATCTGCTCCCTCTTCCTCAGGCAGGTGATCTAACAAGGTATTCAGATTATCAAGTGTCTCAGAGTTTTTTAATCGACCTTGTAACAATGCTGGATCAACAGCAGGCAAACCATCTTCTTCCCCATCCTCTACCGAATGAGGAGAAGTGATCACAGATGCTCTACTTGCTAAACATGCCGCATGAACGTCCTGCAAGTTAGATTGCGCATCCGGTGATGCCCGAACATGATACGGCTTCAACAAGTTAACATGACATAGTTGGGTGGGCTTCCTCCGCTGAGGAGTTGAAACCAAATAGTTTAAGTCAGAAATTTTCTTGACTACTGTATAAGGACCTTTGAATTTGGCTTGGAATGGCGAGCCTGTGATTGGCAACAATGCCAACACACGATCACCAGGGCTGAAAACTCTCTGCTCTGTGCGCCTGTCATAAAGTTTTCTCATCTTGCCCTGTGCACACTCCAACTTTTCTCTAGCTAGTTCTCCCGCTGCATAAAGTCGATGCCTAAAACCATTTACATAGTCTAGTAGGTTACGAGGAGCCTCTACACCTTTCCACTGGTCACTAAAAATGGCTAAAGGACCCCGTACAGTATGGCCAAAAACCAAGTCATTTGGGCTAAACCCAGTGCTTTCCTGTGTAACCTCTCTGGCTGCGAGCATTAACCATGGCAACCCCTCCTCCCAATCTCCCTACATCTGTGTGCAATAGGCACGCAACAAGGACTTCAATGTCTGATGGAACCGCTCCAATGCACCTTGACTCTGCGCATGATACGCAGAGGCCTGATTGTGCTTGACATTAAGTTGCTTCAGTACTTGTGAGAAGAGATGGGAGCAGAAGTTGGACCCCTGGTCGCTTTGAATGACCTTGGGAATACCAAATATGGAAATGAACTGTGACAAAGCCCTCACAACTGACCTAGCTGTAATGGTGCGTAATGGATATGCTGCCGGGTAACGAGTACTTTGACACATTACAGTGAGAAGAATACCGCACCGGATTTCGAGCGAGGGAGTGGGCCCACACAGTCAATGATCAAATGTTCAAAAGGTTGACTAATTGCGGGAATAGAAGACAGAGGAGCAGGTTTGAGGATCTGGTTTGGTTTACTTGTTAACTGGCATGTATGACAAGTTTTAACATGCGCAGCTACGTCTCGCTTCGAACGTGGCCAGAAAAAGTGCCTTAGCACCCGATCATAAGTTTTCTGGACTCCAGAATGCCCTGACCCCTCATGTGCCAATTTCAAAACAGACTCACGAAATTTGGCTGGCAACACAATTTGGAGAATTGGATCGCCCACAAAACCCTCACCATGCGGGACCCACTTCCTCACCAGTAACCCATCCTGAAGGAAGTATCCACGGGAATTGCTCTCCATCTCAGCCTCAGTAACCACTTGATCCAGCAGACATTTGAGCGAGAGATCAGCCTGCTGCTCCACCCTCAGATCATCCTGTGAGACTGACAAAGGAAAATCAGATATGGAAAACATTGGTCCTGAACCTAACTTTTTGCTTTTCCCTACATCACGCTCATTAGCCTCCGACTTTGCACGCGTCATAGCGCGTGTCACTGCACAAGCTGTGAACACTTCAGGAAATTCAGTTTCACTTTCATCAGGTTGACTTCGTACCAATGGCACTGAATCTACTACTAACGGTGGTGGTACATCCGCCCACACACGTGCACCAGCCAAACCATTACCCAGAATCACATTTACCCCTGCCACGGGTAAAGCGGGACGCACAGCAACGCCGGTCAGACCCTGAAAGAGATTGGAATACAGCATGATGTTGTGAACAGGAACATGGAGGACAGTTAAACCCATCCCCAACACAGGAATAGAGGACCCTGTTGTACTCTCTCTAGTAAATGGTAACACTGACGCTTCAATAAATGTATCAAACGCTGCCGTGTCACGCAGTATTTTTACTGGCACCTTGATGTTACTTCCTACAAGTGACACAAATCCCTCACTGACAAACGGCCTGTAGGATTCATCAACCTCAAGATCTCGACATGACCCTTTAACCTGTACCTCCCCCAAGCTTAGCGCAGGCACAGCCATAGCCGCACCTTTTGCAGGGTGAGAGGTAGACTTAGTCTTTGCTTTTAGAGCGTAACAGTCATTTTTTCCAATGCCCACTTCATGACATAAGTTACATATTTTCTCCTCACGCGTGCCATGTTCAGCTTTTGCCTCTGGTGCAACCGCCATGCCTGAACTACCAGGAAAGCCCGTTTTGACACGTGCGCCATCGCCTCCGTCATTACCAGCGCGCTGCTGGCCAAAGGAGCGCCGCTCCCCATAAGGGCGCTTGTGTGTCAACACATGTTCATCTGCCAAAGCAGCCGCTTCGGCAGCAGTTTCAACTTTCCGGTCACTGATATAATTGGCAATATGTTCAGGCAAAGTATTTTTGAACTGTTCGAGGACTATAAGGTCACATAACCCATCAAAGTCCTTAACATTCAATGCGGCACACCAGCGGGCAAAGTAACATGACAAATCGCGTGCAAACTCTAGATGAGTCTTGTTTTCAGTTTTCCGCCATGTGCGAAAACGCTTGCGATAGGCTTCTGGAACAAGTTCAAAGGCTTTTAGTACTGCTGCCTTAAATCAGAATCAGAATCAGAATCAGAATCAGGTTTATTGTCACATCAAAGGTTTACAAGGTAAAAAAGTGGGTGAAATTCGTTTTTGTACAACACTCCCATCGCAACGTTAAATTCCGTAGAAAGAAGAGTGGGGAGAGAGAAAAAGAAGAGGGGGTTAAGTGGGAAGGAGATCAACAGAGAACAATAGAAGGCCAAAAACAAGTTATCTACATATTTACAAAGTACCTGAGATAAGAGACAAACTAAGGTGCCTGAGCATAGCAGCAATGTATGTATACTGTGCATGATATACTTATAGACGCTAAGGTGCTTAGAGAGAAAAGAGCGCAGTAATACAAAAATAAATAAAAAAAAGATTGTGCGTTATACATGGGGATTAAGGTGCAGAGGGTCAGTGCGTGTTCACCTAAGGTGGACTGACCCTGGTATAATCCGCAAGTAGCTCCATGAAGGAGAGCAACAAAAAGTAATCTTTAGCATTGACTAAAGCTTTTGCCACAAAGAGTACAATTAAAGCCCTTTCTCCTGTGTGTATCAACATGTGTTTCTTAAGATTAGCATTGACTAAAGCTTTTGTCACAAACTGTACACTTAAAGGGTTTTGTTTTCCGCTGGTATGATTCCTCATAAGTCCAAGTCATTTCCTGGTATAATAATCCACAGGTGTGTTCAGGAAGAGCCAGAAAAGTCTGCAGCCAGCTGGGCAGTACCGCCTATTGTCAGGCTGCTGGAAAGGGGCTCATGCTTCATTCAGCATTCTGACAGCAGCCGGGTTAAAACTATTCCAGAACCTGGTGGTGGAACTCTTGATACTGCGATAGGTCCCCTTGCCCGGTCGTGGTCGTTGTAGGGTTCTGAACAGTCTGTGACTAGGGTGGTACTTGTCCTTGATGATGCGCTTGGCTTTGACCACGCACCGCTTCTTGTACAGATCCTGAAGCGCTGGGAGGTCGCTTCCCATTATCCGCTCTGCCGATCGCACTACTCGCTGTAGGTTGATCTTCTCTCGGGCAGTGCAGTTCCCGTACCAGGCCGTGATGCAGCCTGTTAGGACGCCTTCAACCGAACTGTTGTAGTACAGCTTGAGGATGCGCTGTCCTACTCCAAGCTTATTCAGGCGGCGGAGCCAGTACAGTCTCTGCTGAGCCTTTTTCTTCACGTGTGTGGTGTGCGTCTCCCACTTAAGGTCCTCCTCGATGTGTACTCCGAGGAACTTGAACTCGCTGACCCTTTCCACTGCAGCACCGTCGATGAGGATGGGCGCATGGTCTCTCCGCGGCCTCCTGAAGTCCACGATCAGTTCTTTGGTCTTGTCGACGTTGAGAGCGAGGTTGTTCTCCCGGCACCAGAGCGCCAGTGAGTTGATCTCGTCTCTGTAGTCAGACTCGTCGTTGTTTACGATTCGGCCTATCACTGTCGTGTCGTCCGCGTACTTTATGATGGTGTTGGAGACATGTGTGGCTATGCAGTCATACGTGTACAGGGAGTAGAGGAGAGGGCTCAGCACGCATCCCTGGGGTGCTCCGGTGTTGAGGGTCAGGGGGTCAGATGTGATGCTGCCCATTCTCACCACCTGATGTCGGTTGGACAGGAAGTCCTGTATCCAGTCGCACATGCTTGGGTGTAGCCCTAGGTCTCTGAGCTTTTTGTCAAGTATTGCTGGGACAATGGTGTTGAATGCTGAGCTGTAGTCCACGAACAGCATACGTACATATTTGTCCTTCAGCAGCTTGTTGTCCATGTGCGAGAGGACGGTGTGGAGAGCCATGGCAATAGCGTCGTCGGTGGATCTGTTTTTGCGGTATGCATACTGCCACGGATCCAGCGAGGCAGGTAGCGTGGAGCTGATGTATTCCCTCACCAGTTTCTCGAAGCACTTGCTGACGATCGGGGTGAGAGCGACAGGTCTCCAGTCATTCAGGCATGTCACTCTGGCCTTTTTGGGAATGGGCACAATGGTTGACATTTTGAACCCTGCAGGGACCACAGCCTGGGAGAGGGAGAGGTTAAAGATGTCAGCGAAGACACCCGCCAGCTGGTCTGCACATGCCTTAAGGACCCGGCCTGGGATTCCATCAGGTCCGGCTGCCTTGTGGATGTTGACCCGTGCAAAGGCTGTACGCACTTCTCTCTCCGAGATGATTAGAGGGTTCTCCTCTGCTGGTGTTGCTGATGCCCCCGCTTGGCTGCCGCGGTTGGAGCTGATCTCAAACCGGCCATAGAAAGTGTTCAGTTCGTTGGGGAGGGAGGCAGGCGGGTTCACCTCGCTTCTGGTTCTTGTTTTGCAGTCTGTCAAGGTGTGTACCGCCTGCCACGTGCTCCTGATGTTGCCATTGCTGAGTTGGTCTTGCATCTTTTCAGTGTAGGCCTTTTTCGCTTTCCTGATGGCGCTGTTTAGGGCCGCGCGCGTCGTGTTACGCGTTTCCACGTCGCCAGATTTGAAACCAGCATCCCGTGCGTGCATGTGTACACGTACTTCGCTGTTCATCCATGGTTTCTGATTGGGATAGATCCGAACTGTCTTTTTTGGGACTATGTCGTCTATGCACTTACTGATAAAGCCAGTGACTGAGTCTGAGAGTTCGTTGATGTTATTCCCAGCGGCGTTCTTAAACATCCCCCAGTCAGTCTGGTAGAAACAGGATTGTAGCATAGCGTCTGTGTCCTCGGACCAGATTCGGATTTCGTTCTCAACGACCGGCTCCCTTTTTAGCCTCTGTTTGTAGGCAGGTAGCAGCTGGATGGCGTGGTGGTCAGAGCTTCCTAGCGGTGGGCGGCGGAGGGCTTTGTATCCATCCTTGAAGGGCGTGTAGCAGTGGTCAAGAATATTGTCACCACGGGTACTGCAGGTGACGTGCTGGTGGAATTTGGGAAATACCTTTTTTAGGTCTGTCCTGTTAAAGTCGCCTAGGCAGATGGCTGCGCAGTCCGGGTGACGATTTTCTTGTGCACTGATAGCCTGGTGTAATTCCCTCATGGCTGTGTCCTTGTTAGCTCCAGGATGAATGTAAACAACGGCTACAATCACAATGCTGAAGTCACGTGGTAGGTAGAAAGGACGACAGCCTATGATTAAATGTTCTAGGTCTGGTGAACAGTGGCTATCTAGGATTTTAACATCTTTGCACCAGTTGTTGTTGATAAGGGCACAAACTCCCCCTCCACGTTGCTTACCGCTCAGTACAGCGTCTCTGTCTTTCCTGTACGCGGTGAAGCCAGGAGGAGTGATGGAAGAATCAGATGCTAGCTCCGTTAGCCATGTCTCCGTTAGCACAACACAGCACGTATTCCTCGTCTCGGTGTTATACTTAACGCGCGCCAGTAAGTCGTCCATCGTGGTCACTGTTCTAGATTCACACAGAGATCTAACGTTCGCTAGCAGGATTGAAGGCAGTGCAGGTTTATATCCACGTTTTGTTGTTTTAACGAGGACCCCTGCTCTCCTTCCGCGACGGCCGGGTCGCCGTTTGCGTTTGCGTCGCTTCTGCGTTGTTGTTGTTCCAGGGACAAAGGGATCCCCTCCCCCCACCCAGCCGGGTGGAGGTTTTTCGGTAAAAAAGTCCGAAATTCTATGTGCAATCGCTTTTCTGATGTCCATAAGTGCTTGTCTATCATAACTCCTTAGGCACCCGACGGTGTAGGAGAAAAGGAAATGGCTAAAAAAATACTAAAAAGAGGGAAAGACGTTGCGGTGTTACGGAGCTCGTACCAGCGCGTGCCTTCTCCATGGCGCGCCGGATAAGAAGATAAGAAGAACAACAGGATACTTTTGACTGTCATCAGGGCTCAGACATGAATAGGCCTCCTGTGCCCTGCCCGTTAACACACATTGCAGCATTAACGTGCGGGCTGACTCTGGCCATTTACGCACCTCGGCTACTCGTTCAAACATTGAGAAAAAGGTTTCAGGGTCCTTTTCACAAAATTTGGGCACTAAGCGCAAATTCCTGAAAATGTCGAAATCTTGAGCCTGAGACCCCGAGGCCGCTGACCTAATACTGGACACCCCAGACTCCTCAGGTGTGAGTTTACCTTCTTTTATAAGCTCAAGTTTGGTCCGCTCAATTTCTAGTCTAGACTGCTCTATTTTCAACCTCTCCACTTGTAACTCCTTCTCTGACTTCAGCATGAGCAACTCTTTCTGTTGTTCAAATGTGAAAAACTGACTAGTGGGCAGCTTAAACTGACTAACTATTTCATCTGACTTTTCCTCACCTTCAGGAGACTCTTTTAGAATCCCCATGTCCTTCAAGTTAGCTTTTAAATTTGACTTTACTGTCTCCTTTAACCTTTTGTCAGTGATTTCTATTTTATAGTAATCTGCTAGTCTAATCAGCTGCTCCTTAGTAAAACTATCCAAAGTCTGCTCACATGGATTATCCACAAACTCCTCTAGATCAGCCATTTTTTTTTCTTTTTTTTAAACTGTTCAAAAAAAAAAAAGAAAAAAAGAAAAAAAAAAAGGTGTTCCAAACACTTTTACAAAAATGTAGGTTTTAGTTAGATTTTAAACAAAGTAAAACAAAAGATTCCAAAATGGAACAAATGTTCCCCCTCTGTCAAATTAGGACAGGTGAGACAGGTGTGCCTACAGGAGTGGCGTTCCCCCTACCTCAGCTGCCTAACCAAATCTAAACTATTACAACTTGCCCTGGTCTTCAGTGGCCCTCCCGAGTCCCTCTTGCAAGCATCTCGGTGGTCCCACCCTGTCCCATATTTTGTGGGACAGAATCTATCAAACCATACAAGAAAGAAACAAAAGGCACAACGAGTCCCACAGGGGGAAACGCCGCTTACCTATCTGGGTGGGGAACACCACCCCTCAGGCTGTCTAAGACACACCTGTTCCACCTGCCCTAATTACCACACTAGTAGTGGTAACTAATTGACAGCACAAAACAAAATTAAATAATTGTATTTAACCAAAATAAATCAATTACTTAAATTGTTAACCAAAACAAATTGTTACTCAAACAAATTGTTAATCAAATTATTCAACCAATTGTTATTCCAACAAATTTTTACTCAAATTACCAAAACAAATGTTACTCAAACACTACCATGCACCTCCTCAGTAATGCTGTGACTTCATTTGCCAAAATAGGCTTCAAACAATACAGGAATTTACTTTACCTGTTCAGCAGAGTCACAGCCAACCCGAGTATTTTTACTTGAAAGCGGCACGAGCCCCCAATTTGTCACAACCTGGCCCGTGGGCCATGACAAATTGAGGAGGACACAGTGGTAGTGCTTAAAATAACAGTGGTTTATTTACATAAAGGAACTTAAATAATACTGTACAGAAGGTATGAGGTGTGTAATTCAGTAATCAGTAGTGTCAGCAAGGTATGGATGTGTGTTTGATATAGTGTGGGGTGTTGTAAAGTGTGTGAACTGAATCATAAGGGAAAGGAACAAAAGGGTGCTGTCATCTGGAGAGGGATAGCTAGAATGGCTGGCAGCCACTCCTTTATAGGGCTCCAGGGAACACTGGCCAGGTGCTCCCAATGCACCTAATGAGGAACCCCAAGTTGGCCGACGCAGGATACCTGTGAGAGATAGAGACACATAGGGGAGGCGACATTACAAAGTCTAAACCAGTTGTGCTATAAACACGCCCCCTTCTATGGCCAACGCGGAAGTGCCTTTTTCAAACAACCGCGGACTATTTCTTTTCGCCGATAAAGTATAGTTTTGGACCATGACGGAGGCGCGCCGACTCAGCAGACCTTGAGGCCGAGGAGACGCGCCCGAGCGCCTCCAGGCGCGAGTGCCCGCGTCGACCGGCCAATGGTCTGCTAGTCGACTCAGCGCCGTTCGAGTTATGTACCGATAGGGACAGAATAGTAAATAATGTTTTGGTGAGAGCGTTTGCCCCAACTGTCACTCAAAGTGGCTACTGGCCAATCACAGCGCGTCCTTGCACAAGCGTATTGGCCAATCATGCACAACTGGTTTAGACTATGGAGTCACGCATAGGGGAGTACACCATACCACACACAGGCCCTGCAAGCCAGGCCAAGGGGCCGTGACAATACTCACGACAGAGAGGCAGACACACTCAATCAGTCACTCTCTTTCTCCCTCACTGTCTCCGCTTCCTGCCCACAGTTGATAGACACATAATATTCGTGCCAACCACGCTCTCCCTCCCGGTGCAAACACTAACTTTAGATCAATCTAATCGCACTGAACACCAATGAGTGAAAACGTGGTAATTCAAAAAGCCATAGACAAATCACATTCACCAGCGCAAAACACCAGTTGGGAATGTCGCGGGTGGCAGCGAACACAGAATGGATCAACAGTCTGTATAACTCTCTAAATCACGCAGCAACTTCTCTCTGTCTGCTCTCTCTCATTCAAACATCAATGCATCACGTGTCATGGTACACCACGACATGGAGAATTGTACAAACACACAAAGTCTTGCAATCGACACAGAACTTGACAAAATTACTGTATCTATGTACTTCAACTTCATTCACATATATTCCACTGAACAGAGCCACACAATCTTTCATAGGCTTCTACAGGAACACACAACATTCAACGGGGATCCCCAGACATTCACTGTACTTTCACTCATAGAATTCATACAGAACTACTATAATACTTCACACATATTTCACCTGCTTCATACACACATAGACTCTACCTCGTGTAGAATCTCACCACCGTACTATCAAACAGACACTTATTCGAGGGCTATATCACTGCTGTATACTGGCGACTGAATCACACTTCACACATTCATTAATAACACATCTTAATATCACACTTTTAGTAATATTAAGCACAATATAAACATTCACAGTTTCCACACGTTCCACCGGATCTCTCACCGAAACACCCAAGATTGGACCGTGGGTTATCTCTAGATGAAGACCCCGTGGAACCGCCCCAACGGATAACTCATAGTGAGGATCGCGGAGAGAGAATTGTCAGACCCGGATAACTCACTCAGATCGCGTTTGGATACACACAGTGATGACGCGTGTCTGACAATCTCTGTGATTTCACACACACACTACAGTATACAATTGCAGAAGATAATACGCCACTCAGTTGCTTCTAAAACATAGCAACCATATCCTAAAGTTTCACTGCTTATTCAGTGCTTAGGCACACATGTCTATATTCACACAGATAGACAACTTTTCTATATTCACACAGATAGACAACTTTTCTATATTCACACAGATAGACAACTTTTGTGTCACACTTACGTGCTATCTTATAGTGGTGTGATGACCGTTCAAATGACGTCAGTCGTTCCCCGAAGAGAAGATGTCTGGACACCGACCTGGACCGAATTCAACGCTCCAGGATTCTTTCAGGAACCGGACTAATGGCTCCTGACTGCATGCAGCTTCCCGGCACTGTCCTTCTTCTCCTCTTCCAGGAACAACGTTGACATCCGGCTCGATTAGGACCAGTGAAATGATAGGTTCTTTATCATTTTACATACACCTTAGGGCTTTCAACAGACCACAATGAGATGACACGGACACAGCGGAGTACTCCCTTCACAGTTTTACTTGGGCCAAGGAGAATGCACAGCTCTTCCCTGAGTCATTCTGGTGTACAAATCCCTTTACATACATATTTATTGCAACAGAGAAGTAGAGAACAGGGTAAAACAGGGCGTGACTAAAAGTACTTAAAAGTATTAGGATACTACAAGTAATAGGTACTAAAAGTAATAGATAAGAGCGTAATTGAGGCGAGTTGTGCCTTCCACTCGCAGGCTGAAGAACAGAAGCAGATAAGAGATTGCCATGGAATGTCAACACAGTAAATCACGGAGGCCCGTTACCCACAACAGACCTTCTAATATGCTTCACAACTGCGGCCTAGTCACACATAGGAAAATGAATACACTCATATATCAATTGAATGATTAATTAGATGAACACATTAAAATAAGAACAGAACTTATAAACACACATTATCCCATTTACTTTATGACTGAAAATCGGATCCTTCAGAAATAAAGCTCAAACAATTGCATTTACTGCCCTCTTGTGATTTGTTTATGATGGATAGGCAAGCTTCATACTCAGGACTGACCTTCAAGCACATTTCACAGCAGACATAACACAGCAATCACATGTTCACGTTTTCTTATTTCAAAGAAATAAAGTATTGCCATTTCACAGAAATGTGATGCATTTAAAGTAAAAAAATAATAATATATATATATATATATATATATATATATATATATATATATATATATATATATATATATATATATATATGTATATATATATGTATATATATGTATATATATGTATATATATGTATATATATATATATATATATATATGTATATATATATATATATATATATATATATATATATATATATATATATATATATATATATATATATATATATAACCAAAATTTTACTCTTGTCACATACAGGACCTGATATTACCCTGGACTGGGTCAGGGTTTAAGGCTAGAGAGATGAAACAGAGATAAGATAACTATTTGGAATTTTCTGCCAATTTGGCAAAAATTCCAATTAGTTTATCTAGCTGTTTCTCTTTACGGGTTTCTTTCTCCTCTTCCTTCTCGCCTCTTGTCCTGCCTTTCGGTATATTATTGGATATATTCTAGTACTTCATTGCGTTTTCTTTTTGAGGGTCCTGGTGTTGGGGTGCTGGATGTTCCTGGGGCTGTGGCTGGTGGGGGATCGGATGTATCAGAGAATCCTGAGCAACAGCCTGATGAGGTATGGGGAGTCTCCTCATCAGGCTGTTGCTCAGGACTCCCTGCTACATCCCCTGTGGTTGAGATCAGGTTAAGTGGTTTGACAGAGTCCCCCAACGCCTTGTGCATGAGTTCAAAGTATGGCCAGGTGGCAGGTGTCATCTCTCCAGCCTCTGTCCCTGACCCAGTCCGGGGTAATATCAGGTCCTGTGTGTGAGAGTACAAGGAACACCACATTACATTTATATTGATAAACCTAATTATACTCATAGAACTGGCATTCATAAAGATTCACCAGTGTGAAGTAAACCACCCACGTCCAGAAATCCAGGTGATCCCCAGGAGCCAATTCACCAAATAATACAATTGATTTATACTTAGGCGGGAAATTGACGTTTTCAATACACGATAGTGCACTTGGTGATACAAGCGTGAAATTTTTGCACAGATGTCCTCCACCCCTAATTGATAATCAACCTCTGGCCACGCAAAAATCCTAAGATTTCAAGATGGCCACCACCAGTTTTCAAAATGGCTGCAACTGGGCCAACATTTTGGACTATATCACTTTGCTGGGGCTGTAAATCTTTGATTTCCCCCTTATTTGAATATAGGAGAATATGTTCTGAAGGTATTTCTACCAAGTCAGATAAAAATAATAATATTAGGTTCCAATATGGCGGCATATTTTCCAATATGGCTGCCGATAAATTGCATAAATGTACATTCACATGAGCTTGTAGCACATAAAGGTATTTGTATTAATTACCATACACAGAATCAATTTATAGCACATTTGAAAGTGATTTGGTAGCTTTTTAATGACCTAGGGCAACAGACTTTTCAATATGTTCACCAATAAATACCAAAACGTAGATATATATAGGGATATTTTCTCAAACAGGTGCTGACCTTTTTCTCTTTCCGTGGAAGGACAAAACTGTATGGCATCTGCTGAACGCATGAAAGAAACAAAGACCTGATGACTTTGATCCAATAGCTGATGCATTTCCATGAAGGGGGATCCATCTGAGGTCCTTCGACAGCTTTTTCAAGCCAAGTCTTTGTGTCTGGGTAGCTCAGTCGGTAGAGCTTTCACCTTCGGATCACATGGTCATGGGTTCGATCAGGATCAGTGTATGAGTAGGTACGGTGAGTGTGGCGCTCCACCTCAGCAATACCAGGGGGTCTATAAGACCCCTGCGTTCTCAGCTGATAGTGACAATAAGTCTCAGACTTACTTAATATGAACAAGTGCAACTGCTATGACAACAACGTCAGTATCTGAGCTGCGAATCATGATGTGTCAGATGCTATCCTCTGCAGCTCTGCCTCAGATACTGACATTGCTGACATAACAGTTTTACTTGTTCAAAGACTTGGCTTGAATTAGCTGTGGATTGCCTTTGGAAGGAGGGAAGGATCTCAGATGGATCCCCGTTCATTAAATTGCATCAGCTATTGAATCAAAGTCATCAGGTCTTTGCTTCTTTCATGCATTCAGGGGATGCCACACAGTTTCGTCCTTCCATGGAAACGGAAAAAGGTCAGCATGGCAGACAACTTCTCCAAATTAGGTTCAACACCTGTTGCAATAAATGATAAACATATGCAAGTCATTGAGGAGTTCATGTACGATAGAACTTCATAGAAGTAGTTCCTGCAAGTGGGAGGCATGCGTTAATCCGACAGACCTTTTCTCCGACTATGTGGCATCCGCGTGCGGTTAGGGTTAGGGTGCGGGTTTGGTTCGCAAGGAAGTGAATGCAAGTGAAGTGCATTCCAAGTAGGACATATAAGCCTATGGGGCCAGTCAGTCTTGTGCAGTCCTGTTTGCCAAATTATGCCAGAAGCTGACACGATGTGGATGTAAAAAAGCATGTCCTGGACACTGCAAATGCTTTAAGTTTGGACTTATCTGCACACCCCTCTGTGGTTGCAGTTGCTAGTACACTGGCCTGTCACTTGCCCAGCCACCATTGTAAATGAGAATGTGTTTATAATGACTTGATAACAAAACAAAAAGTAAGCACTAAGCTTTACCAAGCTAATAAATCACTTTCAAATGTTCCATAAATGGATTCTGTGTATGGTAATTAATACAAATACATGTACTACAAGCTCATGCAGATGCACATTTCTGCAATTTATCGGCAGCCATATTGGAAAACATGCCGCCATATTGGAACCTAATGTTCTTTTTTATCGTACTTGGTAGAAATACCTCCAGAACATATTCTCATATATTGAAATAAGCCCCAGCAAAGTGATATAGTCCAAAACATTGGCCCAGTTGCAGCCATTTTGAAAACTGGTGATGGCCATCTTGAAATCTTAGGAATTCTGCATGCCCAGAGGTTGATTATCAATTAGGGTCATATGAAGGTCATCTGTGCCAAATTTCACGCTTGTATCACCAAGTGCACTATGGTATCAATATCCCGCCTTACTATTACCCTATATATTTTTTTAAGGTTCTCCCACTTTTTGGAGGCTTGGGCAGTGGTCACCTCCCCCGCCAACCCCATCTCGTTTAGGATCAAACTGATGAGAAAAGAAATTGTGGGTCCACTATAGTACACACACACACACACACACACACACACACACACACACACACACACACACACACACACACACACACACACACACACACACACACACACACACACACTTTTAAGCTCTAGCTTTACTTTTACAATAGATAGAAGGATGACGAATAAAGGGTCATTCATTCACACACAAACACAAGTTTGCTTATAAAAATGTCTAACTTACTCAAATCCTTCAGCTGCTGAGCCCCTGTCCCCTGTAAACAAATGGTCATCCCTTGTTCTTGTTTCGATGAAGCGCACAGTTTGTGCTTCGGTCCCTGTTTGTACACAAAACAGTATATTAATCAGATTGGATCTGATCAAAGTAAAATTAGGAGAATAGTGAATTTAGCACAGGACATCTAAGAGCATTTCTGGTAATACTTATTCTTCATCAATGAACAGTACGTTTTACTTACATATGAACTGCTTCTTCTTTGCCTTCAAGTTCTTTGACATGATCTCCGTGATTGTCGTCCTTTTGTCGAGGATGAGACGCTCAATTGTTTGATGGCCTCTTTCCCTTTTAAATCCGGGCACCGTGGGCGTCGGTGTCCTCTGGTAACTCCCACTACGCAATGTATTGTGGGCAATTTCTTTGCCAATGTCTCCAAAGGTACTGACTTACGGAAAGGGTGCAGAAAGGGGCGTTCCCGAGCCCTCGCTGACTTCAGGCTGACTTTCCGATTTCATTTGGAACAACCCTCAAGCCCTTACGGAGCTCACATGAACGCGCACCCAAGTCAATGAGTCAGTGAGGGGGTGGTTTGGAATTGGGCCACTGTATAGTTTACACTTCAAGAAACAAGTCCAAAAAAACACAACCACCAATATTTACAAGCATCTTTCCAGAAAAACAAGCCCAAATTCGCTTATAATAAGCTGACATGGCAACACTGCTTGACCTTGACCTGTCCATCCTGTCCCCAGATGCCCTCCGAAAAGGAGGCTATGGAGTCTGTGAGGACCACTTTGAAAATTACATGGTTTTCCAAATGGTTCATTCACTATATATTCACTATATCCTAATCATTCTGGGGGGGAATGGAATAGTGCAATGAAGAATATTTAGTGTGAAGACGGGAGGTCCTCATGTAAATATTATTTTGCAGAAAGTGAGAAAACGTCTCACAGACGATGCCAGCCCAACATTAAATTGTGCCGATCCTCCACCATCAGCTGCTGGTAGACGTGTGCTACGTGGACTCCTCCATGGCATTGCTAGGTTACGGGTGACAGTAAAACAATTTAATCTCCTTTCTAGTATAGATTCTGTAAATGCAAGTAATAACATCAAAAGATTAGGTGGAGTACAGGCTCTATCTCCATTTTTTAGGGACCTAAGGGTTGAAGTGGGCCAGACCAATATTGGCAGCACCTGTAAAAAATACAAACGCAGAAAAAACATCATTATACCCATGCCGTTTTATAAAGGTGAACTTACCATCTTTACTTATTATCAGCATTATTTATTTTAAGTTGCCCCAGACCAATCTGGGAACCCAGAGCCAATCCAGGCGCCAATCCAGGAGCCAATACAGGAGCCAATACAGGAAGAATTACTGATTGAGGTAAGGTGGTTAAATAAGTCTATTTGAAATACTAAACATTGCCATTTAATGGTGGTTACAAATGCAATGTCTTCTCTAGACCATCTCTGTCCCCTCACCACCAGGCCTGCACGCCAAACTCCACCTGCCCCCTGGTTGTCGGACTCAGTGCGTACTGAGAGACGGAGCCTGAGAGCGGCTGAGCACAAATGGAGAAATGGCAACCTCCCGGAGGACCTTCTTACCTTCCAATCTCTCCTTTCTACTTTTTCCTCCTCTCTATCTGCTGCTAAAGCTGCTTTCTTCTGCACTAAAATTCAGGCTTCTGCTTCCAACCCTAAAAAACTCTTTGAAACTCTCCTGCAACCATCACCCCCTCCTCCCTCCTCGTCCCTCCTCGTCCCTCCTCCCTGACGACTTTGCCAACTTCTTTGACAAGAAGGTGAACGATATCCGATCCTCCTTCCCTCCTACCCCGGCTGGTGCCCTGCGCACTACCCACACCCGTCTGCCTTCCACCCCTCCCTCTCTATCTTCATCTACTCCTCCTCCCTCCCCCTCCTCCTCTCTATCCCACTTTTCTCCCCTCTCCCCTAACAAGGTCCTTCTCCTTGTTACCTCACCTCATGCTCCCTGGACCCGGTCCCATCCACTCTGCTGCAGTCCTCTGCACCTGAACTTCTTCCCTTCTTAACCCACCTTATTAACACCTCTCTGACATCTGGCTACTTTCCCTCTGCTTTCAAGACTGCCAGAGTCACCCCCCTCCTGAAGAAACCGACACTTGACCCCTCTGAGATCAAGAACTACAGACCGGTTTCCCTTCTATCCTTCCTATCTAAAACTCTCGAACGTACTGTCTTTAAACAACTGTCCTCGTACCTCCACCAGAACAACCTCCTGGACTCCCACCAGTCTGGGTTCAAAGTGGGTCACTCGACCGAGACTGCCCTCCTGGCAGTGACGGAGTCGCTCCATACCGCTAGAGCGAACTCTCTCTCCTCCGTCCTGATACTCCTGGACCTGTCTGCAGCGTTCGACACAGTCAACCATCAGATCCTCCTCTCCACCCTTAAGGGGATGGGTGTCTCAGGCTCTGCACTCTCCCTGTTTGCATGCTACCTGACGGGTCGCTCCTACCAGGTGGATGCTGAGAGGGTCTGTATCAGAACCACACAGACTCACTACTGGGGTTCCTCAAGGCTCGGTTCTGGGTCCTCTTCTTTTCTCTCTCTACACTACATCTCTTGGTGCTGTCATCCACTCCCATGGCTTTTCCTACCACTGCTATGCCGATGACACCCAGCTGATCCTCTCATTCCCCCCCTCTGACACACAAGTGGAGGCACGCATTGCTGCTTGTCTGGCTGACATCTCGGAGTGGATGTCGACGCTCCACCTGAAGCCCAACCTGGACAAGACCGAGCTGATGTTCCTCCCGGGGAAGGGTTGTCAGCACAGAGACATGGCCATCACCGTTGATAATGCTGTGGTGACGTCAACTCGGACTGCGAAGAATCTGGGTGTGACCCTGGACGATCAACTGTCGTTCTCGGCAAACATCGCATCAGTGACACGGTCCTGCAGATTCCTCCTCTACAACATCAGGAGGATTCGCCCCTTCCTCACGGAGAAGGCAGCCCAGGTGCTCATCCAGGCTCTTGTCATCTCCCGCCTGGACTACTGCAACTCCCTCCTGGCTGGTGCTCCGGCATCTGCCATCAGACCTCTGGAGCTTGTTCAGAAAGCTGCAGCTCGTCTGGTGTTCAACCGCCCCAAGTTCTCCCACACAACTATCCTTCTCCGTTCTCTACACTGGCTCCCCGTAGCAGCTCGGATCCAGTTTAAAACCCTGGTGCTAGCCTATAGGGCAGTGAAAGGAACAGCTCCTTCTTACCTCCGGGCTATGGTCGATGCCTACACCCCTGCCCGACCACTTCAGTCTGCCACCTCGGGGCGACTGATTGCCTCGTCACTCAAGGGTCCTTCTGGTCGATCGACACGGTCACGACTTTTTTCTGTTCCGGCCCCACAGTGGTGGAATGAACTTCCCACTGATGTCAGGACAGCAGAGCCACTGCCCATCTTTCGTCGCAGGCTGAAAACCCACCTCTTCAGGAAACACTACCCCTTCCTCTTTGTCTGGCTTACTTATTGTTAACTAGTTGTATGAACTCTTGTTTTATTGTTGTACTGTTTTATTGGATCTTGTTTAGTCAATACACTTTTTGTATTAGCTCGTGCTCATTTGATTTTGCTATTTTGTCTCATCTGTTTAAGAAAGTAGGTAGCTGATATATAGCACTTTTACCTTAGCGCTAGGTATACTCTTGGTTGCTTGTTTTTGCAGGAATTGCACTTAAGACTTCTGGTGATTAGTAGTTTCGTTCCCTACCTATGTTGAATGCACTTATTGTAAGTCGCTTTGGATAAAAGCGTCTGCTAAATGACTGTAATGTAATGTAATGTATAACACTAGAATTAAGATTGCTATTTTGTAATATGGATTTCAATGCTCCTTTCTTAACACATTCCCTGCCAGAGTTTTTTTTTTAGAAAAGGTTCCCTCAGTGCCAGGGATTTTGACCATTCTGACTAATATTTGAGGACACACAGAACATTTTGTGCTATGACTATGAACACATAGAATATCTCAAAATAAAGCTTAGAATCTCTTCTTTCATCTGAAAGAGTTTCTAGCATGTTCTGTTCTTTAGCTAGAGGTAGTTGAATACAGCTTGCTTTCACCAAAAAATGTCCTTTTTTTCTTAGATTCAGAGATATAAGCGATTTAGTAAAATAAACACGTTTAGAGTCATAAAAATCTTTGAGGACACACAGAATGTTTTGTGCTAGGACTATGAACACATGGAATATCTCAAAATAAAGTTTATAGTTTATAGCATGTTCTGTTTTTTTAGCTAGAGGTAGTTGAATACAGCTTGTTTTCACCAAAAACTGTCCTTTTTTCTTGGATTCAGAGTTTTAGTGAAAGAATCACGTTTAGACATAAAAAATGATTTCAAGTCTTTGACGTTTATTTTTCGCCTTCATTGACATCAGTCATGTAAACAATACTTTATAAAAATAAAAATAAAATTAATCACATGGCATATCAAGTGCAACACAGCTCAAAGTCTTTCTTTTCAAAGTAATAAAGAGAGAGTGTGTGTGTGTGTGTGTGTGTGTGTGTGTGTGTGTGTGTGTGTGTGTGTGTGTGTGTGTGTGTGTGTGTGTGTGTGTGTGTGTGGGCTCAATTGTTACAGGGTTATATTGTAGAGATTGCTATTGTAGAGGTTGTCCATCCACAATCGGTATCCTTTACCTGCAAGGCCTCCTAGCAGGTAGGTGACGGTATCCGGGATGGAACACTTGATGCCACAGTATGGCTTCATGTTGTGAAGATAGCCGGTCGTTGAGTCACAGAGCATATAAGATTTGATGCCATACTTATCGGGTCTTTAGAAGGAGTGTCATTGAAGTGAAGATTGCTCCAAATCAACTGGAAGCGGTTCCTGCTCATGGTCCTGCCGAAGAACGGTGTTACTAGGTTCTCATCGGTTGCCCAGTAGTGTGAAAGCTCAGGTTTGGAAACAAGCCCAGACAGAAACAGCAGCCCCAGGAAACGCTTCAGCTCTACAACGGTCAATGCTGTCCAACGGTTTCCTCTGGCGTGTGGCTTCTCTGAAAGTCTCTGCTTAGCATATGAGTTGGTTTGGTTGCATATCTCCTGGAGCAGAACATCAGGCAGGAGTAGCTGTAGAAAGTCGGCAGGGCTGTCGGATAGCTGTAAATATACATACATAAAATATCAATTTAGGCTTTTAGCAAACACTCGTATCCAGACAGAGCGACTAAAAATAGCAGATCTACAAACTCACAAAGAGCTTGTAGATCTGCTATTTTTATAAGGCATCCGACAATAGAACATAGTAAATATATAGGCTACATTATCATCATTCATAATCAGACAGAGTGTGTTGGTGGTGCTACAGTGTTGTGTGTGAATCTATAGTCAGTCCAATTCAGATCAACACACAGGGGGGCTGTGTGCACATGCATCCCCCTCCAAAAAAATAATAAAAAGAGCAGGTCTGCAAACTCACAACGAGCTTGTAGATCTGCTATTTGTTATGGCACCACACACATGCATGAAAAATATATAGCCTACATGTACCATTGTTTTGTGCGGTTTTAGCAATTGTATAAGGCATCACACAATAGAACATAGTAAATATATAGGCTACATTATCATCCTTCATAATCAGACTGTGTCCCCATGCTACAGTGTTGTGTGTGAATCTACTGTCAGTCCAATTCAGATCAAAGAGTATTTTGAAAAGGTTTGTTGACATGAACTGGACATTTTTTATGGCACCACACACATGCATGGTAAATATATAGGCTACATGTACCATTGTTCTGTGGGGTTTTAGCAATTTTGTATTCCTGTGTACAAGTGTCATACAGAAAAAGTTCTTACCTCTGCTAGATGGTCTGGCCAGGGTTGTCCGGCCATCCTCCACATCCTCAACCACGTCAGAGTCTGAAATGAAATATCAAATACTTGGTAAATATTATGAACATCAAATCAATTTAGGTATTTAGCAAACACTCTTATCCAGACAGAGTGACTTACAATAAAGCACACCTGCCTGGGTGCAATACAGCGCAGTGCTCCGACATTAAACAGTAAACCCGAACCAAACCCGCACCCTAACCCTAACCGCACGCGGATGCCACATAGTCGGAGAAAAGGTCTGTCGGATTAACGCATGCCTCCCCACCTGCCTACTCCCCCATAAAAATAGCAGATCTACAAACTCACAACGAGCTTGTAGATCACACAATAGAACATAGTAAATATATAGGCTACATTATCATCATTCATAATCAGACAGAGTGTGTTGGTGGTGCTACAGTGTTGTGTGAATCTACTGTCAGTCCAATTCAGATCAAAGAGGATTTTTGACATGTCAACAAAAAGTTTGTTGACATGAACTGGACAAGACAGCATCAACATGTTGTTTACTTCCAAGGTTGTTTACCTAGTCTGGGAGACTTCGCCTCAGAGCCTGGACAGCAGGGGCGCGGCCACTGAGTTCTGATTCAAATCAACAGCCAATGAAGAAAAGGGGGCGGGATCCACATGCAGTGGGTGTTGCATCTAAATAGGAGCGACGGGAAGCAATTTCTCCTTGAGCCGTGGACTATTCAATATTCAATGACCCAGGAAAATAAATGTTTAATAAATGACTTCCTCAAAAATGAAACGTGTATTTAATTCTAATGTAATGTTTTAACACAATCAATGCTGTCAGTGTCATGGTGGTGTATTTTAGTCCCCAAAACAGTGATTGAAAAATAACTCACATGTTTTACTTAAGTAAAAGTATCAATGCTGCAAGGTAGAAATACTGTTGCATGTAAAAGTTCTGAATTTAAAATGTACGTGAGTAAAAGTACAATAGTATTGGTATCAAAATGTACTAAAAGTAACAAAAGTAGAAAATACTCATTATGCAGAAGGTCCCATTTCACAATTTCACCAATCTATAAAATATTTTGAAAATAGCAGATCTGCAAGCTCACAATGAGCTTGTAGATCGGCCATTTTAATTGTATAAGGCTTAAATGTATAGGGCTAAAGTGTTTAATGTATGTTTTTATATAATATATATTTTAATAATAATCTAAATCAACAAAGTAAATAGTACCAAAAGTTTTCAAATAATTGTAGTGGGGTAAAATTACATTATTTTCATCTGAGATGTAAACATGGCTCAAAATTGTAAATGTACTTCATTACTTTACACCATTGACTACTTTACACCACTGTCCAAAACATACAGACGCTTCATCAGTCTTGCCTCATTCATTCATTCACCTGCGACTTCACGTGCGACATGCATCAACGTTCATCATGACGGAATTCGTGTGCAGGTTATGCAAAATAAATCTTGGACAACAGGGCATATTGCAGCATGTGCATGCACTTTTCAAAACAAATCTGACGTTAGCTTCTCAACTACAACAAATAGGAGTTAACGTTAGAGAAACTACTTCAAAATCGCATCTAATCTGCCAGACCTGCTACCGTCAGATCCCACGATTACAGAAGGCATATGACACCATCCAAAACTGGAAGGCTGCTGTCAGTGATGTTCAAGAAGGTCAAAAAAGTCAAGCAGCAGTCCAACAACCCAAACGATCCCGTGACACTTTAACCCCATCCAAAACGCCTAGAAAGGCTAAGAGAGTAGCCCTGCCCAGCTCACCACAAATAGAACAGCCAGGCAGCCAGAGTAAGCTGATGAGTCATAATAAAAATGTCCAGAAGGTGAGCCTAGGACTTCGAAATAAGAAGCCCATGTTTATATACACTTACCATATATATATATATATATATATATATATATATATATATATATATATATATATATATATATATATATATATATATATATATATATTCATTATATTATATTAATAACACAAGACATATCATCAATAATGAATATGTTAGAATATTTGCAATTTAGTAAGGTATAGTAATGACTAGAAAACAAAGGACAAAATATATTAAAATATGGAAACATTAAAGTTAACTGTTTTAACAGCAAACCCTGAAATTTAAAAAATGAGCTTTGTGACTGTGTACCACATATCTAGACTTCTAATGTACATAGATTCTCTTTCCCTCCATCTAATGTAAGGTTGAACATGTCAGTGGGGCAACACAGTTTGAATCCAAAAAGAATACGTCTCAAAACACAGTGGTATGGTCTGCCTGTGCTGTAAAGGTATGTAACTCACAGTTACACTTAATTAATGGCAATTAACCTTCCTGCAGTGTTGGCTTATTTCAGAGTACCAGGTCAAATTCGACTGGCCTGTTTAAACTGCTCTTAAATTAACCAAAAACAACATGGTCTTAAAACAGAGGTTAACATGACTCTCTCCAGTAATTCAACAAAGAACAGACACTGAAACTGCATTGTACATTTAATATAAAACCCAAGACCATAATGTGTACATGTAATTTCAAATGATGTAACACAATGTGTACATCTGTGCATATACAGAACTTCACCAAGCACAAACCTGTGTGTGCATGTGTTAATATGCAAGTACAATCAGGTTGCAGTGTGTCTTGCAAATGGTTTTATTCTTTAGGGCACCAGACTGATAATAGGCTGGTGTGTGGGTAAGGTGCTGGCTTTGGTGAGTAACCCTTAAATAACTAGTCTCCAAAGCTTTCCCAAGCCCTGCCAGGATGAGTCTCTTGCAGGGATTAATCTGATTCCTTGCTGGAGGTGATCGCCATGCACACCACTGGCAGTAATCTGAGTTCCCAGAAGTTCTCGCCAGCTCTCGCATACACTTGGAAGGTGGCGTGTAGAGCAGTGGTTCAATCCCCACCTCTGTGCAAAATGTGACCAGTAAGCTGCAACAAAATAAATAAGATTTCAAACTCCAAAGCAACATTCCATCTGTATTACACAAAATTACATGTATAACATGAATAAAAGATAATGCATAAAAGTAAATTAGTACATTACACTGCAGGAAGGTAAATACTATTACATTTATAGTGAATGTAAATTTAGGACTATTCAACGGTCACAAAAAGGATTGTTGTATTAACTGGACCATTAAAAAAAGAAATATCTACAGTATACTACAATTTCCTCAATACTTTAAGTCACCCTTGTGTTTTCATTTTGACAAATAACATGACGTCTACATCTGTCACTCAGGATGCAGTTGAAAGACTGTCTGCGAGGACAGCTACCATACCTAGTGATGCAGTTACAGCAGATCAGTCAAGTTCAAGCATAGCACCCTCTCTGACAGAACAGGTATTACATTAGGCTAAATTGTGGAACACCAAACACATCTATAAAAGAAAATACATTCCACATATGAGCATATCTAATACCTGTATGAGCATGATTAATAACAGCCTTTAACATGACGTCTACATCCGCCACTCAGGAGGCAGTTGGAAGACTATCTATGTCTATGAGCAAAGCAACCATACAGGGTGGTAAAGATACTGCAGATCAGTCAAGTGCAAGTGTAGCACCATCTCCTACTGCACAGGTAATACATTAGGCTAAAATGTGAAATACTACACAGATGTTAGTCTAATAAAAAATTCTACAAAAGCATATGTATTAAATTTATGGCCTTGAGGAATAACCTTCCTTTGTGTACTCAGAGGTCGCTACTTGCAGTATATGACACATTGGCAGCCGCCCCTGCAAAACACACACCTTCTCTGAAAGCACAGGTAATACAAAAAGGACACATTTTTGGAACAGTACACTACACAGATCTTTTTGTATTAAAATGTTATTATATCGGCATATTTAGTTAATGTATGGGCATGTATAATAACAATAAGTTTTATTTTTCTACTCAAGAGGCCTAAGCACACATCTGCACGCCCCTCTGCACAATGCCCACGCGTAAGTGCATTATTTTTAATCAAACATTGTGGACAATATTTGAATTTATAATAATGTTCTACTTAAAAGCTATAAAAAGAAAAACTATCATAGCTAATACTGAAATCATAATATACTACGCTATTACCCGTTTTGCCTCATTTGGCATCCAAATGTCCAAGGGTGCCACACTGCTGATTGCCAACTGTTCAACAAGGAATAATGTAAAGTGGGACTGAATTCTGACCATAGTGCACTTACTTCAAATTAATATTGTTAACACCTTATGCATTTACTCAAATTGCACTGTATCCTACAGATTACAGTTAAAACCCAATACAGCACAAGATCAGCGAACCTTAAAGGAAAATGGATTACCATTGCCAACCATCTGGTAAAAAAAAGATACAAACTTATTCCGAAGGTTGTCTTGAGTGTGCCAGGACTCCAGGATGTAGTTGTCACCGCAGTGCTAGATATTGTCCAGAAGGAATGCAAGACTTTGACCAGCCAAAGATTTGGATCTGTGCTCCAACAGACAACACCATCAGATCTGAAAGAATTCAACTGGGACAATGTGCTTTTAGAGTGGAGTACAGTTGCACCCACATTTTTCAAGTTCATCAAAGCGGCTGCTGCTGTCTCAGACAAACGGCATGAAAGCAAAACATTTAGAAGAAAGACATGTACAATGGCTATGGCAGGCTGCACTCTCCTGAATGCACGCTCCCTGAACATGTCAGCACATAAGTACAGAAATTCACTCGTCTTGAGATTTGGTGGAGCCAAGAAGCGGTGCATCGAACGACTGAGCAGACTTGGTATTTGCATGTCATACACAAGCACACTGAAGAGGCTGAAGGACATGGGGAAATCATGGGACACAAAACTCCTGAAATGGAAAGCAAAATTTCCAACAGGCAAAAGTGCACATCAGGTTTGTTCTTGTTTTAGTATCAAACATTGTAGCAAAACAAATGTTGTAATGCTGTAAATGTGTAATGCTTGTGCCATCTGATGCCAGTAAACATAAGATGTGTTATTACACTTACAGCTGGAAGAAGCCCATGGCAGCTGCAGTAGTCAGCTTACACTGGAAGAAGTGGCTCATTTGAAATCAAAAACCACATCTTGCCCAAGCTTGGATGAGGCAAGAATCTATAAGTGGCACACACAAACATATTAGTAGATTAAAAAAATGTATGGATATGATTTTGAAAATGTCTGCTATTGTTTGTATACATTAACAGATTCTAACTTTTTTACAATTCACTTTTAGAGTGATAGTGACACGAGTCAACAGAGCAGCCAGAGCATGTTATCAGGATTTGAAGTCCTGCCATCTTCAGCATCTGAAATGTCACAAGCTAGTGATGAACATACGGTATGCTCATAAAGTATTACAATGTTTAGAATACATTATTCATTTAATTTAGTTAATTAAAATAGCAATTTGCTTTCATTTAAGAAATTTAGTCTAAATTAAATTAATATTTTTCCATTTACTGTAGGTGGACACAGTCAACGCATACCAAATTACAATAGACAACCTTGACCGAACTGTAAACCCGCACATCATATCATCCAGTCATCAACCAATTAACTATCACTGGCTGATAATGGTGGCAAATCAGGAGAGGGTGAGCGGAACGCACTTGAGTGAGGAGAAAGCAAGACCAGTTATCGAAGTTCCCATAACAGACATCATTCCCAACAAAAAAGACAGAGATCATCTTCGGGCTGAATTTAAAGAATTGGTCGGCCGTGTCCTTGTGTCCCACATTGAGGAATTCAGCGTTTTTCGTGACAATGTACAGTTCCATCTTCCTCATCAATATTCTGCTGAAATGGCAATGATGACAGAGACTGTGCCACTGGGATTGCTAGACACAGATGAACGAAAAACAAGTGCTCTGAGTCAAGCATTGAAATATATTCATGACAGATATGTGCCCCTTGAAAATCAATCTACAGATGAGTCTCAAGTTGTCAAACCTGCTGTTAAAGTTATTCTGACAGGTGATCAGTTGACAAAGCAGAATGTTGACAGTGTCTGTCGGTCATTGAAGAATGAAGAACAGAGCTATGACAGACTTGAGGGGCTGGTTCCAGCAGTGGCAGACTTTCATGGAAGTATGAACTTTACCGACCTGATCTACAAAAACAGCTATAACACCAGATCCCTCGGTGACATCGGGACCCTACATCAATTAAAGAGTGCCATAAACAGAAAGAATGTTACAGCCTCTGCCCTCGGTGATAAATACCGTCCCTGTAGTGTGTTCTTGCAAGATGTTGCTGATGCTGAAATTCTAAGTGCCGCTCTTCACCATTTCAGGATGGACACGCCACACGCAACAGCAAAGGACCACATACCCCCAGCCTTCTCATCATCAGCTGAAAAACAAAGATGGTGGGATATGCAGTTGTTCAGCATTATTGACAATTACATCATGAATGACAACACTGATTCAACCTTTCTTGATGACGCACAATGTGATGCCCCTCATACCGACGTGCTGCCACACACAGCATCTTTTAAATGCCGCTACCCTGGCTGCAGTCATCCAGCTTTTCGTCTGCAATCACAACAGAGAAAACATGAAAAAGAGCATGGCGTTAACATCAGTGACAACAGTCAAAAAAATATTAGAGAATCAGCTAAAGGGGATAAAGATATAGATGGTGTGTTTGTGTACCATACGTCATTGTTGAAACAAGCGCTACTAGAAAGAGACTTTTTAGACTCCATTGCTGAAGGAGATGGGGATAGAACCTGCAGGCTATGGAAATTCAAGCTACTGCATTTCAAGGCAGCAGGCCGGACCAAGTATGCGCTTGAGGCACTAAAGCTCCAGTTTGACCTGCAGACACTTGAACCTAGTGTGTCACACCGTCTGAAATGGAACAGATTTGTCAATACCAGTGGCGGTGTGGGGAAGAACATAGCCCTAGATTTGAATTGCGAGCATTATGTAAGATACACCAAGGATGCCATTGCACATGAGGGGCCAAATCTGTCATTTGAAATTGCCCAAGCCTTCTCCAGGACCATTGGTGAGCAGCGAGATCTGATGGATAGATTTGATCAGGACTGTGGTCTTACACCTGAATCTGGAAAGCACACTGACGCAGACAGGGAGAAGGACATAATGACCATGGTGCAAATTTTGCATGAGCAGCAGGTTTTTCAGCACACCCCTGAGCGCAAGGCCTATATGTTCTTCCCCAAGCACACCTGTCACCCTCTTCACACTCTCAAACCTGAAAATGTTAAGAAATGGATTCTTGAACACAAGAAGAAACTATCAGTGCATCGAGGACCGGCATGTCACATGAATGAATAACATTGATATTATTGGACATGCTTTACCAGCAGAAAATGTAGTTTGATTACCGTTGTTGCAGGACTCATCTGACAGCATCGAGAAGTGGAATGCTGCTGTCAGTGATGATGGCCAAGAGAGACAAGCAGCAGTCAAAAATGTACCAAAGTTAAGGTGTGCTATAGAAAAAAATATTGTGTTAATAGTCCAGGGACGTGCACTATGTTTTGGGAAGAGGGCAAGGAACTAACATTATGACATATATAGCAAGTGGGTGGGCTGTGGAAGTCTTGTCCAATAAGGCTCAACATCCTGTTAAAGGGACCGCATCTGTGTAATTTTATAGATTTCTTTGGGCTATAGCAAAAACATTGGTGAACATTGGTGAAAATCTTACAGTATATATATTTTTGATTTATAAAAAAATCTAATATTTGCTTCTGGTGGGGGTCCCTGGAACCAAAAAAAATGAGATGATAGGCCAAATGCATATAATTTTGGGTGTCCTTGAAATGAAAAAGTTTGAGAACCACTGATTTATAGAATATGTTTTTTTAACTGTTATGATTTAGAACACATTTGTAGAATTCCCAGAAGCAAAGATTTGATTTACAAATGTTCGCTTTAAAAAAAAGTATATATTCAAAAATGTTCACACATTTTCAGAATTGTTCTAAAATAGCAGATCTACAAGCTCATAGCACGGCACTCGGTGCCGCACTATGAGCTTGTAGATCTGCTATTTTTGAATAGCCAAAGAAATCTAAAATGACACACAAGATGCTTTCCCTGTTCCCGGTCTTGATGGGTTAATAATTAATAAAAAATAATAATTGTTAATATAGGACAGAACAATAAAAAGCAACAAAAAGAAAATGATCATTTTTACTTTTACTTTATTTTCTGCACGTTCTTTTACATGACATGTTGTAATGCATCTTCAAAAGTGTTATTGTGTCCTTGTTAACATTTTGATAAAGACAACATTTTAGGGTGAAAAAATTGTTCGTTTTCATTTACAGAAACAGCAGGCAACTTATGTTGTGGTATATGCACTTAAACCTGACGTCCGAATATTTTTTTTCAAATACTTTTTCATTATCTTTCAAGAACGTTACACATTTTTCTGTAAATAGCCAATCTCCAAACCCACAACGCAATGCACCACAATGTTGGACAAAGTACTCAACCCCAATAGTCGAGTCAAAGTATAGCTACTCAAGCCAGCCAGTAAGTCAGTCAGTCGATTCAGTCAGTCAGTTCTACATCTTCCAGAGCTGCTACCAACATGTCATCTTCTATCTCAGGCTCTTCATTTTTGAATACATCATCAATGACATCTAATATTAGTTGTGCCTGTGAAGTGTCTGAGACTTGGATCTGACAAAGAACATCCTCCAATGTAAACAGAGTGCTGCATGACTCCAATACCTCTTCTATTATGCCACTGGGGGTGTCTTCCACGTGGTCTGATTTGCAGTAGAATGCTGCACCACTGTACAATCCTTCCTGAATGAGACACTCGCTTCTCTCTTCAAGCTCGGCCCGAAGTGAAGCTCTGTTCTTCACTGACCACTCTCTGTTTTTCTGTGGTTCCTTTTCCTGCATGTCGCTCCAAAGAGCTAGAACCACCATTGCATTCTTGTACGCAGTTACAGGACAGAGCACAAAAATCACAACATGCATGCTTGGGAGTTAATGGTTGAACCTCTTCCCTATCATACAGGGCCAACAATTTCACCCTCCTACAGGAAGACACATTCATTACATATTCTCTCATGTTCTCTCTCAGTCCAACCCTTTGTGATCCATGGTAAAGAATGATGGAGTGTGCATCATCACCATCTCTTCCAGCTCGGCCAAAGGCTTGCATGTAGGACTCCAGCTCTCTGGGGGGGCCATAATTAACAACAACGTTCACCCCTTTAAAATCCACCCCCATCCCTAAGGCAGACGTTGCAATCACAACCCGGAGTACAGACGATGGATCGCTCATTGAGTTTATGATGTGCTGTTTGATTTTGTCAGATGTCTCGGAGTGGAACATATCGACAAGTCGATTCTTGGCAACATCACCACTTCCTGCAGGGAATACTGACTTCTCTCCAAGAAACAGCCTAAATACGTCCCAGTAAAGTAGGCCACAGTCATCGATACTCTTGCAGTATATTACTACTTTTTCTGTGTTCGGCCCCTTACTTGCCAACTCCTGACAGAGCCATGCAAATGTCTCACCTGGATTTTTTGCAACTTTTTTGACTGCTAGTCGAATGTTGGTGCGGTCAGGGCTCTTGACCACCTCCAGACAATCCTGCATTCCCAATTCTTTCTTGATCATGTCTCTGGTCAATGCTGATGCTGTTGCTGTTACTGCAAGCATTGGTACTGATCCTGAGACGATGGAACGAAGCTCTCCAACCCGTCCGTACCATTTCCTAAAAGGAGCTTCTGTGCCCTGTGCTAGCCCCCTGTAAAGACAGTGAAGAAGAAAAAAAAAGAATGAGATTACAAAAACACCAAACAGTATGAATACTGTAAAAAAAGAAAGAAAGAAAAAGACAGATTTCATATCTCCATAAGCATATTCTGGATACACTGCTGCTGTGTTTACACATCAAGTGTTTTTGATGGGATAGTTAGCACTTTTACTTTTTAAATTAGGCTAAAATCCATTTGAAAATATTTTTAAATGGAGATCTGTGGACAATTACATATTAATCTGGGGGTCCTTGTCATGAAACAATTATGCTAACCACTGGTTTAAACAACATTAGGAAACAAGCCCAAATAAGAAACTGCCAGTGGTGGAAAAAGCACAGCCTAACGCCCTACCAGTACTAGTAGCACTGAGTTACATTGTAGTTCAGCTTTTTATGCACATTTGAATACAAACAAACGGGTGGGGTGGGGGAGAATCCCCCAACAGCTGTTGACCAATAGTTCTTTGATCCTTTGCAAATGGTAGCCTACTGACTCTCTATCTGCTTCCTATATCCTGCCCAAGGTGTGATCAGGATGGGAGCATTCTCTGATCAAACAGTCTTCAGAGTGACAATAGAATGTAAATGTACTTCACAGCTTTATGCAGAGTGTCCCTGATTGATTAGCAGACGCCAGTGTTGGTCTGAGTCAACACCACTATTATTCTGACTATAGTAGGTTACATTTCACAGTTCCACTATTTTTACTTGCATACTGTTTCATGACTACAACTAGATACGACACTAGTAGCTAAAGTTTTCAATGAATTGTAGCGGAGTACAATATTTGCCTCTGAGATGCAGTGGAGTAGAAGTAAAAGTATTTTTACATACGGAAATACTCCAGTTAAGTATATCTCTAAAGTGGTGTACTGAAGTAAATGTACTTTACACATCACTGGCAACTACTTTAGAAATAGGCCCAAACAATGCAACCACCAATATTTACAAACTACACTACAGAAAAACAAGCCCAATGTCACTTATAATAAGCAGACAATGGCAACACTGATTGTATGGCCTGGAAAACTATTCAAAACTTATGTTAATCATGCGTGTGGAGTTTTATTAATTCACTAGTTCACTTAGCGACAGTAAATACACGATTTCACTGCATTATTACAATCCTTTGAGTGTGATGATACTGGTCTTGTTGACAATTGGTCCGCAGATATCACAGACATAATAATAATCATTATAATAATTATGCTTACTTACCAATCGACAACGGTGTGGACCTCATCTACCGCTATCCCAACGAGCCGCTGGCGGTAGAGTTGACTCTGGAGAACACATCTCCACGATGCAATGGACACAAGCGACTCCGGTGAACTAAACACTATGTTGTATTCGCCGTTTTTGATTGCTTGGTCGGTTTGCTCATCCTTGCCTACATAGGCAGCTCTGATGCCTTTAGAAGTTAGAAGTCTTGTCTGATCCTCCATAATAGATATTAATGGGCTAATGACGATTACAATCGCATTTTCCGCACCTCGATATCCATCTCTGGCTAGCATGTCGCTCAACGTAGGCCAAGTTTGGTAAATTAGACTCTTACCAAATCCAGTTGGCAAACAAGCCAACACGTCCTGCCCTTTTACTAAAGTGGCTAAACATAGCTTCTGCAAGGGTTTAAAACCATCGACTCCATGAACATGTCCAACATTTTCTATAAACTTGTCCAAAGTCAAAGTACTTAATGTAGCTTCTGTAGCTGCGGCCGCCATCGCTGTCTGTTGTGTAGTGTACTGCTGTGTTTGCCTCTCGTCGGACCGTTTATACGAGTAACACAGCTCTCAGACCGGTAAGAGGCGTGTCCGCTCAGATTCTGAGCGGACGTCACATCCCGCCCACGAATACAAGGGCTCTGGCCCAGAAGTTCCTTCGCCCCTCCCGTATGTATGCGAGAGCTGGCGAGAACTTCTGGGAACTCAGATTATTTATAAGGCATCACTCACCAGCACAGTAAATATAGGCTAACATCATAATCAGAGAGGGTGTCCCCATGCTACTCTCTCTGTGTGTGTGTGTGTGTGTGTGTGTGTGTGTGTGTGTGTGTGTGTGTGTGTGTGTGTGTGTGTGTGTGTGTGTGTCTTATAACTTATAAGCAGACCTGGCAACAACTTCTCGTGTCTAGTCCACCAAACACACACAATAAAACACAATAAAAAATAATCTTACCACTGCTGAAGTGAGCTCCGGGCTCCGGACGGGTCCTGCCGCTCCGACGAACACCATCGGTCGGTACCGCGGCAGTACAGTAGATGGGCCCGCTGCGGCCGTAGTAGAGGTCGCCCCCACTAACTGTTGCTCGTCCTGCCCGTCCACCGGAGTAGATGGGCCCGCTGCGGGCGTAGTAGAGGTCGCCCCGACTAACTGTTGCTCGTCCTGCCCGTCCACCGGAGTAGATGGGCCCGCTGCGGGCGTAGTAGAGGTCGCCCCGACTAACTGTTGCTTGTCCTCCCCGTCCACCGGAGTAGATGGGCCCAATCCCAGTAACTGGCGTAACCGCTTCTTATCGTCCACAAGCGGCTGGCCGAGTAGCCCGAGTCATCAACGAGTAGCGAACCGGACACTTGTTTGGCGCCCCTGTTTTTCTGCCCTCATATTATCACAGAGAGAGACAGTATTATCTTATACTACGCTATATCTGATCTCCTCTTTTCTTTTCTTCTCCTCTCCTCTCCCGATCACTATAACTGACCTCTCCTCTCCTCTCTGCTCCGACCACACCAAATGATCTCTCCTCTCCACACTCCTCTTCTCCCCGATAACTACAAGCTTTTCTCCCCTCTCTCCGACTACACCAAATGATCTCCTCTCCTCTCCTCTCCTCTCCTCTCCTCTCCTCTCCGATCCTCTCCGATCCTCTCCTCTCCTCTCCTCTCCGTCGCTACACTCCGCTCCTTACTCTACTGAAATAAACTAACTAAACTAAAGACACTCAACCGCTCACACTTTCTAACACACTCTCACACAGTCACACACACACACACACACACACACACACACACACACACACACACACTCGATCACCGTCTCTCTCTGTCTCTCTCAAATGTTTGGGCGCACAGGCCGACGCTGCACTACCGTTTCCATTTTGTCTCCATTTTCACACATTTGGGCAAACAGCTGTTTGTGATCAGCTGACTGATCACGTGTTTTTTCGGTTAACCCCTTCATCTACAGGTCCAATATTAACGCACAGGGTGCGCAATAGTGTAATATACAGTAAATCAATGAAAAAACACATTCACGAGTCCGTGGCAGGTAAAGGGGTACATTTTGATTCACGAGTAGAACCGTGGATGGTAGGTAATGTGTTAACAATAGCAACGGCCAGAACTCTAACTGGAAACGGAGCGAAGACTTGTCCTTGAAGAACAAGTCAACACAGAAATACAGCAGAAAAGGAGGATGAGAGCACAGCTTAAATCGGGAAAAGGCCAGCAAAAAGAGACTGCAAGCCAAAGTCAAAAGCCTTAAAGCACAGTAGGCATTCCTTTACAGTAAAGCTGATGTGCTTTGTGTGCTTTTATCTTAACTTTTTATCTTAACTTTCCTCCTGTCTTTAAAAAGAAAACCTTTTTTTTTCTCAAGGCTTTCAGCTGAAAAGGCTAAAGCGAAAAAGAAGGTCTCTGATGCCCTGAAAGCTCTTCCTCCAGTGACTGCTGAGTTCATAGACCATCAATTGAAAACCCGTGGCCGAAACCAGAGAGGAAAGGCATTCCCAACATCTGTCAAACAGCTGGGTGTGAAGATTCTGCATCACAGCCCCAATGCCTACAGGACACTGAAGCACTTTGTCCTTCCATGCCCAACAACCCTGAGATGCTTCATAAATAGTCATTTCAGCCATTTCCATGTAAGTAGTTGAAGAATGGATCATGACACAATGATGTGTGTTGCAGTTCATAATAACATATCGTCGGTGTCCAGCCGGGACCAGCTAACTCCATTTTCAGTTTTTTTTTTTTTCATAAATCAATGCTATTGAACCCCCTTTACATCTGTGTAATTTTTTTTTTTTATAATAACCCATGAAAAGTATTAAAAAGCGCCTCTGACGAAAACTCCCAACTCCATTGGATCCTCAAACTGTCCGTCAAAAACAAACAACTCCCCCCTCCTCTCATGCTCTCCACTGCTGCATACTATATATACAGGGTTTTTGCCAATTGTCAAATAAATACTACAGATTTAAAAAAACGTAATTCAGACTTTTTTTTTGACCAATTGTCAGATATAAATTTGGACTGTTTTCACTGCGTAATTTCAGCGTTAAACCAATATGCAGGATGTGACTGAATATCACTCATGTCAGACTGCATTCATGCTTTACCCTCCACCTTTAGCAGAGACTTTAAGTGAACAGTCATTTGCTCTCGGCTCTGGTCACCGTTTTGCGGGGTGTTTTCACCAACCCAGTGACTGGAAGGTTTAGGCAACACGCAACACAAAACAGTGTAATAATAAAATGTTGATGGATAGGTAAATGGAACTGTGGTTGTTATTGTTAGTGCAGTAGGCTACAGATTTGATAGGCTACAGATTCTATTATTCATGAATGTATTTTTTTTATTGATATGCCATTTATTTATTGTTGGTGTGCCATGATTGCTTTTGTTAAATACATTTAGTATTGAGTATTGAGGCAGAATTGTTTGTTGTACTCAACTGTAGAAGAACAACAGTGGTAACAGTTAGATCCATGGATGTTTCCAATGCATGTTAAAATAAAAGTTGTTTAAGTACAGTATTCAGCTTGATCTATACTTAGTATATGAGGATGGCGCACATCATAAATAGCTGATCTCCAAGCTCACAATGCGTTGTGATGTGTTGTGAGCTTTGAGATTCATTGTCAGCTGTTCTTATCAATGATGGACAAAACCTCCTAACTCCACTCAATGATGGACAAAACCTCCTAACTCCACTTGAGCTGGATTTGGGTAAAGTGGTGATAATATAATGACACATGCAAGTATCTGATAATATATAAAGTCACAATACCAAGTTTGATGAGGCAGTATTGCTTTGTTTTAAATTTAAAACGTTTTCTTCATTTTCTGAAAAAAATATATTTTGTTTTTCATTTCCTGAACAATTACCATTTTGGAGTTAGCTGGTTCCGGCCGGACAGCAGAGATATCCAGTATTGCTGTGCTTTTTGTTAAGCCATAACAAATCTATGAAAATGTGTCCTTCCTGCATTGTCATTCCATTACACTAACATGCTACTGCTCCTTCGTTTTATAGCCAGGTTTCCATGATGCTGTCCTCATCCACATGGAAAAGCTAGGGAAAATGGTAAAGCCAAGTGACCTTGCCGTTTCCCATGTTTTTGATGAGATGGCAATAAAACAACATGTCGACTACAATAGGACACTGGATTGTGTAAATGGTCTCACAGCAAAAGGAGAGGTGGCTAACCAAGCCATGGTACTAATGGCTCGAGGAGTGGCCTCGAGGTGGAAGCAGGTGAGTCGATGTTAGTTCTATACTGCTTAGAGAAAGTGACCACTACACAGACAAGATACAGTTCATTTAACTGAAAGGGCTCATTTTATTGGAGAGACAGTATGCTGAGACGTTATGGAATGATTGTGTGTTCAGGACAAATTCATATACAGTACACTGCAGGCCATAGGATACTTCCTTGGCAAAACTGCTCTCTCTGGAGAAGAGTTGGCAGCAATATTGTCAGAGGCTGTAAGGCGCCTAACAGCAATTGGTTTCACAGTAAGTCTTTCACATATTATGTAGATACTTACATATACTTACAAATTCCACCTTACTTACAAATTCCACCAGCACGTCACCTGCAGTACCCGTGGTGACAATATTCTTGACCACTGCTACACGCCCTTCAAGGATGGATACAAAGCCCTCCGCCGCCCACCGCTAGGAAGCTCTGACCATCACGCCATCCAGCTGCTACCTGCCTACAAACAGAGGCTAAAAAGGGAGCCGGTCGCTGAGAAGGAAATCCGAATCTGGTCCGAGGACACAGACGCTATGCTACAATCCTGTTTCTACCAGACTGACTGGGGGATGTTTAAGAACGCCGCTGGGAATAACATCAACGAACTCTCAGACTCAGTCACTGGCTTTATCAGTAAGTGCATAGACGACATAGTCCCAAAAAAGACAGTTCGGATCTATCCCAATCAGAAACCATGGATGAACAGCGAAGTACGTGTACACATGCACGCACGGGATGCTGGTTTCAAATCTGGCGACGTGGAAACGCGTAACACAACGCGCGCGGCCCTAAACAGCGCCATCAGGAAAGCGAAAAAGGCCTACACTGAAAAGATGCAAGATCAACTCAGCAATGGCAACATCAGGAGCACGTGGCAGGCGGTACACACCTTGACAGACTGCAAAACAAGAACCAGAAGCGAGGTGAACCCGCCTGCCTCCCTCCCCAACGAACTGAACACTTTCTATGGCCGGTTTGAGATCAGCTCCAACCGCGGCAGCCAAGCGGGGGCATCAGCAACACCAGCAGAGGAGAACCCTCTAATCATCTCGGAGAGAGAAGTGCGTACAGCCTTTGCACGGGTCAACATCCACAAGGCAGCCGGACCTGGTGGAATCCCAGGCCGGGTCCTTAAGGCATGTGCAGACCAGCTGGCGGGTGTCTTCACTGACATCTTTAACCTCTCCCTCTCCCAGGCTGTGGTCCCTGCAGGGTTCAAAATGTCAACCATTGTGCCCATTCCCAAAAAGACCAGAGTGACATGCCTGAATGACTGGAGACCTGTCGCTCTCACCCCGATCGTCAGCAAGTGCTTCGAGAAACTGGTGAGGGAACACATCAGCTCCACGCTACCTGCCTCGCTGGATCCGTGGCAGTATGCATACCGCAAAAACAGATCCACCGACGACGCTATTGCCATGGCTCTCCACACCGTCCTCTCGCACATGGACAACAAGCTGCTGAAGGACAAATATGTACGTATGCTGTTCGTGGACTACAGCTCAGCATTCAACACCATTGTCCCAGCAATACTTGACAAAAAGCTCAGAGACCTAGGGCTACACCCAAGCATGTGCGACTGGATACAGGACTTCCTGTCCAACCAACATCAGGTGGTGAGAATGGGCAGCATCACATCTGACCCCCTGACCCTCAACACCGGAGCACCCCAGGGATGCGTGCTGAGCCCTCTCCTCTACTCCCTGTACACGTATGACTGCATAGCCACACATGTCTCCAACACCATCATAAAGTACGCGGACGACACGACAGTGATAGGCCGAATCGTAAACAACGACGAGTCTGACTACAGAGATGAGATCAACTCACTGGCGCTCTGGTGCCGGGAGAACAACCTCGCTCTCAACGTCGACAAGACCAAAGAACTGATCGTGGACTTCAGGAGGCCGCGGAGAGACCATGCGCCCATCCTCATCGACGGTGCTGCAGTGGAAAGGGTCAGCGAGTTCAAGTTCCTCGGAGTACACATCGAGGAGGACCTTAAATGGGAGACGCACACCACACACGTGAAGAAAAAGGCTCAGCAGAGACTGTACTGGCTCCGCCGCCTGAATAAGCTTGGAGTAGGACAGCGCATCCTCAAGCTGTACTACAACAGTTCGGTTGAAGGCGTCCTAACAGGCTGCATCACGGCCTGGTACGGGAACTGCACTGCCCGAGTGAAGATCAACCTACAGCGAGTAGTGCGATCGGCAGAGCGAATAATGGGAAGCGAGCTCCCAGCGCTTCAGGATCTGTACAAGAAGCGGTGCGTGGTCAAAGCCAAGCGCATCATCAAGGACAAGTACCACCCAAGTCACAGACTGTTCAGAACTCTACAACGACCGCGACCGGGCAAGGGGACCTACCGCAGTATCAAGAGTTCCACCACCAGGTTCTGGAATAGTTTTAACACAGCTGCTGTCAGAATGCTGAATGAAGCATGAGCCCTTTTCAGCAGCCTGACAACAGGCGGTACTGCCCAGCTGGTTGCAGACTTTTCTGGCTCTTCCTGAACACACCTGTGGATTATTATACCAGGAAAATGACTTGGACTTATGAGGAATCATACCAGCGGGAAAAAAAAAACAACCTTCAGGTGTACAGTTTGTGACAAAAGCTTTAGTCAAAATGCTAATCTTAAGAAACACATGTTGATACACACAGGAGAAAGGGCTTTAAATGTACTATTTGTGGCAAAAGCTTTAGTCAAAATGCTAAAGATTACTTTTTGTTGCTCTCCTTCATGGAGCTACTTGCGGATTATACCAGGGTCAGTCCACCCTTAGGTGAACACGCACTGACCCTCTGCACCTTAATCCCCATGTATAACGCACAAACTTTTTTTGATTTTTTATTATTGCGCTCTTTTTCTCTCTAAGCACCTTAGCGTCTATAAGTATATCATGCACAGTATACATACAGTATACATACTGTACATTGCTGCTATGCTCAGGCACCTTAGTTTGTCTCTTATCTCAGGTACTTTGTAAATATGTAGATAACTTGTTTTTTTGGCCTTCTATTGTTCTCTGTTGATCTCCTTCCCACTTAACCCCCTACCCCTCTTCTTTTTCTCTCTCCCCACTCTTCTTTCTACGGAATTTAACGTTGCGATGGGAGTGTTGTACAAAAACGAATTTCACCCACTTTTTTTACCTTGTAAACCTGTGATGTGACAATAAACCTGATTCTGATTCTGATTCTGATTCATATTATGTACTTACTCCACATAAATGTTACAGAGATTATGTTAACATGTACACCGTGTGTCTCACAACAGGTAATTTCTGTGGTCTGTGACCAATCTTCAACAAATATGAAGACACTGAAGTTGCTGGGAGCCAGCCTGGATTCAGCAGATGCAACAGATGTGGCACACTGTATATTAGTGGAGGGGAAAAGCATTCCACTTACATTCGATGTGCCTCATCTTGTTAAGCCAATACGCAACAACCTTAAAAAACATGGTCTGCAGGTTAGTTTCATTATCAAATACAATACATGATTCAGCTAATTCTCAGACCTGTTTATCCCCTACTGTGGTATTAGTGGGAATACATGTTGGACATAAATTGCGTACATTTGAATTACCATGGTGATGTCACAGACATTCCTGGCACTGTAATGACATTAAAGTACAGTAAAGACAATCGCTAAGAACCACATGTATCACATCAACTTCCATCTTGTGTTACAGATGGGCACAAAACAAGTCAAGTGGAAACACTTGGAAGACTTTTATGCTCAGGACAAGCAGAACTGTGTCCGCCTGGCTCCAAAGTTGTCCACGAAACACATCGAATTGCCACCTTTCACCAACATGCATGTTCGACTTGCAACTCAAGTCACACTGTGGCTGCAGGTGGGGAATCGACAAACAATTTATGATGCATCTGGGTACAGATGAGTTTGAGTTTGGAACACATTCACCTGTATTACAAGATGTAATGTAATAATCAAACAATCATATAGGGATGAAGACCATGATTGATTTAAAAAGGCTACCAAGTGAGGCACGCGAGACAGCAGACTTCTTTGAGGACATGAACAGGTTATTTGACATACTGAATTCAAGGTACTAATTCTGACTCTATTTTAAATGGCTACTGATCATCACAAATTTGTATTGTTTGTTTTATTAATATTAGTCAATGAAGGTGAAATTTGATATCTTTATTAATCAGCAAACACATACTTTTCAGAAGCCTCTCTCATTCCAACCCTTGGTGCCGACCCCTCTGACAAAGAGGTGATGATGAGCAGATGAAGGTCCTCACGGACAGCCTTCAATGGATCTCTTCTTGGACCTTCAGGTTGGTTAGAACACACTGCATGTGGTGTGATCAGACAAAGGCAATGGACAAATGTCATTTTTCTCAATCTTTCTCATAAGATGTATCAATTGCATGTTCTGAGTAAGTGGAAGTATGCAGTATATTTCCATGAAATAGTCCTCAGAGTATTGGACACATCTAGATTTGTACAGTGATTGATTGACAGCATGCCATCATCATAATCATTCTTCCAATAGATCACTGAGTTCTCTGTAATCTTACTATACAGGCCTGGATTCACTCCCCCTAGCCAGCGAGGTTTAATTCTGAGCATCCGAAGTGTCCTCCACATTGTGCAGCAGCTGGTGAATGAACATGGAGACATACAATTCCTGTGCACAGCCAAGTTAAATCAGGACTGCCTCGAGGTAAGAACATAAGTAATAACATTATGAATAAACATGGTAATTCATATTTTACTCTAAGCCATTTCATGTCTCCCCCGCCCCCAGAATTTGTTCTCTGTGATCCTTGGCAAGGGTGGACATCGGTACAATCCCACGAGCACTGAGTTTGCTGCAGCACTCAAAAGTGCCTCTGTTGCTGGTCTGACAAACAGCATGGGAAGCAACTGTCTCATGGATAATGACGTCCCTTTGTTCAGTGCTGAACAGATCAATCCACCATGTACTGACCAGTCTGATGTCTCCAACCCCCCAACAGCATCTACTTCAAAGGTGTGTATCAACAAAAATCAATTGTGTATGCTGCCTGTGACGTAAGTGTTGAAAATAAATGTGGACATTTGCTCACCTTATAAATTAGAATTTTGGCAGAATAAACTGCTTCCTAGTGTAAATACAATTGACAAATTACAATTGCATTTACTGGACATACTGAAAATTCCTAATTGCCAACAGCAACATGTATTTTGTTGCACTGCACTGTTTTCACCTGGGTGCATAACATACAGATTTGTTTATGGCAGACTCCAAATATGGTGATGCATTATGTGAACATAATTGTTATATTTGCCAAATTTGCATGTCTTCCTTGGAAAATGTGCTTCTTACACTCAATCGTTCTTTCCTAGTCAAGTAAAGAAATTAATGCATTTAAAAACGAATCACCTAACTCTATTTGCTGTCCATTCAGACAATTTAAATTCATCAAGTTGTTTCAACTTGTTCTTATGTTACAGTATGTTCCTGAGTGTGAAGACCTGACAGCGGTGACTGTGGAGACTGTAGTCTGGGAGGGTTAGCGTCGGAGCTTGGACAGCAGGGGCGCGGCCACTGCGTTGTGATTCAAATCAACAGCCAATGAAGAAAAGGGGGCGGGATCCACATGCAGTGGGTGTTGCATCTAAATAGGATCGACGGGAAGCAATTTCCCCTTGAGAAATTTCGGCCGCCATTGTTGTGTACTGCTGTTTGCCTCTCGTCGGACTTTTTAGACGAGTTGCACAGCTCTCAGACCGGTAAGAGGCGTGTCCGCTCAGATTCAGAGCGTAAGGTACATCCCGCCCACAAATACCAGGGCTCTGGCCCAGAAGTTCCTCGCCAGAGCTGGCGAAAACTTCTGGGAACTCAGATTATGGAGACTGTAGCTTCAGACTGCATAAAAAATGTGGTGCTAACATACATTTCTGGATGGCTAGTCAGACAGGTGCAGGAAGACCCACTTCTCTTGTCCTACTGTAAATGTGAGGAGCTGCTGGTTCATATCAATACCAGTGACCACAACTACTCTACAACCTCTGGTGACTCTAATTATTTTCTGAAGAGGAAAAGATACACACATGATTCAAACTTGATAGAACCATCCAAACTGTTCAGAGAAACAATTTTGAAAACGGAGTCCAGGGTAACCGGAGCCTTTAAATTTCACTGGAAGGAGAGCGGTCTCTTCAGCACTCTGAGGCAAGAACTAAGAGACTCTGACGTTTTCTGTGGCCTCACACATGCACACCCAGACCATGCCTTTGTTCTGCAAGAAAAAGTTACAGAGAAATGTATAATGTGCAAGATAGGAGCAGAGTTGCGTCAAATTAATGTTCACCTGAAGGAAGAGGGAACACGAGCTAGGAGTAAACTGAAATGTTTCACTGGTTCCGACAAATGAACGATTTAACTTGTGTTTGTATATTGATTTCTTCATTTTATTTCAGTACCATCACTATGAGAGAGTTTATTTAGGATCCCTATTAGCTGTTACACCTGACAACAGCGATTCGGGAGGCATGCGTTAATCTGACAGACCTTTTCTCCGACTATGTGGCATCCGCGTGCGGTTGCAGATCTGCTATCTCCAAATGATTTGTATGGATTTTCTACATTTGAAAACTTGTGAAATGGCACATTCTGCGTAACAAGTACTTTTACTTTTGATACTTTCTTAAGTACATTTTCATACCAATACTTTTGTACTTTTACTTAAGTACATTTTGAATTCCGAAGGTTTACTTGTAACAGAGTATTTCTACATTGCAGTATTGGTTATTTTACTTAAGTAAAATATTTGAGTACTTTTTCCACCACTGATATTGTATTGTTGCCACAACAACGTTTGGCAACTCATCGGTTTTGGTGACACAAATGGGGCAAATAAATCCTCTTGAAACTTGTTTAAGTCTTTGTTGTTGTCTTTGCAAATTGGTCATTCCAAATATGTAGAAAATGTTTAGTTTTAACCACAACATGTTATTACAGGGTATGCATAGATTTGGACCATCTCTTTTTTCTCTGTCCATCCACTTGTTTCCAATGTGAAGGCCTGTGCAACTTCAGGCAAACCCTTTTGTTAAAATGAGACATTTACAGTATGCCCTTTTGTCATGACACTCAAACACCACTGTTCGCTTTGTTTTTGTTTACTATACACACGTTTATCTTAACCTAATCTAATTAAGTCATGCAACAAAATGACTGTTAGCTGACACTATCAATATTATGCTTAATCTAAAAATACCGACATGTACACCGTACAGCACTTATAAACGCCTCTATGCACAGCAGCCATATTGGAAAGAAATTGGGCCTCTTCTTACTTCCTTCACAGGTGTTACCAATGATACTAATGAAGGCTCTGTTCCATTCTGGTCAGGGTGCTGATATCGTGCATGTTGGCTCACTAGAAACACTCAATTTTGACTCCCAAATGGCCCCTTATGGTGGGTGTGTAACTCTGAGAGTTATGGGGGTCCTTGAAAATAAGACAACCACTGTGCCACACTAAATGGAGCAGAGCCTTAATTAGTATCATTGGTAACACCTGTGAAGGAAGTAATATGGCCAATATGGCTGCCGTGAATAGAGCCTATACCTTACCGATAACATGCGACGCACAACCAAAACATTGTTCATCCACATGACGTTGTCAGCCGGGGAGGGGGAGGGTGGTGGGATGGTCGGGGGAGAAGAAAACCACGCCTACTTAGGAGACCAAATTTGTAGGATTTGTGTACTACTTCGCCTCTAGTGGCTCCAATGGAGAATGTGTATCTTGCTAAATTAACAATCTTTGCCTTCGCTGACACTTGCTTAGGGCAGTGGTTCTCAACCTAGTCAGGCCGCCCCCCCCCCCCCAAAATCATTATACTCGAATACCCTGACAAGTACATGGAATTGTAGGAGTTGAGGCATTACATTTGGTTTGACTCGGTTCCACAGATAAATATTGTGAAAATAGTCGGCTATAGGCCGCTTTCTTATATTATTAGACAATTTGTAAAATTCTGGGGTAATAAAAGTCCTTAAATTGTCATTTTACTGTCATCTGGGAACCCCCCCAGAATCATGCAGGGACCCGGCTGGCGGTCCCGACCCAGAAGTTGAGAACAGGTGGCTTAGGGGCCCCTACCCGGGGTCCACAGGTAAGGATTACATTGTTGGTTTTTAGCGCACAATGAATTACTTTGTAATTGGTATTGATGACAATACAGTTGAACCTTGACTTTTCAAACAGATGATAAAAATATTAGAGGATGCCACTCACAACATGCATAGCAGAGCTCACTGAAGGAGAGAGCTGCTTGCAACCCTGGGGGCATCATGCCAGCCGGGGAATGCATTTAGCTAAGACCAATGTGTGAGTCTTATGCTGTATATTCTGCCAGTGCTTCGAACTACTGAAGCCAAACAGTAGACAGTATTTGAAGCACACGGCATTGCAGAGTAGAAGCTGTGAAGCGGAAGCACAACATCAAGTAAGACAAACAATCTGAGAGTGGATACTTCACACTGGAACTGTGCTGGGATAGGAAGACTTAAGACAATATTGTCCAAAACTGTTACTTTCGATGCTTGTGTGTGACGGTGGCTGTAGTATGATCAAGCTAGGGCATTAACTTACCATAAAACACAACGTTAGAATATAGACAGCGACGATGGGTCTAGTATATTGGCCAAGGAACCCTTAGCTGAGAGAGAGATGGAACAGGGACCCTCACTACATATTGTATAAAATGTGTTTGTCTCTTCTATTAATATGCTGGATTCATGTTAATGTGTACTTAAAGACATTTAACCACTTAAACCCTCAATACTTGGTCTGCTCTTGAAACACGTGAGCTTGTAGATCGGCTATTTGTGCCCCCCAGAAAAGGGATGCTGGGTTCAAATGGTTAAATAACATAAAACAATTCCTATCACACAATGATTTGGTGGCCACCCCTGTAGTAATTCTGAGGACCCCCAAGGGATCCCGGACCCCCTCTTGATAGTTCTTTTCAAATTGCATCCATTGCCATGCAATGTTTTCAAAGAATTCTGGTTCATTTGTATTGCAGTTCAGTATTTTTTTAAGATTAGGTTTGTGTTTCCGTTGCAGGTTACTAACATGAGTTCATGTCCAATGTCTTTTGTTTCCACTTCACTTTGTTTAGGAATGCATAGACATGAGAGCTATCCTACTGTATATCAGGGGTCTTCAACAGGGGGTCCGTGATCCCTAGTGCAGTGGTGCCCAAACTGGGGGTCGAAACCCCCAGGAGGGTCCCCAAATTATTTTGGTGGTCCCCGAGATGATTATAGCTTAATGTGCAACATTGTTTTCTCACTCAAGAGTAAACAAACCAAGATACAGTATATATGTATACAGGGTATATGCACATTTCTAAAGTTACAATTAAATATTAATTAAATACTATGTAAGAAAGAGGTACACATGGACATAGCCGAACTGCCCTATAGGCAGTCCTCGGTTATTACATGTCTGAAAATGCACATGAACATGCATCCAACATATTAAAAAAACATTAATTTACACAACACTGAAGACAATGCTGTCAAACAAGTCTATGAAGTTATCTATGAAATCTAGGAAATAGTTGAATCTTTTGATGACATACATTCCTTTATGAGCGGTACTTCCATATAGACAACTGTAATGACATCGGAGCTACCTGAGGGGTCATCTAAAAGACAACTACATTATAATGAATGTATGTCAAAAATAAAATGTTCCTTCTATGTTTAGTGATGTAAATGAACATGCATTTTTTATTGATTGAATACTTTATTAGACAAAAAATGTAAACAGCATGGAAGTGCAGTAAAACACTTGGGCTAAATGGATAACACAAAAAAGGTCATGGGGACTTGTTTCCATGGTGGCCCTCATTACTGTTGCGATGCGAGAGTGTGGTCTAGCCAACACCAACTCTTGAATGGCTGCCCTCCACACTATGTAGCATCAAGGTCTTGAGCGCTAGAGTGTCGTTAGCTAAGCTGTCGCGCTACAGCGTATCTACGTAGGTGGTGCGCTTCTTGCCTTTCTTGGCTTTGCCCTGGGCTGGCTCCCATAGTGTAATTTTGCTTGCCACTAGTTCCGGGTGCTGTCTTATACTTCTTTATAATAATACAACGGTGCCATTTCATTTATTTTTTATCCATTGTTGAGTGCTACACAGTATGACTTTAAATAAACCATGTAGGCGAACCACTATGCTCATGGGCCTACAGTATGTGATTTAGGGGTGGGACGAAATGGGCACCTCACGATTAGGGGTGGGACGATATGGGTACCTCACGATACGATATATATCACGATATTAGGCCCACGATAACAATACATATCACGATATTACTTATATATTGCAAGAAATTTCACCAACGCTATATCACGATAGTCCTTGTATTCAATTCATAAACACATAAAATAGCACCAAACAGTTCAAAATAATCATTACACAAATACAGAGTAGGAAAAACAACGTATCACAAACAATTTTTTTTTAATCGTTTTTTTTCCGGCAGTATATCGATTATTTATCGCGGAAGTATCGCAATATATTGTCCCACCCCTACTCACGATACAATATATATCACGATATTCGATGATAGTCGATATATTGTGATATTACGATATTCGATATATATTACAAGAAATTTCACCAACGATATATCACAATATCTGGAAATCGATATATTGCGATATCACGATATATTGCATGAAAATTTACCAACGATATATCACAATAGTCCTTGTATTCAATTCATAAACAAATAAAATAGCACCAAACAGTTCAAAATCATCATTACACAAATACAGAGTAGGAAAAACACGTATCAGAAACTAAAAAGAACAAAAACAAAAAAAAACATTTTTTTTAAAAATATCGATTTGGGAGAAAGTATCGCGATATATCGTCCCACCCCTAATGTGATTGGAGAGGGTATAAAAGTAGTGCGAGCTCGACTTCCATGCCTTTCTGTACTACCACAAGGGCTCCATTATTCATTGTACTTGTTTGTGTTGAGACTGGCGCGTTGAGTGATTCATCCGCTTTGGTATACATTAATTGTCATTGCCATTCTGGATTAGAATTATCATGCTTCGGTCTGTGTGGCTACTAAACAAATGTGCCAACACAGATGGGAAATTATTTTGTCACTGACCAGTTGAAATCCTTCTATCTTAGGATAGACATTTTACCGAAAGCATTTGACCCCTGTTTGAGTCATCACGTGTCTTTTTAGATTGCCCTTTCGACTAAAGCCTTTGCCTCAAACTGTACAAGTAAAGGGCCTTTCCCCCGTGTGAGTCCTCCTGATATTTTGAATTACTGCAGCTTTTGCCACAGACTGTACAAGTAAAGGACTTTTCCCCTGTATGAGTCCTCATGTGCCCTTCTATATCACCCTTTGTACAAAAGCCTTTGCCACAAACTGTACAAGTTAAGTATTTCCCCTATTATGAGTCATCAAGTGTTTTCGTAGTTTACACCTTCGATTAAAGCCTTTGTCACAAACGGTGCAAGAAAAAGGGTATTCTGCTGTATGTGTCATCATGTGCGTTTTTAAACGTGACGTTAGACAAAAGCCTTTGTCACAAACGGTGCAAGAATACGTTTTTTCCCCTGTATGTGTCATCATGTGTAATTTTAAACCAGAAGTTCGACTAAAGCCTTTGCCACACATTTCACAAGTGAAGGGCTTTTCCCCTGTATGTGTCATCATGTGAATTTTTAAATTACCCGTTTGCCTAAAGCCTTTGCCACAAACGCTGCAAGTAAAAGGTTTTTCCCCTGTATGAGTACGGTTGTGTGTTTTTAAGTCAAACTTTTGGCTAAAGCCTTTGTCACAAATGCTGCAAGTAAAAGGTTTTTCCCCTGTATGGAACATCATGTGTCTGATTAGACCAGAGTTTTGACAGAAGCCTTTGCCACAAATTTCACAAGTTAAGGGCATTTCCCCTGTATGTGTCGTCATGTGTATTTTTAGTTTACTAATCGTACCACAGCCTTTGCCACAAACCGTACAAGTAAAGCATTTCTTCCCTGGGTGACTGCTCATGGAGTTTGTTTGTTGTGATGATTTCAGGTCCTGGCTGTGTCCTTCCATATTTTGTGTCTTGTGGGATTTCAGTGTGTTTAAAGCTGACTGAGCTTCCCTGGTCTCTTCCCAATCCTCATCACTGCCATCAATGACAGATTCAGAACAGTATGAAGAGAGGAGCTGGTCATCAGTTGGTTGTGAGGTCCCACAGTCCTCTACATGAGCTTGTGTTTTCATGTGTTCAGTTGAGGTGCTGGCTAGAGGCTCTCTGTTTTCATCATCCTCACTTTTCCCTGCTAGTAATGTCAATGTTGACCCATCAGCCTCCTCTGGTCTTTGGAGTAGTTCCTCTTTTATCCGTGAAGGCTCTGGTTCCTCCTGTTCCAGACTGGGGCTCCTTTCCTGCTTTTCAGGGGAAACCTCCTCTTTACACACAGGGAGGAGCAGGAAGTCTAGGCAGAAGATAAAATGAGGGTAAAGCATTGAATGTTTGAACTTAATCAAGTTGTTCAACTGCCACTCTGTTGCCATCGACTTGCAGAGAAAAAAGCACATTTGTTAGCATAAAGTTATGTTCTTGCGACAGCGTGAGTCAACAGAAAAATAAATACATCTCAATCTACATGAGCAGAGCACTACATCACTTAACTCACCTAGTACAGTATTTTTTTTGTTTTGTTTGAGAACAATTATTTTCTACACGTGTCCAGAGTCAGTACAGGTTCCAAATGTGTTTCCCTGTTGACATACTTTTAAACCCCAGCAAGAATCCCAGCAATGCATCCTACAAGAGGTAAACAGATGACATCTTCATTTGAACCATGCCTATATATGGGCATACCGGGCTTGTTTATGGTTATGTCTGAGTCAGAGTGACATCTGCCACCCTCCCAGTAGCCAATTTTAATAAAGGATTTGCACATTTTCATCATACACTTCCTTTCAACCTTTGTGTCTACTGAAAACCAAAATAGAGTACTTCTATTCTCAGTAGAATTCTACTGTCAAGTGTAAACAAAAATACAATGCTTCTGTGAAAACCAAACTGTGTGATGGGTGATTGAGGTAGTCACACCTGGCCTGAGTCAAAATTGTCAAAATTGTCAAAGCACCCAGGACACAAAGCCTCATCACATTGCATACATATGCACTTGTTTTATCTTGTGCATGCAGCATCACCGTATCACTTGCATTTATTTGGCTGTAAGCTGGGGCCAGTGGTTTCCAGGGGAAAACCTGATCTCAGGAGGTGCCTTGGACACTGCACTGTGTTTCAGAATTTTCATACAAGATAGGCTTGGTGAACCGATATAGTAAAGGAAAGGTCAGTAAAACATTAAAGAGACTGTATTACTGAAATGCATTTGAAAGAGTGTTTGGAGAGTCACTCACAAATTTGTGGCCTTTGCCACAAATTTCACAAGTTAAGGGCATTTCCCCTGTATGTGTCGTCATGTGTATTTTTAGTTTACTAATCGTACCACAGCCTTTGCCACAAACCTAGTAGTCCCTCAAAAAGAGTAATTCTGATTGGATCTCTTCTCCATTCGTCCCGCCCTTTTTCGTGTCGTCTAATTCGTTGACTAACGTGTCCATTACATTTTCGTCTCCCCATTGGCTTAAAAGGGGAGCTTAAAAACGGGGAAGTGTGATGGACAGCCAGGACAGCCAATGACACTCAGGTGTCGACACTTTTTACTCAGGTGTCGGAAAGAGACTGGTGCTGTTTACAGAGCCGCTCGCTAGCGCATGCGGCTAAAAAGCAGAGAAGAGACCAGCACCACAAGAAGACCCCACTGTCAAGAAGAAGTATACTCGGTCAAGTGATCAACATAAAGAACCAGAGAATAGGCCTATGTGCTTTTTTTGTGAAGATCTGACATCTGCTGTACCACTTCATGAGGCAAGAACATTCCAAATTGATGGTCATGTCAGAAAATGTGCTTTGGACTTGCAAGATGAGCAAATACTAGCAAAAATGAGTGCAGGTATGGTTGCACTAGGGGCAAAATACCATGCACGTTGCTTAGCAGGATACTATAACAAAGCTGCCAAACTGCACAAAAAAGACAGTCATGTTACCAATGACATGATGTGTCAAAGCATAGCCTTTGCAGAGCTGGTTTCCTACATTCAGAATGTCTGTGCAAATGAAGAAATGCAGTCTGTCTTTAAGCTTGCCGAGTTAAACAAACTGTACTCCTGCCGCCTAGATCAACTGGGGCTGGAACAGACATACAGGGTTAACTCCACACATTTAAAGAATAGAATACTGAGAGAGTTTCCAAACATGACTGAGTGTTACTTGCATCGGGTTGCAGAGAAGATGGGCCAAGAGCAATACCAACTCTTTGTTGCAGAAAGGATACAGGGCACGAAACCCATCACTGTCCCTTTAAAGAGAAACAAGCTCCCTCTTTTTAAAACCGCTCCAATAAGAAGACAGTCCAAGTCAAAACTCACTGAAAAATCACTAAAAAATGACTTCACTGTTTCTCAAAATCTATATCGCCTGTCAGACCCGTGATGGGAGCGTAGAAAACTTCTTCAAATACAAAAATCAGGCCTACCCTCCAGCACTCTCCCTTCATGGTGGACTACGCTTTGGAAACAAGGCGTATCTGTTAAGTTCCCTTGAAAAAAGTATACGCAGTGTGCCTGTTAGTGCCTCACGAAACAGTGCCCCAGACAACAAGGTCCAAATACTAGACAGGTCAGCAGTCATCAACATGCTGAAACCAGACAAAGTTAAGACCTTCGATGAGTTTTCCAGCAAGATCTTCATACCTTATATCAATGCAAAACTTGAAAGGGCCGACAGAGTGGATGTTGTATGGGACTGCTATGAAGTTAACAGCTTAAAGTCCCAGACAAGACAGAAGAGGGGAAAGGGGACACGAACAAGAGTGGATGGAAAAAACAAGATACCAACCAACTGGAAAAGCTTCCTAAGAGTGGATGAAAATAAAACAGAGCTCTTTCACTTTCTTGCCAAGAACCTTATGGAAACGTCAACTCCCAAACAAGTTGTTTCCACTTGCGGACCCAATGTTCTATCATCTCACCCTCAAGAAACAGATCTGATTGCTCATTGCACATATGGAGAGGCAGATACAAGGATGCTACTCCATGCCGCAGATGCTGCAAGAAAGGGGTTCAAGAAGATTACTCTGCGCACTGTGGACACAGATGTTGTGGTCCTAGCCATTGCACATGTGTCAGAGCTGAACATTGAGGAGCTATGGTTGGCATTTGGGACTGGCAAGAACTTCAGACATATTCCTGCTCATGAGATTGCCAAGACTCTGGGTCCTGACAAATCCAAGGCCCTTCCTGTGTTCCATGCCTTCACTGGCTGTGACACAGTATCTGCATTTGCAACCAGGGGCAAGAAGAAAGCCTGGGAAACCTGGAATGTATACGACATGGCAACAGAGGCCTTCATGGCTCTGTCAAAGGCTCCAAAACAAATTCCAGAGCAAGTCATTTCCATTGTGGAACGCTTCACATTTCTCCTCTATGATCGCACCAGCAGCCAACTCAACATCAATCAAACTCGTCTGGAGTTATTCACAAAAAAAGGAAAAGGGATGGAGCAAATACCCCCAACTAAGGACGCACTGGTGCAGCACCTCAAAAGAGCAGTGTACCAAGGAGGACACTGTTGGGGACAATAGCTTGGAGGGAATTCGGCCGAAATCAGAAAGATCGTGCACTTGGTGACAAGTTTTTGATTTTTGGCATGGTGTTAGGTATGGGCATAAGGTTTTCAAAAACCATTGGATGCAAGTTGGGATCGCCCCCTAGTGGTCTGTTTCCAATGAATCCAATTTTAGATAGGTATGGTTGAAACCCCAAATAATTGATCGAAGAGATTTTTCAATGGATTCTGTTACTATTGGGTATACTAAATAACATACAAAAACATTAGGAAAATCGAACTTCTAGAAACGCATAATTTTCAAGTTGGCGTCCAAGATGGCTGGCGGGAGCTTAACATGCTTATAAGCGGGGAGGGAAAATATAAAAAAATCATAACAATTGTGCACTTGGTGACAAGTTTTCGATTTTTGGTATGCTGTTAGGTATGGGCATAAGGTTTTCATAAACCATCGGAAGTAAGTCGGGATCGCCCCCTAGTGGTCTGTTTCCAATGAATCCAATATTAGATTAGTATATGGTTGAAACCCCAAATAATTTATAGAAGGTATTTTCAATGGATTCTGTTACTATTGGGTATGCTAAATAACATACTAAAAAATAGGAAAATCAAACTCCTTTAAAGACATCATTTTCAAGATGGCGGGAGCTTAAAATGCCAGGAGCTTAAAATGCCTATAAACTGGGAGGGAATATGTGCCATCTTGAACACGATGCCTTTCCAGAAGTTTGATTTTCCTAGATTTTTTAAATGTTATTTAGCACCCAATAGAAATAGAATCCATTGAAAATACCTTCTATAAATTATTTGGGGTTTCAACCATACCTATCTAATATTGGATTCATTGGAAACAGACCACTAGGGGGCGATCCCAACTTGCATCCGATGGTTTTTGAAAACCTTATGCCCATACCTAACACCATGCCAAAAATCAAAAACTTGTCACCAAGTGCACGATTTTTCTGAATTCCCTCCGGGCTACAAGCACTTGAGGTGGCACCAGATATGCCATCTCCAACAGACCCAAGTAATTGGAGACCATTGTGGTCAACTCTTCCACAGGCAAGCCAATCCCTCCTTGAGCTGTTAAGTTGTGGCTGCAAGAAAGGTTGCAAGGAGCATTGCAAATCCAAAAAAAGCCTCCTTAAAGTGCACAGCACTGTGTCAATGAGGAGGAGACGTTGAAGGAGGCAGTGAAGAATAAGTTCATTGTCATCATCAACAACAGCAACATATATGTGCTTAAGAAATCAATTTGAACAAGACAATGAAACCAATATGTTTATGAATATATGAAATGAATGAAATATGTTCCAACAACAGTAAAACATTGTATGTTCTGAAATAAATCTTTGTCTGTGACACATTATGTTTATGCTAATTTGTTATTGTCATATTGAATATTGTTCTCTTCTTTTAGTCACTGTTTTAGCAGGGGCAATGAACCAAAGGCTTATGTTTCTAAAACTCTACACAAAATATGCAACATACATAAAATACTGTGATTTCCTTCTCAAAACATCACTGAATTGACCATTAACTATTCACCTGAACAGTTTATGATGTTGTACATGATATCATTGTAATCCTTGACCATCAAAACATAGGTTTAGAAATCATATATACTGTCTTATCATGTATGGTTCAGGAGATATGATGCAAAATACATTATTTGGTTATGGTGTAAAGTAAAATGGCCGCCGTGGCCACCAGGGGGCGTTTTTGCGATGGCTCCATATCTGAAAATGTTCAGGGGCCCAAACTGTACCAGTGTACCAAGTTTCATGCTTTTAACGATTATCGTCTCAATCCTCCGGACTACAAGCCCACACCTACGTTTATTTTATTTCGATACAATATTAAGGCTAGCCTATTATGTGTTTACATATTTTCTGTTCCACAAGCCCACACATGTCAAAATATTTCATTGGCCTATTCAGAGCATCAGAGTGAAAATAGTGGATAACAACGGCCTCTATCCCTACTTCTTCAGATGTGAATGTAGTCTATCCGGGCAAGACCCAGCAAACCTCACAACCGATGGCCTTGTGAATGCGGTGATGCTACAGGCAGGCATAAACAAGGGCCTCACATTTCAACCAGGATCCCCACAACTAGCAGCTCATCCATAGAATAGAAATAGAAATCCATAGAAAGATGGATTGCTGCTGGAAGTAACTACGCCCTGCACCTGCAAATCGTCGAAAAAGACCCATTTATGACCAAGTCAACGCTTCCTATGTTGGAGTGTATAATCCTGCCGCCATTGCGGCTGCAACATTACTCAATGCTCACGGGATCCAGAAGAAGGGAGTGAAATGGGTCCAATTAAGGTTGACCTAGAGATTTTCATGGATTGTGAATACAATTCATGTCATTGAAAAAAAAAAAAAAAAAAAAAATGGTGTTCATTTTAGAGACGATGTTAAATGGTGCCTAATTGAGTGAGTATGGGCCTACTATGCACACAATGCATGTGTTGGTATTGATGTAATGTATTCGAATTTTTCAACTGTTTACAGAGTTGGACATTGTTTGAAAATATTATGCAGGGCATTTATTCCGTTAGCTTACTGCAGGTGAGGCCTACCAAAGTGTGCCTGCATTATATACCTGCGCTGAGTATCTGTTCTTCCATTATTAGCCTTATTGAGAGGCAACATTTGTGTGGACAGCACAATAAAAAAAATGTTTTTCTGCGCTTGAACCTTCTCTTTTATGGTTTATTTATATTGAGATGAAAGATAATTGTTAACTTTTGAATATGGACCAAAAAAAAAGCAATTTATTGGCGTTTTGTTGTACTATATTGTATTAGTATATACTATATTACACTATTATATTTCCTATTATTGTTATTGATACTACTTGTATCTCCCTCTCTGTCTCTCCCTCTGTCTAGTGTATTATGGTTTATGTATATGCAAAAGATGGATCACTGTGCCAAAAAATATGGCTCCCCATCCGAATTCCGTTCTATCTCCTTGATAAAAACCTCCGTAGCTCCGAAACTTTTTCCGGTGGGGAAAACTACTCATTTTGGATGCACGATCACTCCGCCATTGTGACTCGCGTGAGAGATGTTATCGTTCCAGGCGTTAGCCAGGACCATCGTGCACCATGCATGCATGCATTGTTTTACATGGATTGCTCATCGTGGAGTCTAGAGCTTTAAACAGCGCAGCGCAACAGTGAGATGTCTAGCATCAAATGTAATCTGTCATTATAAAAATCTGGCACCGAATGTGTTAAATACAAGGTTGCTCAAATTCAAAAGCAAAGTGTTCCATTGTCACCTGAATGCCGTGTTGGGTCGCCATCTTCATCCTCTCCTCCTATCCTCTCTACATCTTCTCCTCCCATCTCCTCTTCTCTTTCTTCGCCTCTTCCTGCTCTCTCCTCTTCCTCTGGCAGAGGCGGGGAGGGCACAGGTCCGTCACCTTCACTCAATCTCGGACGGCCACGTTTACGCTTCTTAGGTTTGATCACCACACACTGTACCGCAGGGGAGGGCTTCTGAGGTTCCACCACCATGTGCTGTACCGTCACACTGGAGACATCTGAGAGAGAGAGGGAGAGAGAGAGAAAGAGAGAGAGAGAGGAAGATTGAATATTTATTCTCTTTCTTTGTCAATCCATTAACTTCATCTGATCTGCCTAATAGATAAACAGACAGACAGACATTATCATTGTGCTCCGAGAATAATGAAAAGACATAGTGTGCAAAATAAAACTTCAAGGAATAAAAACAGATGAAATCATATTAGATTTGTATTTTCTTATTACAAGGACAATCATTGAAATGAGACAAGTGAGCTAAAAAAGTATGATGGTGGTTAGGTATCAGCATCTGACTGAAATGTGCAATATTAAGAGGTCAAACACTGATACCTAAAGGTCTTTTTCAGTCAGTGTCAGTGGGGGGTAAACAGAGGTTACATCTCTTAGAAAGAAGCAGTTTTTCAGCCTGTTTCATTATAAGATGTCACACTGATAAGAACTAGTATGCACGCGCAGGCCGGAACCAAAATAACCCAAAGAACATTGCATCTTATGAACCCTCATAAGATGCAATGGAAAAGTGGTCACCGCACTCACGCGTAAGAAAGCATCCCATCAAACTTTCAGAAGCAGCGGTGGAAGAAGGCTTAGAATGTTTAAAAAAAAAAAACATGTTCAGAACCCAATATATCATTATCTGAAGATGTGCAGCTCCATCCACTCCTTGTTTAACTTAGAACTGAAAGGGCTGTTTCTCGCTTCCTAAGCACTTTTTGTTTTCTTTGAAAAAAACTCTGGCACTTTAATTCTGAAATAATTCTGGCAATCCTGGCACTCAATGAGTTAACTCTTTAACTGCCAGAGATTTTCAGAAAAATGTCAAGCCACTTCAGCGAATCTGAGCGATTTTACTAACCTTTGAAAAATCATGGAATATTTTCTGTGATCGCCGCCCTCGCAGCGATTGCCACATTACACGCACGGGGGTCTCGTAGAATCGGAGGGGAAATTGTCCGGTTGCGGTAATCTGTTGCATAGTTATGGCCAGTTTAATGTGGCTTGTTTTTTCCAAAAAAACTAACGGAGATGAAGCCATTTTTCCACAATAAATAAACAGGAAGTATTTTTAGTAAGTAAGTACGTTTTTTTCAAATGACACCATTTCGGGGTCAATCCTTTTCTGACAGGCAAGGGACATTCCATTTGACATGCTGGGAGGTCTGTTCAGGAATTTGAAGTCACTGACTCTTAAGAGGATATCATTGTGCACTTTAACCAGTGCAGATTCTGTACTGTGCAAAGTTCTAAAACCGGATTGAAATTTGTCATGGATTTTGAAAAAAACAAATGAGGAAACAAAAGACAGCTTGTGGAACATCCTTCATGGTGCTACCGGTAAAGTGACGTTTTACATTCACACTCACGTGTCGGGATATTGGGGATAACAATGAAGGCATTCTGACAAGGTAGAGTGACGGGTTCCTCTTTAATCTGTGGAGGTTGTGGTTCCTCCTTGACCAGACTGGGGCTCCTCTCCTCATTTTCAGGCGAAACCTCTTTACACACAGACAGAAGGAGGCGAGAGTCAGTACAACAACTCTAAGTGTTTTCCTCATTGGATGACATTTATTCTTCTACTCAAGAGTTAATTTCAGTATCACTGAAGTAAAGTGAAATATTGGCCAGTAGATGTATTCTCTTTATTTGTCAACCCATTAACTTCATCTGCCTAATAGATAGACAGACAGACAGACATTATCATTGTGCACAGAGAATAATGAAAAGACTGTTTAGTGTGCAAAATAAAAGTTCAAGGAATAAAAACAGATGAAATCATATTAGATTTTTATTTTTTTTATAACAAGGACGATCATTGAAATGAGACAAGTGAGCTAAAAAAGTATGATGGTGGATAGGTAGCAGCATCTGGCTACAATGTGCAATATTAAGAGGTCCAACACTGATACCTAAAGGTCTTTTTCAGTCAGTGTCAGTGGGGGGTAAACAGAGGTTACAGCTCTTAGAAAGAAGCAGTTTTTCAGCCTGTTTGCTCTGCTTTTTTATTGTTCAGTACCTTCTTCCAGAGGGGAGGCGTAAATAAATTGCCTTATCAGATGTCACACTGATAAGAACTAGTATGCACGCGCAGGCCGGAACCAAAATAACCCAAAGAACATTGCATCTTATGAACCCTCATAAGATGCAATGGAAAAGTGGTCATCGCACTCACGCGTATGAAAGCATCCCATCAAACTTTCAGAAGCAGCGGTGGAAGAAGGCTTATAGTCAGGGGATATTAAAAAAGTCTTGGAATAAATTCCTTACCAAAAAAAAGGAGAATTTCTGACAGCTCCTTAAAGTTGGGGTACCCATCATAACCTTGGTTTAAAAAAAAATCCCCCAAAAAAAAATCTAAATTTAATTCTGTTTTAAGTAGCATGTGAGGTGTCAAACTAGGGTGTTTTTATGATTCTGAATCCATTGCAATCATTTGTTTTGCACCAAAACCACTCCTTGGGCTAAAAACGCCCAATCTCAATGGGCTTTTTACACAAAAAGTATACATGGCTATGGCCGTTTTTAGCGGTGCCAACCGCTCTATACGTGGCTTTTGACTTTTGTATGTCCGTCCGTCCGTCCGTCCGTCCGACCGGCGGTTTCAGCACGGGATGAGCACGGCAAAGAAGCAAACAGCTATAACTTCAGTTTGCAGCCTGTCACCAAGTCCAAATTTGGTATGTGGACTTAGACCACCAATAGGGACGAGCATGAATTGATGACGTTATCAAAAAGGGGTCCAGGGACCCCCAGCGCCCGAATGAGCACGGGATGAGCACGGGATTTTAAACAGCTATAACTCCAGTTTGCAGCATGCCACCAAATCCACATTTGGTATGTGGACTTAGACCACCAATAGGCACGAGCATGAATTGATGAAGTTATCAAAGAGGGGTCCAGGGACCCCCCGCGCCCGTATGAGCACGGGATGAGCACGGGATTTTAAACAGCTATAACTCCAGTTTGCAGCATGCCACCAAGTCCACATTTGGTATGTGGACTTAGACCACCAATAGGCACGAGCATGAATTGATGAAGTTATCAAAGAGGGGTCCAGGGACCCCCCGTGCCCGTATGAGCACGGGATGAGCACGGGATTTTAAACAGCTATAACTCCAGTTTGCAGCATGCCACCAAGTCCACATTTGGTATGTGGACTTAGACCACCAATAGGGACCAGCATGAATTGCTGAAGGCCCGCCCCCTCTGTCTTCCCATTGGCTGGCCTTCAAACAGCCATAACTCAAGTTCGCAGCATGCTATGGAGTACACATTTTGTACATGGACTAAAGCCAGCAATAGGGACTAACTGTCATTACTTAAGCCCCGCCCCCTCTGTCTGCCCATTGGCTGGGCTTTAAACAGCCATCATTCCAGTTTGCAGCATGCTCCCGAGTACAAATTTGGTAAGTGGACTCAGACCACCAATAGGGACGCATTGAAATGAGTTAAGGCCCGCCCCAAAGGCACCGCTTCCTTCACACAGGGTGTGATTTTTAGCCCAAGGAATGGTTTTGGTGCAAAACAAATGATTGCAATGGATTCAGAATCATAAAAACACCCTGGTTTGACACCTCACATGCTACTTAAAACAGAATTAAATTTGGATTTTTTATTTTTATTTTTTTTTAACCAAGGTTATGGTGGGTACCCCAACTTTAAGGAGCTGTCAAAAATTCTCCTAGGGATACTGAATTTCAGTCTTTGTGAGATGTGTTACTAGACACCTTTACAAACACATTGGTGTAGATGTTTTTAGGTAAGGAATTTATTCCAATATTGGAAAATATTCTGCTAATATCCCCTGACTATTAGAATGTTTACTATGATCTCTCGCTCTTTAAATATATAATACTTGGTTTATGTTGTGTGTAAACGATAAAAGCGATTCTCAAAGCAGTTGTCCTCCAAACCCCACCTCCAGTCGCTGTCATTAGAACGGAGGGAGTGCTATGATCACGGCAGCAGAGTCTGCTTCCTCGCGCACTGCAGCCCCTCGGCTAGATAGCGGTCGAGAATAGCAGACCTCCAAGCTCACAGCGGTCGCATCCGCAACGTGTTGTGAGCTTGTATGTCAGCTATTCTCGGCGACGGCGTGCAATACTGTTGCGTGATGAAATAAATAACACACAAGAGGAGGTTGAATGAACTGACACCAGTGCTCCTCAAAACACTGGGTTTGGGGAGCTGTTGGGAATTGATCACATGAAACCTGCACCTGTGCATGCAGTCTCAATGTTTGTTTGTTCTAATATAATATTCAGCTTGTGGAACATCCTTCATAATGCTACTGTTAAGTGATATTTTAAATGTATTTATTTATTTACTTACTTATTCATTAATTTAACATGGACAGTGCGCATTAATCAACATTTCAGTTTTCACATTCATGTAAATGAGCCAGAGTTAGCAAAGAGCAAATCTTCATCTGTAGTCCCTGTGCAGGCCGTTAAAAGTGGTGAAATAACTATCAGTACAAAACAGACATATCAATACAAGACAAGTAAAGACCATGCTGTAAATACAATACAAGACAATAAACACAGGAGACAGAACAATTGCGGTAAATTATGAAAAATGACACCAATGACAAAATAAGAGCTGATAATTACCCATTACAAGTTTGGTTTGCTTTAAGCCATCTCTTAAGGTCGAATTGAAAGTCAAATAATTGGTCGTCTCTCTTAATTCAGTAAGAAGAATATTCCAGTGATGGGAGGCTCTAACAGAGAAGACATTCACACTCACGTGTCGGGATATTGGGGATAACAATGAAGGCATTCTGACAAGGTAGAGTGACAGGTTCCTCTTTAATCTGTGGAGGTTGTGGTTCCTGGACCAGACTGGGGCTCCTCTCCTCATGTTCAAGGAAAACCTCTTTACACACAGACAGAAGGAGAGAAAAGGTAGCATCAGCACAACATCCAAAAGGGGATTTTCTTATTGGATTACATTTATTCTCCTAATTATTGATTTGTTTACGTTAGCGTTGGTGTCACGATCACCAACGCTATTTATATGGTATCTTCATTGTAAAGTGAACAACTTTACTTCAATGGCTACTTGGTCCGATCTTTTTTCACTCTAGTTTACACCAAATCTCTTTGCCGAAAATAGGCGATCTACAACCTCACAACACATCACTTTGTGACGTTGTGAGCTTGCAGATACTTTTTTGCAAACATTCCCCCTAGAATAGGGGCTCTTGTGGTTCAAGTGGTTAACTGCTCGGAATCTACAACATAGAGTGCCAAAGTCCTGACATCACTCCCGCTACTCCTGAGTCCCGGAAGTATTTTTTCAATTCAAAATCCCCATAGAGAAATCTGCGTCAGATAAGAACTGTGTTCCAAAAATAAACAGATCAGCCTGGTGATTCTGTCAGGTATGTGACTCTGTGTCGTTTATTCTTAGAGACACACATACAGGTATTTCGAGGCTTGACCAAATCCGCCATCCTTAGCCAGGTCAAACAACACAGCTTTCACCATTGGAATTGCATTACGGAACGTACACATTGTTACATGTTTGTTGTTTCATCATAGCTCAAAATATGGTGAATTATTGTAGTGCAGGTAATTATTGCAACAACCACCCAATGGCTACTTGGTCCGATCTTTTTTCACTCTAGTCTACACCAAATCTCTGTGCCAAAAATAGGCAACCTCACACATCACTTTGTGGCGTTGTGAGCTTGCAGAAAGCTTTTTTTTGCAAACATTCCTCCTAGAATAGAGTCTGTTGGGGTTCAAGTGGTTAACTGCTTGGAATCTACAACAGAGTCCTGACATCACTCCTGCTACTCCTGAGTCCCGGAAGTGTTTTTTCTATTGAAAATCTCCATAGAGAAATCTGCGCCAGATAACTGTGTTCCAAAAATAAACAGATCAGCCTGGTGATTCTGTCAGGTATGTGACTCTGTGTCATTTATTCGACACACATACAGGTATTTCCGGGCTTGACCGAATCCGCCATCCTTAACAAACAACACAGCTTGCACCATTGGAATTGCTTTACGGAACGTACACATTGTTACATGTTTGTTTTTTTCATCATAGCTCAAAATATGGTGAATTATTGTAGTGCAGGTAATTCTTGCAACAACCGATATTCAAAATATTCAAAACTTTCCGCAATTCTGCCTATAATCATATACCCAAAAGAGGAACACTGGATTGAAAAAGGTTTAAAAGGTTTAATGATTTGATCTGCTATTTGGACCTTTTAAGACACAAATAAGTAAATCAAATAATGTGGGGAAATGGGTGAACTTAGTTGTTTTGGGATAGTTAGAAATACAACGCATGCAAGTACTGTAGTTTCAACATATATCAACAACGCAGGTAATCAGCACCAGCAAACCATGAAATATATCAAGATTTGAATGAATTAAGTAAATGTAAGTACTAACAGGACTCTATCAGAGTAGAGTTTGAAAATATTCTCGAACTGAACTGATGGCCATGCTTGAGGGTTATTAGTCCAGTCTTACGTTCACAAAGTGTTAATTTTTGCTTATAACGTGCTGGCACACTTGGCTTAAGTCAGCAAATGTAGTTGGCTGACATAAAAAAGGCAAAAACAATCCAAAAAAGGAGCACTCGGCCTGCCTTTTTCCTATGGCTTCTATGCGCGGATTTGACCCGGCAACATCATGGCGGATGATCGATAAGTAACGGGTGATGTCCCTGTAGTCAGAAGAATGATATTGAGTTACATTTGATAATGTCTGTGTTTGGAAAAAAAAAAGTCAAAAAAGTAATATTTACTCATTCTTTGAATAAATTATAGCCTTGGATCACAAGACGGTCATCTCACATGACCATCTTGGATGATTTTCAAAATAGTGTTTTGCACTTTCTCCCTTTTTGGTCCGTACATCTACATTTTCCCACTTGAGTAAAATATTAACTATTTCTAAAATAAAGAAAATATTGAAGGTGTTTTTAAATTGTGTATTTTAGTTATAGAGGACAATTATAATGTAGGCTATTAAGGCATATGAGGCTTATTAGCCAGGGATCCTTTTAGGCCTAACAAAATAAAACTTTGGTTTCCGGTTGGCTGTCATTTTAGGGCTGAGTAGGTAGGGAATTTATTTTATTTTATTTTTTATTTTTATTTTTTTGTGGGAATGATGGGTAGCAAGGAATTTTATTTTATTTCCTCACAGGAAGGATGGGTAGGTAGTTTTTTTTTTTTTTTTTTTTCCCTATGGCAATGATCGATATGCTTCTTTTCTAATATATTCTATGTTTTCCTGAGTTTACCAATTTCTAAATCATTAATGGTTCATGTACACTGCACTTACAAAATAGTGTCTGAAAACAACAAACAATAAACAATTGAAAACTTTGAATAGAATGTCCACACACTGGTTGAATACTTTTGAGTTTTAATTCAACTCTAAGTAAAGTACCAAAGTAAAGTGCTGTATCACTCACATACAAACAATATTAATACAAAACAAACATCTTCAAGTAATAAAGTGTTTTGAAGCAGATATTTTAGCTACTGGCTATCCCTGGATCAAACTGGCTAACCAATGGCCTGAGGACCAAGAATACTGACTGGTGAATGAATTAAACCAGGATTTGAAAACAAAACATTTTACCCCAGGGTATGAGGTGAGCTCAATTCAGAACTAAGAGCTTTAACATTGAAGCCCATTCTATTACTGATATACAATATACAGCTTTACTGCTTAAAACGCTATCATTGCACATCCATTGCATTTATGCATGCAGTATATTCGGCTTCAGGGAGGTTCAAAACCATCTTGCCAGAAACACTGCCAAAGCATCCCTGCATTCTGACTCAGACAACTGAAACAAACAGCTGAGTAAAAGATACAAAATAAAGTTCCACATATCACATTTAGAGGCTCAACTACATCAGAAACTTAACATTCACATGTTCACATGTAACATAACTCCTGATTGAGTTCTCTGTCCTGGTTGGATAAAATTGGAAATGAAACTGAAACTGAAACGAAAATGCATTTTCTTTTTTTTTTAATACATTTTGTCCCGCGATTTTTTAACCCTTTTTTCACCCGGTGCCAATTTGCTAAGTGATCCTGGGCACTACACTACGAAAATGCATTTTCTGTTTAATAAAGAGGTGGAGAGACAAGGAGACTCCTAATACTGAACAAACACTCTATAGCAATGAGTACTATCAGAATATAGAGCTATTTAACACTTATTTTAACCAAAGCAAATCACTTAGCGTACCTTTAAGGATGATTTAATTTTAATATAGTACAAGAATAGTGTAACTATCTGTAAAATATAACCCCCCATTTATTTAATAAAATTATGTATTGGGGTATAGCCTATTTGTCTCAATATTTGTCACATTCAGCCCTGGACTTCACTGACTGCAGGGGTCACATTAAAATCACATATTAGAGATTTTATGTATTTTCCCCTATTTTCTGTATTTTTCACTATTTAAAATATAGTGTTTCTTAATTTTTAATAATTATAGCTTGTAGATTGGCTTTTTTCACCATTTGAAATAGTTTTAAAATAAAATGAACAGTTTTCCCAACCGACAGAGAGTCAGAGACAATATTTAGCCTATATATGGTTCTGTATTAGTGTATGAGTCAGTTTTAGCAGCTTTAATTCTAATTGGCTACTGTAGACTGCCTATCAATTTCATGAGCCTGGGTAGGGCCACCTGGCCTGGCGGAGATCTGCCCTGTTGCGCAGCAGCACAGCAAGTGAAGGCAATTAACCTAAACAGGTGCTGTGCTGCGGAGCCCTGCTTCTTCGCAGTTTTTCGTGCTTCAGCACCTCAAGCCCGTTGGATAAGCCACCACTGAGTGAACATTACATGAGCATAGCGTTTACCGTGGTAAAGTGTTGAATATTCAACCAGCTGGGTTTAACGAGACAGCGGCGCAAAATGAAAATCCGATGTTTCCCAAACGTGCTGTCACAGATGATCCAACCATCTTATAACAAATGTAAGCATATGCCAAGATAACCGAGTTTATATAGCTGACTCTGAGCTAAACATATTTGTTTAATTTCGAAGTTTTTATATTTAAACTTTATGATGAAAGGCCGCGGCGGCCACACACATAGCAGCTGTTGTTAATGAGCAGCACGAAGCAGCTTGACTGAAGCCGGTTGAGAGCCAGCTCCGCGCAGCGCGCACTGTAGCGGAGGTTTCTTTGCGGGAGGGGACAGGGGAGTGGAAGTTTTTTTGGGCATTTCATTCATTTATTTGTTAAAAAAAAAAAAAAAAAATAAAGATTGTCCACGAGTCTTTGAGCTCGAGTCAAGTCTCAAGTCTTTGAGGGGCGAGTTTGAGTTGAGTCTGGAGTCTCATTTGTATCATTTTATTTTTCACCAGATTTTTTTTGCCTCGGCGGTAAAAAATTCAGGCCTGGCGGGGCGCCGGGCCTGAAATGGACTGCCGGAAACCCTGAGGAGGTGGTTTGCACGGGCAGACGACAGACACTGTACACAGGTCCATGGCTGGAGGATGTGCTGCTGTTGTTATTGTGCGGTGTGCACCACCGTCTCCTCGCGATGACGCAATGATGCATGAATAGTAAAACAAAACATTTGCGCACATGATATTTTAGACGAAAGAAAACTTTGATTAAACTTCGCGAATGTGGTCGCACCAAATATATTTTTTTGTAAGACGTTTTTGATCGACTCGGTCAGATTTTGACTTCATTTTATTTATTTATTTTATTTTCACTCCAAATGCCAATAAAATCATCTGGGTCGCACGTATTTAATAGGGTCGGTCGCCAACCGGAAACCGACATATTATTTTGTTAGGCCTTAGAGTATTGAAGCTAGCTACAGTATTGGGAAATGTAGTCACTGTCCAGCTAGTAGAGTATGATAGCTACATGTTAATACAAGAATGCCCGCCCGAAAACATGCTCGCCCCCGGTCTAATCCGGTGTCGCGGTTTATCTGCCTCCCGGTTTGACTGGGTTCCTGCACGTCCCCGACGGCAGATGTTGTTTGAGGAAGTGGGTGGAGCTCACTTCGTCAAAGCTTAACGTCGTTTATATCAATGAATAAAGCATTACATCCATCCCATTGTTTGTGGAATCTTACTTGTATGAAACAGTAAAGACATGCAGCCATAAAAAACAGTTAGAATAATGAAGAAAAAGAAAATCTACAAAAACATCTAAAAGTGTCGAATGGGATTCGATCCCACCTCCACAGTTGACAAAAATCCGTAGTCTTGCGCCTAACCTGTCACGCTATGAGACACTGGAAGGACTCCCAGGAAATAATGTATATAGTCTGGTGTTTGTCCAGATATGAACTGTCAGACACAACTTGAACTGCCTTGGCCCATTTCATCTGGTTGCTCATATAAGCAGATAATATTGACTGATATAAGCGCTCCGTTCACATGATAGTTTAATAGCTGTAGAAACAAGTCAATGATGTTGGTAGTCACACCATGAACCACAAACTCTTGTGTGAAGTCTGACAAGTGCATAATAGCCTATCATATTAATAATCTTAGTTATCTTTGAATTACAAAGGCTACTGTGCACTGCAGAGCGTAGAACAGCACCACCTGCTGTAGGTCCTACGTTCAGACAGCAGCAGCATCAGTTCAAAGTAGCCTCATTATATTATATCACAATGCATTTATCTAATCAATATCAAGCACATTAACCTGGACTCTACACACCTCTTCAGTTGTGTATTAATGCTATTTTCTAACCACTCTATTACATGGCCACAACTTTGTGTGTGAAAATGACCATATGACCATAATGGCCACATGTGTTGCCATATGATTGGTCAAGTTAATTTGGGTTGGAAGAGGTGTGCCTAATCATGTATTAGTGAGTTTATAAATGGAGATCAACTGAGGACACAAGTGGAGAGTAGTAGGAGTAGTAAAAACAAACACATTGGATTACAGAGAGATGAGATTGAGGAGAGAGGAGTCAAGATTGAAGTCAGCAAGCAAGTAAGTTAGTTAGTTAGCAGCAAGCAAGCAAACAAGCAAGTAAGTAAGTAGCTAGGTAGGTAAGTGGATAGGTAAGCAAGCTAGCTATTATGTGTGTCTTTTGACCAAGTGAAGTTGAAGGAGCTAATGGACTTTCTGGTCCACAAAGTCTATCCCGAGGGAGCAGAAAAACAGCAGAGGGACATTTTTGAAAAGAAGAGCCTCAACTTATCAAATTACTGGTAAGCAATTGTGTACAATATACAATATAAAACCCAGCCTTATTCAATGTGTTCTCTTCAACTCATGCGCTTTACCCTCTGACCAGATGGAGAGTTGTACTACTTGTGCAGGGCCTAAATCAACACTGGGCCAAGGTGGTCACCACTGCAGAAAAGGCAGCTGCAGTGTTCCAGGAGTTTCATGCCAGCGATATTGGGGCCCACTGTGGTGTTGAAAAAACCCACCATGCCATTATCGCTCGCTATTACTGGCCTGGGATGCAAGTTGACATTGGAAAATGGGTAGGGAACTAAAGTCAACTCTATTTGCTACAGTCACTGCTTCACTTTAGTGAATAATTTTCTTTCTGAACTTCATGCATACAATGATTCTGTGCACTCTCTTCCTTCAGATAAAGCAGTGCCCACAGTGTCAGGCGAGACGGTCAAATTTAAAAGAGAAGAGCCAATATAATCCAATAGAGGTGCTATATTTTGTGACACTAAGTGCTCATGTCAACAGCCGAAAAAGATAACCTCATATTCATGAAAACATCTTTTTGTTTTTCAGGTGGGAGAACCATTTGAATTGGTTGGCATGGACCTGTTGAAACTGACAAAAACAGAGGGAGGTAATCTATATGTGTGTGTGATTATGGATTATTTCACAAAGTGGGCAGAGGCCTACCCTCTTAAGAGTAAAAAAGCAGAGGAGGTCACTGAATGTGTACTCGATTTTATATATACATTTGGTGTGCCTCAGAGACTGCTGATAGATAATGGGACAGAGTTCAAAAATCATAAGGTACAGTATAATATTTTTTTTAAGTTTTTTTTTCTTTCTAGTATGACATTACTATGCTTCTCCCTTTGTTTTGCCAACAATCATGCAATTGAAGCTCAACGAGGGGATATGTGCTGCTCTGGGCATTCGCAGAAGCTACTGTGCCCCCTACCACCCCCAGACCAATGGGCTGGTAGAAAAAATGAACAGCACCATCCAAAGGCAAGTTAAATTTGGTGAAAATATGCAGCTAAATCAATCCACAGATGTTAATTAGCAATGTAAAATGTCCTATACATGATATGACATTTTCAGGTCACTCAACAAGTTGAGTGCTGACCACCCCACGCAGTGGGACAAGAAGATTAAAGCCTGCATGTTTGGTCTCCGAACAAAAAAACAGTTGACAACACAGTTCAGCCCGTATCGGCTCATGTTTGGGAGGGAGGCAAGGTACCCTTCACAGGTGGCCGACACATTTGAGGTTAGAGGCTCTAATTCTTGCAGGTGGTTAGATGTGGTGGTCATCATTTGCCTAACTTAATAAATTGTAATGAACACTTACATTTCTGTACTTTTAGATTACACATGAGAGGGTAGAAGGAGTGGCTCAGAAGGAGGTGGTGAGTGAGGGACTGAAGGAGCAGGGGGAGGTGTACGAAAAGGTCATCCACAACATGCAAAAGTCCCAGGACAAGATCCGTAAGAGGAAACTTTTGCTTGGTGTGGATGACCTTTTCAGGGTTGGGGATTTGGTAGAGAGATGGGGGAAGACATGCAGCAAAGGCCGTCGGGAACGGGACACAAACCCGCGGCACGCTGCTATTAAGGATTTTCAACCAGGGTGCCTAGACCGCGACGCCACGGCCTAGGCCATCGTGTTCCCCTTCTACCCGTTCACCTTCACCTTCCCTTCATGCCAAATCCCCTTCCCCTGCTCCCTCTGCTCCCTCACCAGTCCCCTCACCACACCACCTCCTTCCGACCATCCACTCCTCTGAGGCCCCAGTCCTGCCTTGCCCCATCCAGACCAACGGTATTTACCTTCCAGTATGTGACATAAAATATTCTGTTGTCAGATTCTGCTCTGTACAAATGACTGAAATTCTGTGTATTTCCAGTCATTGATGACGTATGGTCAAAAACAGGGGAGATCATTTGGGCGAAAATACATACATACAAGCTGTACACTATGGACCTAAAGAGGCTTCGACCTCTCCAATGGTTGGAGAGTGAGGTATAACTCCCTTCATTTTCATTAAAGGACCTCAGCTGTTGCCTCATATGAAATACAGTATAATGAATGATTGGAGTTGGCCCAAGTAATTTTTATATGTGAATGCCTATATTTATAGGCTCACCACTGCCAATCATGGTAGCCTCATGGTGGACACGTTTGCCATGACGGATATTTATTTAGGGGGGAAAAAAAAATCTCAAAAAAGGTAAGGATTACCATAGTTATGCTTAATGCTATTGCTTATAGGCTTAACTTAACACATGGAATGATTATATGCAGGTGGAGGTGATGGACTTTCACACCATTGTGGGAGCCGTTGGCTTAAATGGTCACTGGACCCTAGTTGTATGTATTTTGTCCAAATACACAGCATTATATTTACCACCACTTAAGCTTTGCGTAGGCTACATGACACAACCTTAATCCTATTTGTTCTTAAAGGTGATGTATCCAAAGGCCAACAAGGTCATTTTTTGACCCTTTTGGAGCATCTACAGCACAAATAAAAATGTGCCAGGATTCCACCAGGTAAGCAAATCCAACACTTCTTATGTGTATTTAAAGCAATGATTTTAAATGCTAGGAATGGTTTGCTCATGTAGGTATTTTCCAGTGATAGGGATTTAGTTGCAAAACAAATCTATGCCTATGTGAAAAGTAGATCAACACATGATGATTTTGATTTATCCTCATGCTTTAGAGCCTTCATGAGGCAGAAAAGGGGAAATATATCACGTTGGATATGCACAACGCCCCAACATCCTGCCCAGTGTGACACCTCATCCTGTGGGGTACTCATATGCAAAGTAAGATTACAATTTCCAATTTAGGCATTTAGCAGATGCTCTCACCCAGAGCAACTTGTATACATGTCATGAACCCTTTAGTCAACAAACATATAATATACTGTAGTAGTTAAATAGAACAATGTAGTTCTACACAACCTACTATCTAAACATTCTTAGAACTTGTGCTCAAGAACGACACATCTAAATACCAAAAAGTAACCTTATTGGGATAGATTCACCTGTAAGTTCTTTGTTCAAGGCAGCAGAGCTGATACTGAAGGGGAACACAGAAACCCTGAACTTCCCAACAGACAGCCTAGGAATCACCATCATGAGACGGGAAATTGGGGATTTCCTCATAAACAGCTCTGGTAGGCTGCAATGCCACTTTGTATCAGCCTAACCAAACAATTAAATGTACTATATTAAATAGACATATCTTCAATAGATGACATGTCAGAGCTGTGCCGTGGCTGTGGGGAGAAGGAAGGAGGAGGAGAGGAAGGAGACCATAGTGATTGGGTATGAGGATTTTGAATGTTTTACATGGGGAGCACATAATCTTTCATGGAAACATGCGTTACATTCCAAAAACGTACTTTTATGAAAAGGTCTTTCCATTTTAACTGTGTTGTGATAATGTTTTGTTAAATGAAGTTCATGATTTCTTTCAGATTGAATGCACAACATGTCGGCTGTGGTTCCACATGGGCTGTGTAGCCAATCCGCCCATTGAGGAGGATTTCTTCTGTCCTGCTTGCAGGACAGATGATGGTGAGGCCACCAGCTAGCCTCAGGCCTCACCTCATCATCATCTGTCCTGCAAGCAGGACAGATTATGGTGAGGAGGAGGAGTGGAGGAGTGGAGGAGGAGGAGGAGTGTGGAGGAGTGGAGGAGGAGGAGGAGGAGTTGGCCACCAGCTAGCCTCACCACCTCATCATGCATACAGATGCTACAGGTTTGATGTTTACCTGGATCATTTGGAGCACTCAGTTGTTTTTCTTTGCACTCATTTACCGTTGTAATAATAATAATACCCTTATTATGTTCTTTTACTTTCTAGAGTGTCTGCCCTGAGATTGGGAGGTCATGTCAGGATTCAATCCATCATCAGTCATGCCAAAGACTATAAAAATGGTACCCCCCAGTGCCCTGCTTGGCAGCAAACATCAAGGGTTGGATGTGTTAAGGTTTTGCTCATGGAACACAAAAACACAGCCAAAGCCAAGAATTGAAACTAGTACCTACTGCGACCCAAAAAAGCAGCCTCTCTATCCAGTCAGCTGTGCTGATCCCACTTGTACATCAAGCTGCCTCACGCTACAACAACAGGAGCCTCCTGCTCCGTTGGTTTCCATGGCTACTACTTAATTCAGCCACTAAACAAGCTGAATGCTGATAAATTGTTTGCTAAATGGCCATGTAGTAATGGTGCTAGCTAGCAAGATCTGCATGGTCTACTGAAATGTGCTATATTCAGTTATGTGCAATATGCTTCCATGCACTTGTCCCATATACAGCCTGTGTGGCACTCAGGTTTGTTTTTTGGTTTCTTCCATTTGATTGTTGTGTAGCCTACTGCAAGAGAACAATGTTTGAAGACTGTCTCCTTGTATGTGTACACTGTACATGCTTGTTGAATAGCTGATTTTGATTGTGCTATTTAGCATAGTATATTGAGGATGTAACAACCCTTAATAAACAAATGACTATCAGAGCTTATTTGTCCTCCTTGTACTTCCTATTTCCATCCATGTGGCCATTATGGTCATAATTATCATTATGATATATGTTCTTATTAGTTTTTCATTAGTCTGTTAATGGTTAGCTATTTAGATTCTCTCTGAGCCTCTCTGGTAGTAGTTTTTTCTTGGTATTACGAATGTTATTTGTTTGTCTTTGTCATGTCATGTATTTGTTGTTACTGGCAGAGCTGTGTAACATGTATTTGCCTCTTTTCTTGGCCAGTGCACACTCGTAAAAGAGACTATGGTCTCAATGTGATTTTACTGGTTAAATAAAGGTTAAATAAATAAAATAAAACGGTCATGGTCATATGACATTTTCGCACACAAAGTTGTGGCCATGTAATAGAGTGGTTAGAAAATGGCATGCACAACTGAAGAGGTGTGTAGAGTCCAGGTTAATGGGCTTGATATTGATTAGATAAATGCATTGTGATATAATATAATGAGGCTACTTTGAACTGATGCTGCTGCTGTCTGAACGTAGGACCTACAGCAGGTGGTGCTGTTCTACGCTCTGCAGTGCACAGCAGCCTTTGTAATTCAAAGATAACTAAGATTATTAATATGATAGGCTATTATGCACTTGTCAGACTTCACACAAGAGTTTGTGGTTCATGGTGTGACTACCAACATCATTGACTTGTTTCTACAGCTATTAAACTATCATGTGAACGGAGCGCTTATATCAGTCAATATTATCTGCTTATATGAGCAACCAGATGAAATGGGCCAAGGCAGTTCAAGTTGTGTCTGACAGTTCTATCTGGACAAACACTAGACTATATACATTACTTCCAGTGTCTCATAGCGTGACAGGTTAGGCGCAGGATTACGGATTTGTGTCAACTGTGGAGGTAGCCCTAGAATGTCTGTGATCTTACATACATTTCATGTATTCCAAATACACAGTCATAGATCACCCTCGTCGACGCGCTGTTTAGTGACGATCTGCGCGGCCATAAAAGTGCTCTAAACTCCGTCTGTACTCACCCAATAATGAATTCCTAAGACTTGGAGTCATATTTTGTCCTCTAGTTTCATATCCATTTGAAAGTTCTGCCAGAAAACGTGTGTTTAGTCAAATATCTCCACTTTTCCACGAGCTGCACACGGACGACTTTCTGTACGGGCGAGGGGCCCGGGAATGAGGGCAGGACTGAATATATGTAAACTTCCTTTAGGACGCACAAATGTTTGGGACACACAATTGGCAGATGGAGTGATTCATTACCCCGCACCAATCACAAGCACCTGTCAATTGTGTTCCCCATTCGTTTGTGCTTCCCTGTGTCAATTTGTTATGACGTTTTAAATTTGGTCCTTCACTCAAGTCAGTGCCCCTCGCCCGTATAGATTGATTGATTGAAATTTTTATTAGGCAAAAGAATGTAAAACAACACAGTTACATTTATAATGCTTTTGTCTAAAAGGTCCGGCCAAAAAAGTCCTTGCGGGCTTGTTTCCATTGGGGTCCTTGAATTAATTTCATAGACATATATAGTAGTAACCAAACAGTTCAAAAATCAACATAAGTATAAAAAATATACCATTATGTACAAAAAAGGTCATGGGAAAATAATGAAATATATACAAAACAAAACATGATCAAAATAAAAATAAAAAGTGTGTACAAAAAAGGGGGAGGGGGGGGGTCGTCTGTCTACAGGGAAACTGGTACTAGCTCCTCTTTAGGCCTCCAGAAAGATGAGTTTTTAGGGCTGTTTTGAATGAGCCCAGCGAACTGCATTTTTTGAGGGATGGGGTTAGACTATTCCATTCCTTGGTGGCAGTGCTATAGAAGGAGAATTTGCCCATGTTTGTTTTATGGGTGGGTGTTACCAGATTGTTGTTTACGCTCCCTCTAGTTTTGTGACTGTGGGTGTCACTAACTTTTTCGAGGTACTTATACAGATATGCAGGTATAGGGGGCAAAGAAAGTTGTCCGTGTGCAGCTCGTGGAAAAGTGGAGATATTTGACTAAACACACGTTTTCTGGCAGAACTTTCAAATGGATATGAAACTAGAGGACAAAATATGACTCCAAGTCTTAGGAATTAATTATTGGGTGAGTACAGACGGAGTTTAGAGCACTTTTATGGCCGCGCAGATCGTCACTACACAGCGCGTCGACGAGGGTGATCTATGACTGTGTATTTGGAATACATGAAATGTATGTAAGATCACAGACATTCTAGGGCTACTGTGGAGGCAGGATCGAATCCCGCTTGATACTTTGAGATGTTTTTATAGATTTTTTTGGCTTCATTATTCTAACTGTTTTTTATGGGTGCATGTCTTTACTGTTTCATACAAGTAGGATTCCACAAACAATGGGATGGATGTAATGCTTTATTCATTGATATAAACGACATTAAGCTTTGACGAAGTGAGCTCCACCCACTTCCTCAAACAACATCTGCTGTCGGGAGCGAGCAAGAGGCCAGTTAAAATGAATCGCCAGAAAAACCGGAACACCGGGAGGCAGATAATCCGTCACACCGGCGACATTGGAACAGTCGCCACCAGGTATATCTAACCGTAACCTCAGTAAAAACCAAGCCTAAACCTAGCCTTATTCCTAACCTTCACCTCAGTAAAACATTGCCTAAACCTAGCCTTATTCCTAACCTTAACCTTAGGGTTAGGGTTATAGGGACCGGGTTAGGGTTCGTTAGTATGCAACGTTAAATCGACGATTGACCGTACATGCTATTCATCTGTGCGTTTTTGGGATAAAAAATGTTATCACTGTACGTTTCTGCAAAACATATCGTAACAATGTTTTCTCTGGTGACTGGGCTGCTTATTCCTAACCTTAACCTCAGTAAAATGAGCACCCAACACCTCAGTAAATAAGAATACAAGAACCGCTGGGGGCAGGCGGTCCGCGAATACAATGGGGGCGACTGTGTTTTTGGGCGAGCCTTCCGGTTACCCTACATGAAGTTAAGCTGTTTTTTGAAAAACATGGTAAATGAAATTAAGCACATGAACCAACCTGCTCTGTGTAGTTTGATGTGTGGCTGTAGCATCACGTCCAGCAGTTTGTTTTGTTTCTCCAGCAGAGTTTCTAGTGTCTCTATCTCTCTCTGGAAGAGGTTGCACATGAACTCTGCAGCCGCACTGAGGCGCTCCAACACACACACTCTGACAATAAGCTTCACACGACAAACATAATCAGCACCACGCTGCTGTTCGTCCAAAACACACAATAATATCTCCTCTCCCACCGACGTCAGGTGTTCGTTTATCGACAGCCGTACAGACTCCATTTGACTCGTTTTATCTCCTTTATGAGACATTTTTGTTGAGACTCTTTGTTGTCCTGAGCTACGCAACAAACTAGCACTTACTCCTCGTCCCCAGTGTTGCCAGGTTTTGTGAGAGAGAAACAAGCAACCTGGTCTATGAAAACCAAGCCCAAAAAGAACTGAGCCCTGGCTTGGCCCTTTAAATATATTATTCTTTGAGACCATAGACTGCATAGTTTGAGACACACATCCGGGTGTTTGACCAATAAGCGCCTTTGTTTGGCCCGATTTCGGCACAGCTGACGTTTTTTTAGGCTAAACAAATTTAAAGGCATCAGGTGAAGTTGATCCCCTGAACACAAACCTTGGGGGAGAGTGAGGTAATGTGAGACACAGGGTAAAGTGAGACACCCCCCTTATCACCTGACCACAACACCTGTGTGGTCATATGACCATTAGATTTTGAAGCCCCTCCCATTTCCCACTTACCATGGAGGAGAGGACCTCATTGTGCTGTAGTAAGCATGTTTTTTTCACTAAAATATGTTTTTTGCATGTAAAAGTAATTTTTTGGGCTGTCAACATAATCAGCTGTTGTGTCAAAGAAAATTGATTCAGGTAGAAAAACGTATGTCATGCATGTTGATGAACTACAAACCTATACATCCATGTGATTAATGCTAATTGAAGATTAGCCAGAATTGCTAAAAGTGGTCTTTTTCACCAAAATGTGGCTGTGGGGTAAAGTGAGACAAATGGCTTGGGGTACAGTGGGAAACTGTCTCAAAGTTAAGTTTAGTACTTAAACATAGTTTAATCTAATATTGGTTTGATAGTCCAATTGGTTTGATAATCTAATATTGGTTTGATTGGTTAAAACTGGTTTGTCTCGGTTGGGGTAAAGTGAGACACCTTCCAATTGTGTAGAGCAAAATGTGCTTAATGACCAATTGCCATGATTCTGTTACTAGTCTGACATTAGTTCTGGAATGTGTGGTTGTCAAGCTATCTGTCGGTATTCTAACTGTTAGAACGTGTGTTTTTATGGTAGTTTTAAACTGAAAAAAGTAAGTGGATCAGTTTACCCCATTGATTTTTCTGGTTTGTCTCGGTTTACCCCAGACCTGGGGTAAAGTGAGACACCAAAAAACTTTTTTTTAAACAATCATATTTTCACTGCCCTTTGTCTTGAATACATTCTGATAATTTCCATTGTTAGGAAACATCCCAAATGTATGGGAAATGTGAACATTTTACTGATATATCATTTTAGCTCAGCCCAGCCAACATGTCCAACTGGGCCCCATGTGGGTTTTTAACTGGGCAGATGGGCATGGGTTACATCTGGTTTTGCACATGGGTTCCACCAAGCACCCACTTGTGTTAGCCCACATGGGCTTAAGTGGGTTTCTAACTGGGTCTTAGGTGGGCTCCAAATGGGCAAATATATGTCGGAACCATGTGGGCGCCACCTGTGTTTGCCTATATGGGTTTGAACTGGGACCTGAATGGGCCTGAAATGGGTTCCAGCTGGGCAAATTACATGTGACCCATGTAGGCCACACTTGTGTTGGCCCATTTAGGGCTCCAACTGGTTTTGCACATGGGTTCTACCAAGCACCCACTTGTGTTAGCCCATATGGGCTTAAGTTGGTTTCTGACTGGGTCTTAGGTGGGGTCCAAATGGGCAATTTGATGTCGGAACCATGTGGGCGCCACCTGTGTTTGCCAATATGGGCTTGAACTGGGACCTGAATGGGCCAGAAATGGGTTCCAGCTGGGCAAATTACATGTGACCCACGTAGGCCACACTTGTGTTGGCCCATTTAGGGCTCCAACTGGTTTTGCACATGGGTTCCACCAAGCACCCACTTGTGTTAGCCCATATGGGCTTAAGTGGGTTTCTGACTGGGTCTTAAGTGGGGTCCAAATGGGCAATTTGATGTCGGACCCATGTGGGCCTCACCTGTGTTAGCCCATATGGGCTTAAGTGGGTCCTGACTGGGTCTTAGGTGGGGTCCAAATGGCCAATTGTATGTCACACCCATCTAGGCCTCACCTGTGTTTGCCCATGTGGGCTTGAAGTGGGATCTGAATGGGCCTTAGGTGGAGTCCAACTGGGCACGTTTGAGACCCATGTAGATCCCACTTCTAGCAGCCCAAGTGGGTAACATCCGGGCCCTTTGCCAACATGGGTTTCAAGTTGGTCCTGAAGGGATTTAAATAGGAGAATTAAACAGTATATTGACAAGAACCATGTTTAACTACTGCTAAGTTTTACCAGGGTGAAAAAACAATATCAGACAATATATCTTTTGACAATGTTTATTTCTGGGAACTTTCGGCCTTCTGGTTGTAAAATACAAAATACAAAATGCTTTGGTATTTTTAAAATATAAAATGTATACATGGAAATAAAGTGTAGACAGTATTGGGCCAATATGCATCTTCAAGTCTCGTAAACAATCCATTTAACTCTCGTAAATTATCATTAAGATAGAACTCTTGTAAACAATCATTTGTAATGATGTATACATGACACATAACAGTGCAACTCTAAAGTAACAACTTAAATGTTCTGGACACAAACTAATAAGGAACCCATATCTCTTAACTCAACTACAACAAAAGGAGGGTTCTTCTCATGAGGTAGTTAATTATTCCAGCAGAGGGCCATTTCAGCCAACAAATCCTGAATGATAAACACACCACAAACTGTGTGTGTGTGTGTGTGTGTGTGTGTGTGTGTGTGTGTGTGTGTGTGTGTGTGTGTGTGTGTGTGTGTGTGTGTGTGTGTGGCCTATTGGACCTGTTCCTGATTTTCCTGTGTTCCCTGTGTTTTCGAGGGATCTTCTAGCTCGTAGGGTCCGGTTTCCACCACGGTCTCGAGCTCCGGTGAACCATTTGGACACGGCCAACTCTGCCTCCTTCTGGTTTATTTCCTGCGTGACGGCGTTCTTCTTTATTGCCCTTAAAGATAAATGACAAGAAGCCAACTTAGTAATGCTGGCTTGATTTTTACATTATGAAACCATATAAGACAGACATCTTTTCAAAAGTTTTATATCGCTGAGAAATGTGTATGCTTTTTAAAAACAACCGAGTCAAATCTGAGAACAGTTCATTAGAGTTGTACTCCAAGCTATTCACACGGCCAAGTGCTACAGGAAAAATGCAGGATTATGTATAGAACCTGGTGGCTAAGATGTTCTGATGCATTATTGAGCATTCTTTGCTGAACAGAAAAAGAAAATGGAACAATAATTTTAAATGTCTTGAGCTATGGTGGCAATTTAGTTTTCATGTAGAACAACTAAGTTCAGGTGGCACCATATGTTATGGCAATAACACAAAATCTAATTTACCATATAGAACGTCAAAAAGTGCCAGTCCTCGGAACGCCTTCTTGCCACTGCGTCCGAAAAGGTTATACTCGAGTGCCAGCTTATTGGTAAGGAGGAACCCCATCATCCTCCTGACACAACGGTCCACGGAAGTCCCCCCAATGTCTGCAACCATGGCAATCTGAGTACGATAAAAGTCACAGGAAGGAAATTCTGTATTAAGTGAACAGCTAAGATGTCAATGCCCGTTGTGTGCATGCACTCAAAGGGCAGGTTAACAGACTACCAATGTGATTAGAAAATACAAGCACATTTTGAAGTGAATAAGAGATTTAGAAAATACAAGTACATTTTGAAGTGAATAAGAGATTTGAACTTACAACTGCAGATTTAAAGTCAGGGTCACCCAGCTTTAAGTTCATGGACTCGAGATCTGCCTACGTGTCCAGCGGGAACACAGCTCCTTCAGGCAGCATGTTCAGCATCTGCCATGGACCTTCTGAGTGCTCTTTACTTCCTCTAGGAGTCTCACGAGCTGGGTGAACATTTGTTCTCCCATGCCTGGTGCTCGTGGTGCTGGACTTGGGCTGCTCATTGGGGTTCCAGCTGTGGGTCGTCTTATTGGGGGTCCGGCTGTGGGTTGACTAGGGGTTCCAGTGCGGTGGCTCATCTGGGTCCCAGTGGGGCGGCTCTGTCACAGTTGATAATAATAAACTTTATTTGTAAAGCACCTTTCATGACATGACATGCAGCTCAAGGTGCTTACAATTACAGTAAAGTAAAACTAATTTAACGATAAAGCAAAAAAAGAAAGCAAAAGCATAAAACAGCATTTAAAAATCAACCAAAAGCCAGAGTGAAGAAATAGGTCTTCAGCTGTGTTTTAAAGCTATTCACAGAGGCTGCCTGCCTTACGTGTAATCGGAGTTTATTGGGGTGCTCACGTTTGTGGGTTCAGTGGGGCGGCTGATCAGGTTTGCAGTTGGGCGGCTTGCTCTTGGTCTTCCAACTGGGGGTGTCCACACTCGGGATTCCAACGGGACTGGGGGTTCTTCTGGGACTCGGGGTTTCTAAACATAATGTAACATTTCAAGATGTTAAATTCTCTGTATATTTTATAAAAAAGAATAAAATCTAATTCCATACTTTACATACTTGTCTGAGAAGAGGGAGATACACCGGGGCTGCTGCTTGGACTGCTGATCGGACTTGGACTGCGGCTCCTGTGTCTTTTGGGGGGGGGGGCTCACTTTCTTGGACAGTGCACGGGGAGGTGTAGGTGGTAGGAGGTCATCATCGAAAGCTTCCGATTCCTCCTCACTCGTGAGCGCCTCCCTCTGTTTTTGCGGTGGCCTACATTCAGTTAAAAACATACATTTTAGCAAACATAAAAAAGTAACTTTAAGCAGTAGTTCTCAAAATCGAGTCCGGGGACCCCATGGGTCCTTGAGGGGGTTTCCAGAGCATTCCTTGCAAAATGTATTAAAAAAAGTACAGGCAAGAGGGACAAATCAGTTTAACCATGCATACGTCAACCATTTGAAAATTGCTGATCTACATGCTCACAACATGTCGCAATGCAAGACGTGGTGAGCTTGTAGATCGGTTATTTTCATTTTTTTTGTAACAATGAAATAGGGCATTCATTTACGAAAAAACTAAAAGTTACAAAGAGATACAAGGTTTCACAACAATATCATGAATACCAGTGATCAAAGCTACAGAAACAGAACATTAAATAATGAGTTGATATTTAATTTATACAATCATGCTGTTTGTTGTGCATGGTGAGGGCTTGCATGTCAAACAGCTCATATATGAGAAATATAGCATGAAATGACATGGAGGAGCGAGCGAGCAGGAGTGTGAGGAATGGGAATGTGGTCGTCAGTCTAACCTGCTTGCTTTCTCCGGACTCGCATCTAATCTTCACCTCCTGGCTCAGAGGTGGGACTAATGCGTCAAATAATTATAATGGGTTAGATACAGGGGGAAATTCCAGGTTTCAGGGGTCCTTGAGGGCAGGGGTCTTCAACAGGGGGTCTGGGACCCTTTGGGGGTTCTCAGAGTCACTACAGGGGGTCCCCCAAATCTTTGTGTGATATGATAATGTTTTTGTTTTACATGTTGTTCTACATGTTTAACCACTTGAACCCTAGTATCCCTTTTCTGAGGAGAACTTTAGCCAAAAATAGCCGGTCTACAAGCTCAAAACGCCTTGCAGCGCGAGGCGTTTTGAGATTGTAGATCGGCTATTTTTGGGAAAGACATATACAGTAGGTGTGTAGAGGGAAAAAAGAGCAGCAAAAGTTTATCTGAAACACAATTCTATACAATATAGAAGGGGTCCCTGCTTCATCTCTCTCTCAGCCAGGGGGTCCTTGGTCTGAAAACGTTGAAGACCCCTGCTTGAGGGGGTCCTCAGATAAATCCCCAGATAAATGAAGGCTAGTTAGGAACCAAATGGACCCTTATGTAGCTGTAACTCTCAGGGTGTATGGTGGTCCGTGGTCTAATGCAGGGGTTCTCAAAGTGGGGTCCGGGAGGGCCCTATATTCATCAGCTATTTAAAAAAAGAAAAACCTTGACATAACACCACAAATCTTGTATGGGGTCCTTGGCACAAAATCTTTTCAGATGGGGTTCCGTGGTCAAATACACACCTTGACAAGAAAACATTTTAGAACCATTGCCTAACAACAGCTATTTTTAGTTACCTCCTGTGTCGCCTTCGGGATGCATCATCACCATCAGTCGCTATGTCCGATGACGTCTCTCCCAGCTGGAGCTTCTCACGAGCCACTGCGTATGTCTCTTCAGGAAGAACACAAAAACAGGGGAAGGGGACATTAAAGCAATTTTTCAAAGTTAAAACAATATGATGCCAAAGTTAAACCTTTGAATGGCACAGGCTATCATAAGCCTATCATTGCCTACTTGCACATACATTGTAACCAGGGGTGCACATAACTTTTTAGGTGTGGTACTCAGAAGAGCACCTGGAGATGTGACTTGGTGCGCATGGTCCCGTCCGGTTTTGTCGGGGGGGGGGGGGGGGGGGGGGGGGGGGGGGCTCAGCGAAGGAAAGCAGAGCGAAGGACGCTCTGCTTTTAAATTACGCCGATCTTCGCCGTTTTTTTTCCTCACGCTGTTAGGTAAAGCCCTCCAGGTTGGTGCCCTGTGCTGCTGCGCTGATTTTATCCGCCAGATTGGGACGTTCACGGCATATTTTGCACCATTACGGTGCGTTCATCATCGGTGACGAGTGCGGCGAGGCAATGCGAGGCGAAGCGAGGCAACGCGAGTCAACACTCATACAATCACGTGCAGCATGCGTCCTCTACCCCTGCGCGTAATGGCTGTACATGGGGCCGACGGGTGCTTTAGAGTGATTGTGTGAGTATGGCTTCAGGAAGTAAATTCCTAGCCTCGATCTCCAAGCTTTTATTTTTTTAGTTTTGCTAAAAAATAAAAGCTTGGAAATTCCTGTCCCAGCTGTTGGTACGCAAAAGCGCCTCGCGTTGTCTGATGTGGTGCGCATTTTTTATTTTGGGTGCGCATGCGCACCTGCGCACCAGTTATGTGCACCCCTGATTGTAACACTCCTTGTAAAAGCTAAGCTACTGGTGGCAAACTTGTTTTCAATGTGGAATAACAAAGTTCATGAGCCTTGTCAAAAGTAACAAGTGGGTGCATGATGTTGCGCTCCCTTTCCACCAGTTAGAGCAGCTGTATGCTGTGGCATGCTTCTACTATTGTACATCAAATGTTTTGCAAAACTTCAACATTTAATGTAGAAATGCACACGGAACAATTAAAAACTCAAATTTACCATATTATGCAACATAAAAAAGACGCAGGTTTTGGAACTTCTTATTATGACGGATACAAAAGGTTGGACTGCATCATTCTTCTGGTACAATCATCTAATGAAATGCCTCCTATGTCTCAACCATGGCAACCTGAGTATATGGTAAAAGTCACAGGAAGGAAATGCCATATTAAGAGAACGGCAAAGATATCAATGCTCTGATCCTAACATGGTTAGAAAATACAAGCACATCTTAAAGTGAATATGAGATTTGAACTTACAACTCCAGACACGAATACAGCTTGTCAATTGTGGACTGGACATCTTCATCTCCAATTTACTTAGACAAAGAGAGAAGAATTACCCAAAAGAAAAAGAGACACACACACACACACACACACACACACAAAACATTTTTTTTTTTTAAAAGCTTGTATGGAATTCATCAAGACTGTGTATGTGTTTCAATGTTTAGAGTAGCAGGAGCTAGAAGTTTAAATATATTTCAGTCTTTAATACGTTACAGTATGTCATGGCACAATAGCCAACTCTTAAGAGATGGCTAATAAAATAATCACAAATGTATGAAAAGGGTCTTGTTGACAGAGAGACAACGGACATACCATTCCTTTGTCCAGTGAGGTTCCCTCCTGAAATGGATTCAAATAACCCTAATTAGTCACTGCAAAATATCAGTTTCCATTAACTAACCTTGGCAGTGTAAAGTAACTAAGTACATTTACTCAAGTGCTGTACTTAAGTACAATTTTGAGGTACTTTCACTTCACAGAAATACTTCCAATTTTAAGTACTTTTACTTCTACTCCACTACATCTCAGAGTCAAATATTCTACTTTTACCCCACTACAATTATTTGAAAACTTTAGTTACTTTGTAGATTTTGATTAGTATTACAAAACATACATTAGCCACTTCAGCCATTTGAAATAAGCAGATCTACAAGCTCACAATGTGTCGCATCGCAAAACATTGTGAGCTTGTAGATCTGCTATTTTCAAACGTTTTTCTGCATTTCAAAACTTGAAATGAGACATTCTGCATAATGAGTACTTTTACTTTTGATACTTTAAGTACATTTTTTAACAAAAACTAGCATTCTAGCTAACATTATGCATTGTTTTTGTCCCCCCATAAACAATAGCATTCCTATTATGAGGGAAACATCCGCCCAATTCTCCCAAAATAGCAGATATACAAGCCAAAATAAAAAGTACATTTTTAATTCCGGACTTTTACTTGTAATAGAGCAGTGGTTCTCAAACTTTTTCATGTCAAGGACCCCCAAATTGACACTTATTAGCCCGCGGACCCCCATTTGAAAAGATATGCCAGGGACCCCCCATAAAGAGAAGATTTTCACGGCTCTATAGCAGTGATTCTCAACCATTTTAATTTCAAGGACCCACAGTTTGACATGCATTAGGCTATGGACCCCCATTTAATGGCATTTATATCTCTGGGACCCCAATTCATATTGTACAATCAATGTTAATCTAACTCTGAGAGTGTACAAATGGAACCAAATGGACCCGTTAGGGTCCATTTGGTTCCATTTGTACACTCTCAGAGTTACAGACCCATAAGGGTCCATTTGGTTCCTGTCCATCATTTAGCTGGGGACCCCCTGGAACCCCCTCAAGTACCCCTGGGGGTCCCCGGACCCCACTTTGAGAACCAACGTAATAGAGTATTTCTACATTGCAGTATTGATACTTTTACTGGATAGGCTGGATTGGTGCTGCTCAGATGCAATCTAAAGCCAACCTGGTATATCCGGTAAATTTTCACATACACATACATGCAAACATGATGTCGTTTCCGTATCCGCTCTAGACCGGAACTGTTGCCTACTAAGTCAAGTGAATTGATAACAGACCCGTCCAGTTAGCTCCGTTCATTCTTTTTTCTTTTAGTTCACCATTATAAATTAACAAACTGCTTCACAGTGGTATTGGTTACAACTATGCTTATGCAATTATTAAAAACACTAAAAATCTATAATTGTATACACAGAGATAAACTAATGAGAATGCATTTTAATCACGAAACGGCGAGCTAACGTGAACTAGCATGCTAGCTAATATTATGCATTGCTCTCCGGACTTGCCACGGCAATATAATATCATAATAAGTTTAATCAAACGATGGTGGTATCTGAACGGGTACAAACTATATTACTGGCCCCAAAAAATGGAGGGAAACAGCTTGTTGTTACTTACATAAAAACATATCTCATCACTGCTCCAACACTCCGTCTCCTTGGAGTGTATCCAATCCGAGAAATAGATCCGGAGATTCTGGAACTACTTCTTTTAATGTCCAACAACCTTTTATTGATTTTATTTTGGTTTGTTTCAGCTAAAAAATCTCCTTCTAACGAAGGCTGGCATACGTTAAATTCACCGAGCGGTTTGAGAATTCAAACAGGAATGACGTCAGTTCCTGTAGTTGCCAGTGTTTCCATATTTTGCGAAAGAAATAAGCAGACAGGTCTATGAAAACAAGCCGAAAACTGTGTATTGGCATATGGTCATGTGGTGACTAAAGGCCACATGGCCTATATATACATATAGATTAAGGGATCAAAGCTTTCCCTATTTTTTTTTAGCAGTGTATATTTAAAATAGCCGATCTACAAGCTCACAACGCGTCTTCAAACAAGCCGCTTATAATAAGCATACATGGCAACACTGCAGGGCTTACAATGCACGGCTGCTATGCATTCTGGGACTTGAAGTTGACTTTGAAAGTGTTCATTGTTCTTCAACCCAACTGTGTGTCACTTGTAATTGAATTTATTCATTTATCTGATACAGTACCAAACTGACACAGAGGCAGTTATACTTATTATAGGCAGGAACATTATTAAAGGTTTTTTAAGGTTTATATTATGTGTAATAAACCTTGTCTCAGGTATGAGAAAGAAATGTAAAGAGCCCGGCCACAGAATATTTCTACTGTAAGCATTAATAACTGAGGCAGAACTTCCAAAGGACATTAACAGGATACTTTATTTATTTAACTATATTAAAGCAGAAAACACTAATAAAAGACGAGAGGTAACCATACGCAAATCGTATTACAATTCATTGAATGATCAGTTATCAACTATAGTCATAATTTAAAAAGTTCGAATTCATGAACACCTACAATATAATCAAACACATTTACTAGAAACTCTAAAACTACTACTTAACTTTCAACATGTAATCATATGTATTATTATTTTGTTGTATTGTTAATTTGTTGTTTTTATTTTTGTTTCAAATTAATTATTTTATTTTCCTTTTAATTTTATATAAAAGCCCTTTACATCATTGGTTCTCAAAGTGGGGTCTGGGGACCCCCAGGGGTCCTTGAGGGAGTTCCAGGGGGTCCCCAGCTAAATGATAGATTAGGCACCAAATGGACCCTTATGGGTCTGTAACTCTGAGAGTGTACGTTAGGGTCCAAATGGACCCTAACGGGTCCATTTGGTTCCATTTGTACACTCTCAGAGTTAAATTGACATTGATTTTACAATATAAATTGCGGTCCAAGTGATAGAAATGCCATTAAATGGGGGTCTGTAGGCCTAATGCATGTCAAAGTGGGGGTCCTTGACATGAAAAAGTTTGAGAACCACTGCTTTACATAGACTCACCCACACATAAGTAGGCCTACTTAAAATAATCAGACAACTTGTCTTTGTCTTGTCTCAGAGAACTGGGTCCTCTGCTAAGCGATCCCCTTCACACCTTGCAGTGCAGAGATGTTGTCTGTCATTGTGAGAGGAATGTAACACATTCAATTCAAGTTTGTGTCTTTTCTCGAGTAGCCTAATGTTATGCAAAGCAGCCAGGTAGACGCTATATTGAGAACGGCTCGCCACTGACGGCGCGAACCTTGAGAGGCTATTGTTTTTAAACGTTAAGGCGTTAAAGACCGCCGCTGACGGTGCGTGCACGCGCGCCCCCAGCTCCCACAGTGTCAGAACTAAGGGTACGCCGTACCCCCCCGTACCCCCTACAGCTCAACCCTGCTTTACAATCAGGTTAATTATGATTCAATGCGCATATATATTACAGATACAGACTGAAACTGCACAGCGCAGACAACATTGCCCTTGCAAAGAAAAACTTCAGCTTAATAACATGTCCTGCTCCTTGTGTTGCACAGCAGCATCATTACAAGAAAAAACTAATATGCTATTAGACAGAGAAACTTAAACTGCAGCGGCAGGCAATGTTTCAAAAGCATAAAGTGTTTCATTATAGGACCAGTGTGTGTGTGTGTGTGTGTGTGTGTGTGTGTGTGTGTGTGTGTGTGTGTGTGTGTGTGTGTGTGTGTGTGTGTGTGTGTGTGTGTGTGTGCCTGCGTGTATGCATGCGCTTGTGTGTGTGTGCAGCGCGTAGATATCTCCCAGCCAGCACGCCCACGTGGGACCCATATGGTTTCAATGCGGGCTACTTCGGTACTGGCCATGGGCTTGAACTGGGCAAATTATGAGGGTCCCACATGGTCTGCATATGGGCTAACTGGGAGTGGGATGGAAGTGGGCTAGCCCATGTGGTTCCCACATGGTCTGCATATGGGCTAACTGGGAGTGGGATGGAAGTGGGCAAGCCCATGTGGTTCCCACATGGTCTGCATATGGGCTAACTGGGGGTGGGATGGAAGTGGGCTAGCCCATGTGGTTCCCACATGGTCTGCATATGGGCTAACTGGGAGTGGGATGGAAGTGGGCAAGCCCATGTGGAACCCACTTTTGTGATACCAGTTCTAACCCTCTAATCGCTTTAGAAAATAATCAAAATATATATATTCCAACTTGCTTTTTGACGCTGAATCCAACGGTGCCAGTCTCAAAGCTGCACGACCCCTAGGGTCCAAGATAATCATAAATAACTGTCTCAAAGGCTTGGAAAAGTCATTTTTCAAAATTAAACACCAGATTCCGGGTCAGTGCGTTGCCCAGAACGTGCCCATATAACTTTCGCCATACACAGCCTTACGGTTCTCCTCAACTGGCTGGGGTCAAGGGGCTATCTTCTGCACGTTATATCTCGATAACGATGCGTTTTTGGAATCCGCCTTTTGGATATGTCGTACAGCTCATTAAGGCGCACGCGTGGATGCCCTCGGTGTCCCGATCCGACATTCCTACAAGAAATGTGTTTTTTAAAGTTTGCATTCACTATGGTCTAAAGGTCTAACACTCTATGTAGGTCCCTGAAAGTAGAGGACTCTGCGCGGGAGTGTCGTACAAGAAAGGCGAAGACATCAACGCGTGCGCCTCTGCAAGCTTTACAACATACCCGAAAGGCGGATTCTAAAAACGTATCGTTATCGAGATATTAGCCTTTATTGTGCGTTCTAAGTCGACATTTGACCCTAGCCAAAATAAGGAGAACCATGAAGCCGTGTGCGAGAAAAGTTGTATAGGCGCATCCGGAGAGACGCGCCGATATATAATCTGGTGTCAGAACTTGTTTACGCTGTTTACATTTTTTAGCCCATATATAGCCCATATGAGACCCAGACATGGGTTACTAGTTCTAACCCATGCCCTCTTAGCCCACACATAACCCATATGGGACCCAGACATGGGTTACTAGTTCTAACCCATGCCCTCTTAGCTCACACATAACCCATATGGGACCCAGACGTGGGTGACCAGTTCTAACCCATGCCCACTTAGCCAACACATAACCCATATGGGACCCAGACATGGGTTACTAGTTCTAACCCATGCCCTCATTGCCCACACATAACCCATATGGGACCCAGACATGGGTTACTAGTTCTAACCCATGCCCTTTTAGCCCACACATAACCCATATGGGGCCCAGACATGGGTTACTAGTTCTAACCCATGCCCTCTTAGCCCACACATAACCCATATGGGACCCAGACATGGGTTACTAGTTCTAACCCATGCCCTCTTAGCCCACACATAACCCATATGGGACCCAGACATGGGTGACCAGTTCGAACCCATGCTCTCTTAGCCCACACATAACCCATATGGGACCCAGACATGGGTTACTAGTTCTAACCCATGCTCTCTTAGCCCACACATAACCCATATGGGACCCAGACATGGGTGACCAGTTCGAACCCATGCCCTCTTAGCCCACACATAACCCATATGGGACCCAGACATGGGTTACTAGTTCTAACCCATGCCCTCTTAGCCCACACATAACCCATATGGGACCCAGACATGGGTTACTAGTTCTAACCCATGCTCTCTTAGCCCACACATAACCCATATGGGACCCAGACATGGGTGACCAGTTCGAACCCATGCCCACTTAGCACACACATAACCCATATGGGACCCAGACGTGGGTGACCAGTTCTAACCCATGCCCATTTAGCCAACACATAACCCATATGGGACCCAGACATGGGTTACTAGTTCTAACCCATGCCCTCTTAGCCCACACATAACCCATATGGGACCCAGACATGGGTGACCAGTTCTAACCCATGCCCACTTTGCCGACATATAACCCTTATGGGACCCAGACGTGGGTGACCAGTTCTAACCCATGCCCACTTAGCCCATATAGAACCTATATGGAACCCACTACAATTGCCCAGTTCAAGCCCATGCCCGCTTAGCCCATATAGAACCTATATGGAACCCACTACAATTGCCCAGTTCAAGCCCATGCCCGCTTGGTACCCATGTAGCCCACATGTGCCCCACATGGGGCCCAGGTGGACATGTTGGCTGCTAGGGGAGAAAATGTAAAAAATGTCTCGCATTACCCCACTCTCCCCTACAGGGGTCCCTGGCATGACATATTTTCAGATGGGGGTCCGTAGACAAATACATCTCTCAGAAAAACTGGTTTAAACAACATTAGGAACCAAATAAGCAAACACTTCAAGAAACAAGTCCAAAAAACCGAAACCACCAATATTTAGAAGCATCTTTCCAGAAAGAAACAAGCCCAAAGTCGCTTATAATAAGCTGACATGGCAACACTGCTCGTCCCGGGTTGACGTTGTTCAAGCATGCGCACATGGGACAGTAAAGGATCCAGGCACTGTTGGCTTTCACCCCCTCGTGGAGGGAGTGTGTAACTGTCACTCAGTGGTGGAAGAACAAGTACTCGCATTTCTTTTTACTTATGTAAAAGTATCAATACCGCAATATCAAGAATGTACTTGAGTAAAAGTACAAAACTATTGGCATCAAAATATAAATGACTTAAAAGTACTAAAAGTAAAAGTACTTTATGTAGAATGTCCCATTTTAAAAGTTTTCATATTAGGGCATCGCAGTTGCGGCCACTTCCGGGTTGCACTGCAAAATACTCAATGCATTTTTTCCCATTGGCATTTCCAAAAATATTTATATCAATTTAAGCCTAGAATCAAGCCATCCAGGGTCCTGGTGAATCATGACCATTAAACATTTTTTTCTGTGATGTTTTTAATTTTATATTTAATGATATGATATACTATATTTAAATAAATACCCTTTGTTTTGCCGTTTTCAAAAAAGTTTTTTCACAGAATTAAACGTTTTATGGTCATGATTCACCAGGACCCTGGATAGCTTGATTCTAGGCTTAAATTAATTGATATAAATATTTTTGGAAATGTCAATGGGAAAAATGCATTGAGTATTTTGCAGTGGAACCAGGAAGTGGGCGGGAACTGCGATGCCCTATAGCCTAAACACAAAACGACATGTTGTGAGCTTGTAGATCGTCTATTTTCAAATAGCCAAAGTATAAACAGGGCTGAAGTGGTTAATGAATCCGTGTACGTAGCGTTCAGTTGATTTTCAAAATAAAATCCCAAAATCGAAAATTGGAAATTGGCCGTTCAGTTTATATCCGTTCTTGAGTCCCAAAATCGAAAATAAGAAATCGGCTTCATCTCATGAATGGAAAACGGAAATTGACCCGTTTTTTAACTTTCATTTTTTGTTAAACACAATTTTTGCCAAGATATAAAGTATTACTTTATAAGCCCGTATCTTGCGTTCAGTCTATTATTTAATGTCAACTAAAAAATAAAAAATCAAACATTGGCTTGATTTTCAATTTTAGCCTTTCATCTACATGAATGGAAAACGGAAATTGATCTGTTTTTTAATTATCGATCTTTCATATACATTATGTATTCTACTAAATTGTGTTTTTTTTTTGTTAAACACAATTTATTGCCAAGATATCAAGTATTACTTTACAAGCCCGTATCTTGCGTTCAGTCTATTATTCAATGTGAAATCCAGAATCGAAAATCGAACATTGGCTTGATTTTCAATTTTAGCCTTTCATCTACATGAAGGAAAAACAGAAATTGACCTGTTTTTAAATTATCGATCATTCATTATGCGTTGTACGTAACATTATGCGTTTGTTGCGTCATCCTATCACCCGGAACCGGAAGTGACGGCAACACACTTATATGCGCGCGCCTCACCGTGCATTCACTACCTACTCAGTCCTCTCGGAGCCGGTACGGTTACTGCAGTTCGGTCGTTAGCTTAATCGCTTCATGTGCCAAGGTCTTAGCTTTAAAACATGGATACTTGCACTCTATACTCAGGTGCAACGCGTGTGAATATCAAGATGGAGGACCTCAATGTGGAGAGGATCTCCCGGATCTTCCAGGTACAGTATGAATGAGTAAATTATATCTATACATATTTCGATTACCAGGGGTTTTCCCTCACTGTTTGAACTTAGCCATCATGCTAATATATTACGCTAATGCTATGCTTCCCTCACTGTTTGAACTTAGGCATCATGCTAACATGTTGCGCTAATGCTATGCTTCCATCCCAATGTCTGTTTGTCGACCTTGTGGTCTTAGATAGTTCACTTTAGATGTTGCTGTAGAATTTAACATTCATTATATTTTAGGTGTCTAGTACGACATTGTACATCAGAGATGATGACAACATAGCCATTTTCCCGGAAGTTAATGGCTCCTTTATCGACGTGGCCCCAAGGCACCACTACGAGGTACACGGACACGAGAATGCCGCCGGTCCTGCTCTGAACCAGGCGGAAGGCCCACCAAGACCTACGACTGGGAGATCCTTCGCTTTTCAGAGGCCTGCTGCAGCAGCCGGTTCCGGGGCCGTGTTGCGGCCTGTGGCTCCAAGAGCCAACGCGGTCAAACTATTTCAAAAGTGAGTAATTTCACGGGCCATTTAATCTGTGTCTATTTAAGACTTAAAGCAGTAAACGTAATGAACGACCATTAAACGGACTGGCTGACTAACCTGCTACTGTCTAAACCTTTAAAATCGTAAAGGAATCAATTGATGCATTTACTGTCATAGATGCAGATCCATCTGAAAATAATCTGTTGTATTGTCAAGATAAAAGGTGTATTGAAATGAAAAATGTTTTTCACACTTTTAGAGCATATCCGTGTTCATCATATGGGCATACCTAACAATAGATGCAAAAAATAAACATTTTTGTGTAATTTTATATCTAAAGTAACTAAAAAGCCAATCTTAATTACTTCCTGAAAACGTGCTGCGTGATGACATAACACAGCCTTCATGAATATAAATTAATCTTTATTACATGCACCCGTTTGATTCCCATAGCTGCACGTTCTTCAAACAAAGCTGATTTTAATTACAGAGATACTCCGTTTTGAATCTCATTGAAGATGAGTGTATTACTCATTCTAAACTTCATCTGCACACTAAAATATGTATCTGAAAACATTATAGGTTATAAATAAGCCAGGTAGTAGCAAACGTGCTTCACTGGCCGTCTCACTTGTAAACAAACACTAGCCTGTTGCGCATGGCTGAAGTGATTGAGATCCAACGTCCCATAGCCTGAAGGGATGGGACCTGATTGGTTTAGAGTCGGCTGAGCCGACGTTTCAGATTGAACCTTCAAAATAAATTGACGGAAAATGTCACTGCAGTGACATTAAAACGTTCCATAACACCTCAGCAGTGCAGTGCCACAGGCTGATCACCTTCATACCACACCCTATTGAAGTCATTTGTTCAAAAGTAGTCCAGACTAAGTATTGAGTGCATAAATTAACATACTTTTCAGATCGTAGTCATTTGTTATATCCTTTTTAGTAGTGTTATGTAAAATACAAATTTTATGTGGATTTTAGGTTTTCATGACCTGTATTTTGAACGTAATGCACTCTGAGAACTAGAATATATTAAAGTTTAACTTTTTGAATTATAGTACGGAAGAAAATCAACCTTTCCACATGTTTTTTAATACAGATGGATCTGTAGAACCTGTTGTGTATAATGGTGCCGAATATGGTATAATATGCATAGATACCAGGATATCATACTCATACATGTTTTATGTTGTGTTTAGGAGCATCTACCTGGCTGAGCTCATTGGTGTTAAGTGGAAACCGGAGCAAAGTTTGCCAATCCGCTTCCTTGAACACGAAGCTACTGTACCTGGTCTGCTGTCAAAGGTCCAGGAAACGTTGGGAACAGAAGAGCGTTACATATTAGCTGACGCTCAAGGGCTTCAAATTATAGACTGTGAATCAACGAAAGGTGCTTGTGTATTTTTATATCGTGTACTATGTTCTGACTTTGAGCCCAGAAGCAAAGATTGGAGTTTCAAATGTTTGCTTTAAAAATATATATATTAAAAGATTTGCAAAAATGTTCAAGAAATGACAGATTTAGAAGTTCATAGCATGGCACAGCACTTTGAGCTAGTATAGCTGGTATTTTTGAATAGCCAAAAGTATGAAATGATGGTTATAGCAAAATATCTAAAATGATACAGTATGCGTTCCCGGTCTTATGGGTTAACTCTTGAGAGGCTTCCAGAGCGTAATTTCGTGAACATCACATAGTAATTTATTTTGGGGGGAAAAATAATGATAATTAGAATATAACGGCTCTCAATTCATTTCTCCCAAGGGTGACCAAATCTAAAATCCCTGTTAAAATTCCTATTTGTCAGTCTCCGGTCAGACATCTTCACAAGCCTATTCCATAGACGAACCGCTTGACATTTGTGTCTGAGGCTAGGAGGTTCCCATCCCATATCTTTTAATTGCCAACCCTACATATCATTGGTGCAGACAGAAGCAAATATTTAATTTAAAAAAAATCGCTTTTAAACATACGCATAGCACGTCTTCATGTTTAAATATCAGATCTACAATTGCCGCACTATGAACTTGTTGATCTGACCTTTTTGAATAGAAATGTATAAATGATCGTAATGCTATATTACAGACATGCAACTTGTAGCTTTTCAGCAACAATAGCCGTTTTGAATCCAAATAGGGCAAGTGTGTGACACCTGACCCGAAAAAACAACATGTTTTCACTTCGGGGCTGTTTGCATGCCTGATATTAACTATTTCTGGGGACCCCCCTGGAACGAATTATTCTGAATGAAACTCCTTGTGTGTGTGATAGATTAATTAAGCTGAATCCATACTTATAATGGTTTTATTTCAAATATGTATTTTCCCTACCCTAGCCGAAAAGAAGATCCTTATCTACCAGAGGTGGCTGAGAGAATAGAGGAAGTTGTCCTGTCGGCAGAGGCGTTGACGGGAGTAACACAGGCAATCCGAGGACTGACAGCGCTGACATCAGCCAACAAGAGGCAGACTGTACATTTTACCCAGCAGGAGAGGGCTGCGCTGAAGAGTTCCTTCGCATGCTTGGTTTGCCTAGGTCTGTAACATGATAGTGATGTCCCGATAGTTGATTTTATTGTTTTGTACTGGATCTGTATGTGCCAGGCCCTTGGTGAAAGCACTGTAACACTGTGATTTTTTGTTTTATATAAAAAGTGCAATTTGTCCCAGTATGTGAATTCACATTATCTTGTCTCTGCTGCAGACCGGTCGGACCCCAAGTGCTGGGTGGGTGTAGTGGGTGTTTGCAGAAACCAAAAAGTGGAAGAGCCAAACGGTGTCAATCACAGGGCACTGAGCTCAGACGCTGATGGGCTCTTTGACTTTTTTGTTTCTGCAAAACGCCCACCCAGTACTTGGGCCAGACCGGTCTGCGGAAGCCTGGTCGCATGCCGGGTCTGCATGGATCAGTGGCTCCTGAATTCTAATGAGTGCCTGAAATGCAGGGCAGACAACTTCGAAGAAAACGTCTTCACAGTGGCTGGGATTGGTGGAGCGCTGTCTCCCTTGGATGATGTCATTAGAGACTAAAATGTGTCTACAATGTCCTTTGGTAGTTAATTTTTTTTATTTTAAGCGCCATTCCAAAAAAATGTGTTGTGACTGCTTCTGTAAATGCTCTGCTGTTCACTTCATGCACTCTGTGAGTACCTGAATCATGAAGAACAGCAGTGCATTTAGAGAAGCAGTCACAACACATTTTGTGGTGTTGAGAATGTTTCTTGTGAAGGTGTTTTTTGTTACATTTTGTTCAAAATAAGGTCCTTGGTCCCAATCATGTGAATTCACATTATCATGTCTCTGCTGCAGACCAGTCGGACCACAAGCGCTGGGTGGGTGTAGTGGGTGTTTGCAGAGACCAAAAAGTGGAAGAGCCAAACAGTGTCTGTCAATCACAGGGTACTGAGCGCAGACACTGATGGGCTCTTTGACTCTTTGGTTTCTGCAAACGCCCACCCAGTGCTTGGAGCCAGACCGGTCTGCAGAAGACACATGATGTGAATTTATGCGACCGGGATGGTTTACCAGGTTAGTGATGTCCGATACTGATTTTATTGTTTTGGAATTGGCTAAAGCACTGTGCCACTAACCACAGATTTTTCTTTGTTTTATGTAAAAAGTGTAAATGCAGCCTTCTCCTGCTGGGTGAAGAACGTGTTACCCTCACGGAGACCGTTCACCCCGTACTCCTGTCTTGGCCATCGTTTCTAGGAGAGATGGCAACATTGTCATCTCTCCAGTACCATTGCACTGTCTGGGGTGCTCTCAAAAGCCAGAATATGACAGGTAGTTGAGGCACTAATCGAGCTGTTGTCAGGTAGCTTAGGCATTGAAGTTTATATTGTAACACTGTTAACCTTGAACATGTAATACTGTGAACCCTGAACCTGTAATAAACAGCTTTTCTTGAAGAACTTATATTTTTCTTAAACTTTGTCTGTTACCATAACTGGTTTAATTTCATCATAGGCAATCATATAAACCAATGAATTTTACCTCCCAGATTTCAATAATCTCTCCTAGTCTTGGCCTTCCTCACACTCAAAAGGGTTTTAACCATAAGTCGATGTCAGTTAAGTTCTGCTGATGCATATCTCTTAAAGGACGACTTCACCACTTTTCAACATATCTTCATATAATAGGTCCTCACTAATGCTCATGATAAAATTATACAATTTTTTTCTACTTGGTCTGTGTCTCATAGGAGGGCTGTGGACAGTCCAGAAACCTGTACCAGTGACATCATCGTTAGGCAGGATTTTTTTTCCCAAAAATATTACAACTTTTGTATTCAGATTTTTATTAAGGCGAGAACAATGGGATCTATTATTGCATTGCAACTTTCCAGGAATACAAAGCCTGCAGTTTCTATTAGCTTGGATTCCCCATCGATGTCACTGGTAGACAGGTTTCTGAACTGTCTACAGCCCTCCTCTGAGACACAAATTGATTAGAAAAAAATTGTACCATTTTATCATGAGCATTAGTGAGGACCTATTATATGAAGACAGGTTGAAAAGTGGTGAAGTCGTCCTTTAACTACAGAGGTATGTGGCAAGACACCTACGAAGTTGCAGGAAGTAGTCAATGAGCCAGACGATTGCATTATCAAATGAGTGGGCAAAACCATACCTATATTTGTTTATAGGGTCAGTATTTAATAGTTGAATGAAAACCTTTTCACAGGAGCAGCTTTTTCATAATATCACACATGTTATTTTCACCAAATACATGATAGGTGAATAGGATAAACATTTAATTAAATATCACCATGAAACTTCCCCAGTTGATCAATCTCTTCTGTCTTGTGTTAATTTTGTGTTAACAGCGTTATCACTCCACCACCTTCATTTTATCTGTTGGTGCAGTCCAGGGTCAATGGAACTATCTAAGAGGGAAATCTAAACTGTATCATTAGAGTACTTTAGAATGTATTGGTCTGGTGTGTCATTGCGACATTCAGACAGACATTCCTGAGTATGACAGCTGTCAGTAGTATAAAGTGTGAAAAGTACAGCTGAGCTTACACAACGCTGGGAAGCACCAACATTACTAGTTAATGCTGAGGAGAGGGTTCTGTTCACTTTCACCCTCTGTACTCTGTTAATAAGGAAAGAAGCATACCAGTGAATTAAGTATGGATTCAGTTCAAACTGGACCATCTTTGACACCAGAATATCAGACTGTATTGTATTTAAAGCTGAAGAGAAGTCTAAGAACAGCACACTTGCATGATTCTTATTAGACTCATCTAGGTGTTTTGTAATGAAGTGCACCAGTGTGACAACCGCAACCTTTCTTATGAACAAACTGACAGGCATCGAATTTGATGTTGCAACAGCATTCTTTCCAGTGATTTCATGATCACTGAAGTGAGAGCTATGGGTCTATAATCCTTTTGATGTTTTTGACATATGATTTTGGGTAATGCCCCAACTGCACATTTTGTACTCCAAATGTTATTGGTACCTTTTTTCACATGGTTTGGGAATGTCCAAATGTTTCCTCTTTTTGGATTATGGTTGCAGCTAAATTGTCATTACTTTTGGGAACTGATATCACACCTTGTCCATCTGTATTTATCTTAAATGATGTGTCCCGGCTACACCTAAACTGCACACGCAAGTGCATCTTCTTTGTTGGCTTAACAACGGCAAAAAAAGATGGTAGCTACGAGGTGGAAACCTCCTCATACTCTAACATTCTGCCAATGGGCTTAAACATTTTTAGATATTGTATAATTTAGAACTGTCAACGGCGAGGTTACATGGAGCAAGTGAGAGGAACACTGATATATGGTCTAACTTCACTGATGAGCTCAAAGGCTTGGTTTAAATGTTCTACACAGTGTTGTGACCTTGCACAGGTATAGGCACAGTGTTTGGCCCTTGCATTTAGAGATGTTGGTCCGGGGAGGGGTGGGTGTTTTTTTTTTATTATCGTTATTTTTATCAGTATTTGAATTAACCTTCTTTGTTGTTTTTGTGTGTTTTTGTATCTTGTTTTTGTTGGGGAAAAAAATGTATCATACAAACATGATTGTATTGTTGATATGTAGGCCCTATTGTGTATGCCATTTTCGTTCAGTTTCGTTCCCATCAAGTGGATTTAAATAATCTCTGCTCCTTAAAAAGATCTATTAGTAGTAAGTAAGAAACAAAAGTTTCGCCATCTGATTTGGCGCAGTATTTTTTTAATCAGTGTTTAAAAGTCGGTACTATTTTCTTAGCAGCGTAGTAATACTTTCAAAGGGGTGGTGCGGTTTTTGGCACGTGATTCCCGTTACAGCCAATGGGGTTGCCTGGTTACTCTCACCATTTCCTGCAACAACAGCCTGAGCCATGGCAACGGTAACGTCCGACAAAAATAAATCAAAACAAAGAAAATATCCTTCAAAAGCACGCCAAAAGGCCTCGAAACGAAACGATGCTATATGAATCTTATGTCTGTCCAGAAAGAAGAGGTTCAGGAATGTACACGGACAAGATGGGATACATGTACAACTAGCCATGGATACACGACGCTCGTCTGTCCCGACCGAACTTCAACCAGGTGTTTGCACTTTTTCATTTACGGCCCGTATATCTACATAAACGTTCACATTTCAAATATAAAGGGCTTACCGCATGGCCACTGATGTTACAATTGTGTATGGTTCCGCAGAAGTGCACGTATATTCTGTATTGTTCAATAAAGAGTATTCTTAACCGATCGGTGGCCATTTTCTCATAGATTTATAATTTATCAGAGTGCAATACACCTCCCATCCAACAGGGTCGCGTAGTTGAAAGGACATGGTGAAAATGGCCACCGATCGGATTAACATGCTTTTTATTGAACAATACGGAAGATACAGGTACTTCTCTTGGCCCGTACATAATTGTAACATCCATGGCCATGGGTAAGCATTTTAAATCCGAAATATGAACGTTTATGTAGATGTACGGGCCGTTAATGGAGAGAGTGCAAACACCTGGTTGAATGTTTCAGGGCTACTACAGAACGTGCGTCAACGTTACTTATAAACGTCAACATTGTGTGGATATGGGTTTTTACAAACCTCCTGAGGACGCTGGGTTTCACACAACATTACCAGCGTGTTATTGACAAAAAATCATGAATGTGATTAATGTGAAAGGAAAACGGCAGAAGGATCAACTCTCTCAAACAGAAACGTCAGCAGGTGAGCCCCACACACACACACACACACACACACACACACACACACACACACACACACACACACACACACACACACACACAAACGGGGCGGGGGGGGGGCTCTCATTTTAACATGAGAGACTGAAATAATTTATTGTGTTATCAGATAAAACATCTATTGAAACATCTTGAAAATAGCAGATCTACAAGCTCACAACGCGTTGTGAGCTTGTAGATCTGCTATTTTCAATAGATTTATTTGAGGGGAGACACATTTTAACATGAGACTGAAATCATTTTTTATGTTATCAGATAAAACATCTATTGAAACATCTATTGAAAATAGCAGAGCTACAAGCTCACAACACGTTGTGAGCTTGTAGATCTGCTATTTTCAATAGATTTATTTGGGGGGAGACACATTTTAACATGAGACTGAAATAATTTTTTATGTTATCACATGAAAAAAATCTATTGAAAATAGCAGATCTATAAGCTCACAACACGTCACGTTGTGAAAGTAAAACTAACTCAAAATTCTACTTGAGTACAGTAGCCTACTTGAGTAAATGTACTTTAGTTACTTCACACCACTGAAAGTACAGGTACTAAAAAAAAATGTACAGTAGGCCTACTCAAGTGAATGTCCACTACTGCATCTCACCAGTGCTGATAAAGCCCATAAGCTAATTGGCAATATGGCCAAGTAAGAGATTGTAAACAAAACATGCGTGTCAATATTGGACTGTCAAATATTGATTTGTCATTTTATGATTGTATGGGTGCTATTACTGTATTTTAAACATTCCCGAGTCATTTCATCCATGTTCCATCTCTGTGATAACTCAGACATCTTTACATCGTTAACAGCTAATACACCAGATGTTGTGATTGATAAAGAGTCCAGGGAAGTGTCTAGATAGCCTGCACCTTTGACTCTAGCCTAGAGGAAGCCTTTATGACCAAGAGCATTAAATACCAACCACTCCTACATACCATCTCAGAGCTGGGCTATTAGGTGCAGTCAGACTATTTGTTTTTATATAGGCAGCCTATAGGACATACCCACATACTGGCTGTTAGAGGGTTTCAACAACTTGGGATGCCCAAAAAGGTTGGCAAAGTATTGTGCTGTCTCTGTTGTAATTGGCAGCCGCCATATATGGCGGAGACGGTGTTACTTATACCCATATAGACAGGGGTGCACATAACTTTTTAGGTCTGGTACGCAGAAGAGCACCTGGACATGTGACTTGGTGCGCATGGCGCCCGTCCCGTTTTGTCAACGGGGGGGGGGGGCGGGGGGTCAGCACGGTGCCCGCCGGACAGTTTTGTCAACGGGGGGGGGGGGGGGGGGGTCAGCACGGTGCCCGCCGGACAGTTTTGTCAACGGGGGGGGGGGGGGGGGGGGGGGGGGCGAGAAAAAAAGGACGCTCTGCTTCTAAATTCCGCCGATTTTCGCCGTTTCTTTTTTCTCATGCTGTTATATAAAGCCCCCAAGGTTGGTGCCCTGTGCTGCTGCGCTGATTTTATCCGCCAGATTGGGACGTTCACGGCATATTTTGCACCATTACGGTGCGTTCATCATCGGTGACGAGTGCCTCTAACAGCCGCTGCTGGCTGCGTGCACGCAGCCAGGCAATGCGAGGCGATGCGAGGCGACGCGAGTCATATCTCTACCCCTCCGCCTAATGGCTGTACATGGGGCCGACGGGTGCTTTAGAGTGATTGTGTGAGTGTGGCTTCAGGAAGTAAATTCCTAGCCTCGATCTCCAGGCTTTTATTTTTTAGTTTTGCTAAAAAATAAAAGCTTGGAAATTCCTGTCCCAGCTGTTGGTGCGCAAAAGCGCCTCGCGTCGCCTGATGTGGTGCGCATTTTTTATTTTGGGTGCGCATGCGCACCTGCGCACCAGTTATGTGCACCCCTGCATATAGAGTACTGAGTGACATTTATTGTATCGTGAAGACATATGCCAGGATTATGTGAATGTAACCTTACTGCACCTACAGTACAATATTTGTGTCCCTGTATGTTTCTCCTTTATGTGGACATAAATAAATGGTTAATGTGTGTGTGTGTGTGTGTGTGTGTGTGTGTGTGTGTGTGTGTGTGTGTGTGTGTGTGTGTGTGTGTGTGTGTTTGTGTGGAAATGAACCACCCTTCGCTGACTGCTACAAGATCTTCTGTGAGAGAGTCATCCGACATGGCTTATAGTTGACCAAGAGGTGCTGAAAATAAACCAGCTACGAAGAAGCATGAGGACCTTGATGCTTCAAACTACAGGTAACTCAAATACCATGTGTGTCTTTGACAGTTCTGGGAAACAAAACAAAAACCTTTATGCTGAAAAGTATATTATAGATGTATTCCCTCACAAACACGTCTATGAGAGTATATTTAAACTAAATTGGCTATCATTGTGAATACATCTTTATTTACACACTTGTGCTCATCTTTCCCTAACATTTTATGTTGCAGGCAGGATAAATTGAAGCGGAGGTTGACCCCTGATTTCCCCCAGCTGGTTTTTCACTGCCCTACCAAGTGCAACATCTCTGAACATGCATACATGTCCTTCCTAGGTATTTTAGGAAAAAGGTTTGGTGATGCAAGGCTGCAAGACATACTCATTGAGTCAAGTTGGTGCCCCAAATCCATTAATGGTGTGATCAGTGGTCATCCAGAGGAGATGCAGTCTGCACTTTCATATTTTGTCATATTTGTATACTATTTTGCAGAAGGCCTGATCTTGTGGGTGGGTGGGAGGGTTGATGTACAAATGACACATGCTGTGACACACTGTGGTATTTTAATAAATATTTTATACCATGTGTTGTAATAATTTGGAGCTTTAGTGTATTTATTTTAGTCTAGTCCATTTTTGGCATTATTCCAATCTAGGGGGCTGATTTTCAGCCATTTTGGGCCAAGGAGTGCTGCTTTTTCTCCTACCTTTCAGTACACAGTAGGTTGTGACATTGTCTATGTATGAAATATAAGCTTTTAGCTAAATGTACTATGTGTATGTTTCATTGTGCTGGGCGCCAATCACTTCAGTAGAAGCGTTTTCTTTCTACATTTCATGATCAAAATTCAAATATGAGTATACTAAGGCACCAATACTTGTTTCAGGTGTTAGGTACATGTATTTATGACATTTGAGAAAGATTTTGTGTTGCCAAAAACAATATAACACATTTTACAAGCAAAAACAGCAGCATAAGATTTTCGTTTTTTGGTTATTCACTGTTATATACATTTCTGGCTTGTAAAAAAATACTGCAGGATTTTGTGCGGAGAACTTTTAACCCAAAGTCCACAAGGGTATTGTCTATGCAAAAATGCATTGAAAAAGTAGATCCAAGATGTGGGAACGAAATTCATTTTCTAGGCACTTTTTGGTGGGTCACCACACGGCCTAATGATAATAAAAACAATTGATAACAAAAAAAATGATTTTGGGTAATGGTTTTAAAGAGTTTGTTTCATTGACACAGAGAGTTTGTAAACCAAATGATAAGTTTATCAAGTAAGATGAGTTAGTTATGTGGAAATGTGTACAGAAAGTGGGGTCCCAGAAGGCACTTTTTTGTTTGTTTTTACATTTCAGGAAAATATATAGACAGATACAACGGAGGAGTGTATGGCAAGGCCAAGGGAGGGATATGGCAGGGAGAAGGTTCAGTAGTTCTGGGACACATCAGGGGCCAAACACAGCAAATTTATTTCGATAATTTGATTATCAGGGCTCAATTTTGGGGCTCTGGCTCATGGACTACAGGTAATGCTCGTCATTGAGGTTACCAGGGCCTCTGAGAATGCAACAGGTTTTGAATATATGATTCTGTTCTAATATAAGTTATTTGATATAAATCATGAAGATATTCTCTACCCGGTCTACCATAGAATAGATTTCAAGGTCCTACTAATAGTTAACGAAGCACTCAACAGCCAAGGCCCTGCATACATTACAGACTTTCTACCGCCATTCTTTTTCTTTCTATACACCAACACTGGAACAAACTTCCTGGGGAAGTTATAGAGGCTAACTCCACATACTGTAAATGTTTAACATAAGCTAAACACACACCTCTTTAGGTTAGCTTTCTCCCAGCACTTTTTAGGTTAGCCCTCTCGTAGCACCTTATATGGTTCCTCAGCACTTAATAATATTGCATATTATGTTTTTGCCTGCTGCTTTCTTTGTTGGCCTTTTATGTCAGACATATCTCCTGTGAAGAACTTTGAAATGCAACCCTGTATGAAAGGTGCTATAGAAACAGTTTATTATTATCCCACATTTAATTACTGGCCTTAATGACTGACTTTGGAATGAATGTGCTAAAATAGTATCTCACAGTCCAAATATAGGCTCCAGTAATTCGAAGGGGGTGAATACTATTTTTTGATATAGCCCATTTGTGAATAAACAATTCAGCCCATTGGCATAGTGATGTGGCTATTTATATCATCAATTATGATCGATGAGCTGAAAGCAATAGGTTTTGATGATACGTCGGTGAGCTGGATGAGATCCTACCTGGAAGGGAGGGAGGAAGTGGTGGAAGTAAATGGCAACCAGTCCAGTCCCCTCCCCTCCCAGGGACTTGTGGTGTTCCGCAAGGAAGTATACTTGGACCTTTACTGTTCATGATATATGTGAACGAGAACTTCAGCTTGTGACTGCAAACTATTCCTGTTCGCAGATGACTCGGCTCTGCTGGTCTCGGACAGGGACAGGCTGCAGGTTGAGAAAACTCTGCACTGAACTCAACAAGATCTGCATCTGGCTCTCCGACAACAAACTATCATTACACCTGGGTAAAAGTGAATCCATCCTCTTTGGGTACAGTTCTAAACTTAGCAAGGCTGAGAGTTTGACGATCAAAATGGGTGATGATGTTATCACAAGAAAAGAGGAAATTACCTACCTGGGTTCCATCTTGGAGGCAAACCTCTCTGGTAACAAAAACGCCAAAAGAGTGATCAAAAAGGTCAACCAAAGAATACGCTTTTTGTATAGGATTGGACGTCTAGTCAGTAAGAATACTTTGAAGATTCTTGCAGGGGCCTTCATACAAGGTTATTACGATTATGTATGCTCCTCATGGTATCACAACACCTCCAAGGCCTTAGAAACAAGGCTCCAAACATCCCAAAACAAAATAGTAAGGCTACTTCTTGGCCTCAATCACAAAACTCATCTAACCCCTGCTCATTTTGCTAGGATTGGATGGCTTAGGGTTGAGGACAGAATACAGCAATTTGCTATGGGCCTGGTCTTCGAGATACACCACAACATTGGGATCCCCCTGTATTTGTCAAAATACTTCCAAAACGTTTATGAAGTCCCCGATCATAACACCAGAGGCAGCTCCACGTATCATGTTCAACCCAGATTTGGCACAACAAAGGGAATGAACTCATTCTCATGCTATTCATCAAAAACGTGGAATGCCCTACCAAAAGGAGTAAAGGAGCGTAAAACCCTTTCAAAACTGCCCTAAAGATACACCTTCAGGAGGCTGAAATTTGAAAATGGCCCCTGTCTAAGTCTTAACCTACCCCCCCTCCCCTTTTTTTCTTCTCTTGTACATATTTTTCACTATTCATACCAGTAACCTGTAAGCTGATTGTATGACGTTCTGTATAGTAGTGTGTATATCTGTCTGTCTCTTATGTCATTATGATTTGTGTGCATGGGGAGCTCATCTTAAACAAGCTCAGTGCTTAATGAGTCTTCCAGTTCAGTAGACCTTGTATTGTGAATGTGTACTTCCATGTACTGTTGTTATCATGTCTTACTAAATAAAGTACATCAATCAATCAATTCATGTTGAATAACCAATAACTTGTGTCAGTGCAGAATCATATGTTCAAAACCTTTTCGTTATCCCCAGAATCTCAAGGTGGAACGTGTATGGCCAGAGATAAACGGAAAGGAGCCCTGGCTGGTACATCTTTTAGATCAGGAAAAAATACACATGATACACATATAAGTGTCTAACCTCACTTGCCGGATTTCCAGTTGGAATGGACACAACAATGGAAGCTTGGAATGTGAATCCTGAATAACCCTTGTGAGGAATCAAGAGACCTGCACTCCTACTCTGAGACTATTGATAAATATGGTCCCTGCAGTTCTCCACTTTAAAGGCATCTCCATGTATGCACACTGTAATTGCCCTGCATGTACAGGGACTGTTTTTTTTACTTCCTTACATGGCACCAGAAGACAATGTACATGTTTGGCTGGAGCAGTCCTTGGCACAGAGAGCTGCAGCAAGCAGCTATTTCCATTGGATGACAGACTGACCTGCTTCCTGCAAGCGTCTGCTCTAGTCTAGCTGAACAAAGAAATTAAGTTACCTGTAATGCTTTCAGTAATTGAAGTAACCATCAAAAAGCCAGACATCACAACTCTTTTTGACCAAGCTGTACTTAGCACCTTTCCAAGAATCAGTGTTACACATCATTGATGTGACTAAGAGATATTCATGGAATGGGGGCTGTAAAACGCGTTACATGTATTTGCCTGTGCTGAAATAAAACCAGTTTGTCAACAGATCAACATGTCAAGTTTTTGAAAAAAAGTCAAAAACTGTTTATTATGGTTTCAAGTTTTGTTACAAAACGACCAGTGTTTACTGCTTGAGCTCAAATACCATCAATAAGTAAAAATATGAAAATAAAATTAAGTTTAACATGACAAATTTCAACACACTGGTCAGTGCTTTAACAGTGGAAGTCATTGACAGTTCCAACAGAACCATAGTTAAGTGCCTGGCTCATACAGAATCAGTCCAAAACAATTGTATCGGACATCACTAGCCTTGTAAACCATCCCGAGCGCATAAATTCACATCATGTGTCTTCTGCAGACCAGTCTGGCGCCAAGCACTGGGTGGGCGTTTTGCAGAAACAAAAAAGTCAAAGAGCCCATCAGCGCCTGCGCTCAGTGCCCTGTGATTGACACCGTTTGGCTCTTCCACTTTTTGGTTTCTGCAAACACCCACTACACCCACCCAGCGCTTGGGGTCCGACCGGTCTGCAGCAGAGACAAGATAATGTGAATTCACATACTGGGACAAATTGCACTTTTTAGATAAAACAAAAATCACAGTGTTACAGTGCTTTCACCAAGGGCCTGGCACATACAGATCCAGTACAAAACAATAAAATCAACTATCGGGACATCACTATCATGTTACAGACCTAGGCAAACCAAGCGAGCGAAGGAACTCTTCAGCGCAGCTCTCTCCTGCTGGGTAAAATGTACAGTCTGCCTCTAGTTGGCTGATGTCATCACTAGCCTTGTAAACCATCCCGAGCGCATAAATTCACATCATGTGTCTTCTGCAGACCGGTCTGGCCCCAAGCACTGGGTGGGTGTTTTGCAGAAACCAAAGAGTCAAAGAGCCCATCAGCATCTGCGCTCAGTGCCCTGTGATTGACAGACACTGTTTGGCTCTTCCACTTTTTGGTCTCTGCAAACACCCACTACACCCACCCAGCACTTGGGGTCCGACTGGTCTGCAGCAGAGACATGATAATGTTAAGTCACATGATTGGGACCAAGGACCTTATTTTGAACAAAATGTAACTAAAACACCTTCACAAGAAACATTCTCAACACCACAAAATGTGTTGTGACTGCTTCTCTAAATGCACTGCTGTTCTTCATGATGCAGGTACTCACAGAGTGCATGAAGTGAACAGCAGAGCATTTACAGAAGCAGTCACAACAACACCACATTTGGAGTGGCTGTTTAAATTTAAAAAAGCACATTTTAGTCTCTAATCACGTTCTCTAGAGCAGACAGCGCTCCACCAATCCCATCCACTGTGAAGACGTGGTCTTCTTGGAAGTTGTCTGCCCTGCATTTCAGGCACACATTAGAATTCAGGAGCCACTGATCTATGCAGGCCCGGCAGGCGACCAGGCTTCTGCAGCAGCCCGCAAAACACGGGTTAATCATAGGACCTGCAGGATCAAATGAGAATCACAAATGAGTCAAGCGTTTTGTTTCACCTCCAATCAAATAATCTAATGCCATAACACACACACACACACAGCCAACATTGCACTGTCAGAATCCAGGAGATTGGTTGGGGGCGTGGCTAGCAGGGGGGCTGGGGGTCCTCCCCCAGATTTTTTTAAACAGAGTAGATGTCATTTCCCGTGTTTTGGTGACTTTTGTGAGTTTGATACTTTTATCAGACTTGCTTTACTAGCATTGGAAAATCATGGGTAATATTTCATCCATTAAAAAAGTAGGCCTACAGAAATTGATTTGATGACTGAAGCAATGTAAGACCCATCTTTAATAATAACCATTCATTACTTAAAAGTTAATATCTGTGTATGATGGCATGCACTGACCACACCCCCAAACGGGGGGGTCTGGGGCAGACAAACTTTTTAACATAGATGTAATTGCCTGTGTTCTGGTGAATTTGGGGAGTTTGATACCAAATCCAGGAGAAAACCAGAAGAAATGACAATCCAGAAGAGTGTCAGGAGACGTGGTCAAAGAGGTTACATGGCGGCTTTCCGACATGTCGCCTTTCCGACGTTAACGAACCCTATACCTAACCCTCACCCTAACCCTAACCGCACGTGGAAGCCACTAGTCGGAGTGGCGAGATGTCGGCGTGGAAGACTGTTACCGGTCAAAGACCAGAAGTTTATGCGGAATCCAGAAGGGTTGGCAGCCCCCTCTCTCACACACACACACACACACACACACACACACACACACGCACGCACGCACACCTCTGCAAAGGCAGCATGTGAATGCATCGCGGAGTGCATCCCTCTGCTGCTGGTTGAAAAACGCAGTACCCTCAGTGAGACCGTTCACCCCGTACTCCTGTCTTGGAGACACGTCGAAGTGGCCATCGTTTGTAGGAAAGATGACAACGTTGTTGCTGTCTCGCAAATACACCTAAACATATGAAAGTAGCATAGCATTAGCGTGTTAGCATGATGGCTATGTTCATCAAACAGTGAGGAAACGCTTCCTAACGTTCTATCTAAACAGATCAAAGATGTATCGATATCATTTACTCATTCATACCTGGAAGATCCGGAAAAATATTGTCCAAAGTGACGATCTGCGCGGGAATGTCTAGGCGCAACTGGGCTCTGTAGAGCGTGCAAATGTCCATGACTTCTTGATTTGGTTTGTGAAAGTAGCTGTGGCGCATGACTCACTGTGACTGATCAGGGCGACCTATATGGACGCAGCGCGTTGCCGTCACTTCCGGTTCCGGGTGATAGGATGACGCAACAAACGCATAATGTTACGTACAACGCATAATGAATGATCGATAATTAAAAAACAGGTACATTTCTGTTTTTCCTTCATGTAGATGAAAGGCTAAAATTGAAAATCAAGCCAATGTTCGATTTTCGATTCTGGATTTCACATTGAATAATAGACTGAACGCAAGATACGGGCTTGTAAAGTAATACTTGATATCTTGGCAATAAATTGTGTTTAACAAAAAAAAAAAACACGATTTAGTAGAATACATAATGTATATGAATGATCGATAATTAAAAAACAGATCGATTTCCGTTTTCCATTCATGTAGATGAAAGGCTAAAATTGAAAATCAAGCCAATGTTTTATTTTTTATTTTTTAGTTGACATTAAATAATAGACTGAACGCAAGATACGGGCTTATAAAGTAATACTTTATATCTTGGCAAAAATTGTGTTTAACAAAAAATGAAAGTTAAAAAACGGGTCAATTTCCGTTTTCCATTCATGAGATGAAGCCAATTTCTTATTTTCGATTTTGGGACTCAAGAACGGATATAAACTGAACGGCCAATTTCCGATTTTCGATTTTGGGATTTTATTTAGAAAATCAACTGAGCGCTACGTACACAGATTTTAATGTAGCCTATGTTGTTATTTTTTCAATATATATATATAATAATCAAAATCTACAATGTAGCTAATAGTAAAATGATCAAATTATTATAATGGAGTTTTGGACAACATACAATGTTTTCAACCTCAACAATACAAACTACACAACATACTAAAGGATTGCAAAGGACTACACAGGAAAGCTGTCAAAACCTTCCCTAAAAGACATGGAGCAACACTCCACACGTCCCAGACTTTTCTCCCTTCTGGCTCCCAAATTGTGGAACTGTTTGTTTGGGAGCAGATCGACAAGCTCAAAACGCGTCGCTTTGCTGCCTTTGCACCCCGGTTAGAGCTTGCAGATCTGCAAATATTGTGTGACACTTTGGGTTAATCAAGTAGGGCATTCATTTACGAAAAAAAACATGCAAAAAACACAAAAAGTTTGAATACAGAGATAAAAGGTTTCTGCCCGACATAAATGATATACTCCTGCCAGTGCCCAGAGAGAGAGAGAGGATGTTAACTTGTGCAGTCCTCCTTATATCATAAGTAACTTGTTGTTATCCCATATCTAAAACTACATCAATGTTGTTTTCCTAGTGGACTTCATATGTTCCTAGTGTAACAGGAGTTATTTTACATTTATTTTATTTGATGAAGTCCGTCAAAATACAGTTAATTGACATAATTGTAATGTCTAGATTTTGTGTTCCATGCTGTTTTCTCATTAATACATTGTCTGAACAACACGCGTCCTCCGCTGGTGGACCTAAAATTCACTGTGGTCAAATGTGCGCACGTGACGTTGCTCTTTCTTCCCTGTTGGAGTCAATGAGCAACGGTATGCTGCTGTTTACAACTCTGCTCCATTTCTATGATATAAAGTATTCTAATCCTGTATTAACTGAAATCTGTACACACTGTTTAACATATATGTGCAGGAGTTGATTTAAGCTAACTTGTAATATTTGACTCATTGCATTTACTGTAATCATTGAATGTTATTTGTGTTAGTGTACAGGAGCTGGAGTTATTAGTGTGGTTGCCCGAATAGGCAACCAGACTATTACTCCTTTGACTTTATTTCTAGATAAACTTTATTTTGGGCCGCTACTCCTCCCACAGTTTATTTTTCCCAATTCAGTGCTATATGTCAAAATGACCGGTCTAACCGGGAATCGTGCACTTGCATAAGGCTAAGAGATTGGTTGCATAGTTTAATTGATATTGATTTATTAGTGCATTAAATTTCCCCATCCACTTTAATGGAAAAGTGAAAAAACTCAAATTCAAGTATTTTTTTCTCAGAAATCGTAAGAGCTAGAGTTACAAGACTTTGAGGGAAGGTTCATAGTTTATTGGCGCTATAATAGCCCACTTTACCTTTTGGCCTATAACTCTTGAACCGTAGGTCGTAAAATCAAAAAATATTTTCCCCTAGATTCCTTGGGTCATTACGCAACTCCCCATATAGCCCACGCCCATTTGCGTCTGGATATATTTTTTGATATTGATTTATTAGTGCATTACATTTCCCCATTCACTTTAATTGGAATTGCAAAAACTCCCATTCAAGTATTTTTTTTCTCGGAAACCGTAAGGGCTACAGTTACAAGACTTGGAGGGGAGGTTAATAGTTTATTGCAAAATTATTAAAAAAGAATCACACCAGTCAACCACATGGTGGCGCTATAACAGCCCACTTTACCTTTTGGCCTATAACCCTTGAACCGTAGGTCGTAAAATCAAAATTTCTTTTCCCCTGGATTCCTTGGGTCACGACGCAACTCCCCATATAGGCCAAACCCATTTCCGTGTGGATAGATTTTCCGCCATTTTGAATTTTCTTCAAAACAGACTTTTAGCTCCTCCTCCCAAATACTTTGTCCAAATTTCACAAAAATCGGTACACATGATCTCTGTGCCCATGCCGTAAACATATCCAAACGGCATTTTCATAGTCCTTACCGTTCGTCCGTAAATGGCTTCCAAAGTTAGTGGGAGGGACCTGTTTTACCAAAAATGCCAGAGATCACGAACGAAACGTCCGGTCAATCCCAAATTTAAATCACATGTCGAGGGTGGTTTACTCAACAAATTCCCAAAAGCATTTCCACTTTGACCCATAGGGGACGCCACAAATGCACAAAATGTAACCGTTTGATTAAAAAAACTTATTTCGGGGGGTATCAATCCTCTCAAAATGAAACACAAGTGATCTCAGGAGTGGCGTCACAATGTAATTGGCGCAGCCTCCAACGGTATTCCTCCCAGCGTATTCCTCGAGTCCCGGCGGCCGCGACCCGCGACTCGCGTCGTCGCAACCACACTTTGCAATTGCCCTGAATTGCGACGCGTCTAGTTATACTCAGGTTGCAGATATTTGACATGCACTAGTTGTCTGTTGTCTGTATTCAGAATATCTGAGAAATGGTGTCAATGTTTGGATTGGGAATTTAAATGTTACTGTTTGTTGGGTACAGTGTGCCTATTTTATATTAATTATTTGTGTTTAAATACTTTTGCTTCCGTGTTGGAGTCAATGAGCAACGGAGCTGGAGTTATTATACTCAGGTTGCAGATATTTGACATGCACATGTTGTCTGTCCCCACCAGTTTCCACAAATAAATGGGTGAACAGAGGCAAAGCCTTGTGTGGTTCTTCTGAGCAGCAGACCAAACTAGAGGGTTTACATCAGTCCTGATTCCAGGTTCACATATTCTCCATTCAAAAATTCATCAAAGGCAAACATTAATGAAATGTAACAGGACTCGTATAATTCACAAATAATGTTTTTTTTTTTTAAAGTGTTCACATTAAATACTGTCTAAGTTCGCCTCACAGCTACAGTTCGACTTAAATATAAAAGCACACCATGAAGGGATTTGTGGGCTTTAAATGCCTGAAATGGTTGAGATTCTTCCATGACATGGTGCGTTCACATGATGCGTTGAATAGTCAAAGATTAGAATATGGATAAAGTGTTTAACATGTGATGCTATAATAACATTTTACTGGGGACCTCTTGGTACCTTCCAGGGGTCCCTAGACCCCACTTTGAGAACCAATGCACTACAATATCAAAATATGTTTTGGTTGAAAATGTAGCATTTTAGTTGGCCCGCCACGTAACCCCTTTAACAAAGTATAAATGAACCTCTAGGCTGCATTGATGTCTTCTTCATTCCATGGTTAAATTGCAACATGTAAATTTGTAATTTTCCCCAACCTGCAGGCCCCGTGGAAGACACAAAGACAGAATACACAAAACACAACGTAGGAGATTAATAAAGAAGGCAAAATGACCTGTGAGAGAAAGCAAATGATTCCAACAGGTGAAACTACTTTTCAGCTCGACCCAGCTGAGGTGGTCATACATAGGACGGAGGGGGGCAATCCCTAGTAAAGAACCTCACTCATGGACACCTCAACCTATTGCCATTGACAGGAATCAAACTATCGACCTTCGGACTAACAGGATGATGAGACACTACCTGTAGTGCTATGGCTTCGACCATGGTTGAAGTTGTCTGTTGAAGATCATAAACCTTTGCCTGCTGTCATGAACCAAGCCCCTGTTTCACTAACACTAAGATCACTCGTTCACAAACCATTTACCAATGGAGAAATTGTACGTCTCCTCGGAACCGAAACAGGTGAAAGTAGCCGATCTACAAGCTCAGAAACGTTGCCATCTGAAAAGTTGTGAGATTGTAGGCTATTTTCACAATGAAGTATGTCATACATACTCTCGAACTAGAAAAAGTGCTCCTCGGAGCACAGGTCTCCGCCAGGTCAGATAGGTTATTGTGGCCTTGTGGTGGCGCTATAATAGGCCAATGTGAAAAGGGTGCCATTTATTCTTAGGCCTTTCAATCGGACACTGCATTCATGATTTGAGGCATTTTGTTCCAAAAATGTGTCCCCCATAGGGGTCCCGTACCCCCTGTTGAAGACTGATGCACTAAGGGGGATTCGTTTGGGCAGGTAAGACCCCAACAACGCGGGGCATTGGGGCAAAATCATGTGGGGAATCCCCTTGGGGTCACGACCCACAGGTTGAGAACCACTGGTCTAACGCACCACAGATTGTTTTGGCTGGTCGTCATGTCAATCATCCTCTCTTTTATTGAAAGTCTATGTCCTTGTAGTCGTTTGTCTCGGTCTCGTGCCACTTCTGCCCTTTCGCTTGGACAGCAGTCATGTAATTATCCCAATATATCAAATATATTTGAAAATGGTCCGATCGTCTGTGAACAAATCGGGAGGTGTAAGATTGGATCTTTGAACCCCACACACTATAGGATAATCTGGCCGGACTATCACTTCTGATCAGGCTTGAACACATTCCTGACCCAAAATCACCCCGATTATGATTTAGTGTGAGCTCCATCCCTTGACCAGCTCAGTGTCCTTGTGGTTAGTGTCCACCCTTGAAATTGGGAGGCTGGGGATCAATTCACAACCGGGACATGCCAAAGACTTTAAAACTGGGACCCCATGCCTCCCTGTCACTTTCAAAATGTTCATGTTCAACAGGTTTATAGAATGTTATATTCATCAGTGTGGATGTCCACACAGCATGTGGTGGAAACAAAGTTACACTTTCAAACCACCTGCCCAGTGTACCAAGACATCAGAGACACGTACTTCCCATAGATTACATACACCCAAAGTGAGTTTGAAATCATGACCAACCACAAAAAACTCCTATACCCACTGGAAGAAAAACAACAATGTACACAGCAGCAAGGTTTGTGAACTGTTGCGATAAAAGAAGGTTAGCCAATGGAATACAACCACCCTAAGGACTACTACTCCATTGAGTTTCCTGCACTATCTGTACCGAGTAGACCTCTAGTCCTGCTGCACATACTGTATAAACAGAGCTACTACCTTTAAACACGTCTTAAATCTGAGACTTGTTTGTATACTATTTAAATAGTTTTTGAGAAGAATGCTGCTAATTTTCCCAAAGGTGACTGCAAAAGATTTCTGCTATTTGTTTCAAAAAGCTTTATACCCTGCATATATAATATGTATAACAACGCAATGTGACATAGCTCTGTTTAAAACAATGCTGTACCACCTCCAACTGCACATACTTTCCATACTTTTCTTAAATTGTTTTTATTATATTTTGACACTTGCTTTGGCAATGTAAACATATGGTTTCTCATAACAATAAAGCCCCTTTGAATTGAATTGGATGGATGTTCACATCATAACTGTTATCTTTATAGTTATCCCTCTTGATGTGGCTGACCCTTAATCAATTAAGCGCAAATGGCCGCTCTACAAGCTCACAGGGCGTCACAAAGCTAAATCGGGCTATTTTCGGCAAAGATGTTCAGTGTACAGGCCAGGGGAAAAGGAGAGGGCCTCATATACACCCAGGAGAATTTCTGTGAACTAAGTATACTAGACCATACCCGGTCGACGCATCCATGGGGGGATATGCGCACATGATCTGGCAACCCGGGAGGCAGTTCGTCCCATAGCTGGGCAGCCCCGTAACCATGGCGACAGTGTTTGACACAAAAACGCTAATAAGAAGCTGAGATTTGATGAAATTGAAAAACTGGCTTCACAGTTAAGTTCAGATGGTAATGGTCAATGGCTGTGTGCAAAATCAGAGCAATTGGTCCAGGCACTGAGGAGAACCGGGTAGCTTCACCTACTCACTCACTCACTCACTCACTCACTCACTCACCACTACAGACGGACAGAGGTTACTAGAATTATAGTAGGACTAGACCATACCCGGTCGACGCATCCGTGGGGGGATATGTGCACATGATCTGGCAACCCGGGAGGCAGTTCGTCCCATAGCTGGGCAGCCCCGTAACCATGGCGACATTCTTTGACACAAAAGCGCTAATAAGAAGCTGAGATTTGATCAAATTGAAAAACGGGCTTCACAGTTAAGTTCAGATGGTAATGGTCGATGGCTGTGTGCAAAATCAGAGCAATTGGTCCAGCCACTGAGGAGAACCGGGTAGCTTCACCTACTCCCACTACAAACGGACAGAGGTTACTAGAATTATAGTATGATAGTAGGATACGGTGTGTGGCATGGCATCATTGTTTCACGTTGTATTTATGATTTAAAATTATACTTTGCAATAAAAAAACAAAAAACAAAAATAATAAAAAATAATAAAAACACTATAAAAGAAACTATATATATATATAATTTATCCCCCTCCCAATAACCATACATAACCATTATGTGTTTTACAGTTAATAAATAGCTTTTATGACAACTTGTTGTTGTGCTGCAAAATAGCCTCCAATGCTAGGACTGCAGCATTCCTTTATGAGCAGTACTTATACGTACCATATAGCGCTGTAATGACAACGTAGCTATCGGAAGGGTCATCAAAAAGACTACTAAACCGAATGTTACAAAAATATAAATGTTCCTTCTGTATTTAGTGATGTAAATGCACACTCATTTTTTAATGATTGAATACTTTATTAGACAAAACATTAAAACAGCACCGGAAGTACAGTAAAACACGTGGTTCTCAACCTTTTAGGGCAGCGACCCACCAAAATAATCATATTTGAACTCGGGACCCCCCACCCTTATAAGCTGGAATAAGGGGAATGTAGGAGTTGAGGCATTACATTTAGTTTGACTTGGTTCCACAGATAAAAATTGTGGAAATAGCCATTCTACAAGCTCACAACACCTCTTGTAGTTTGTAGATCGGCTATTTTCACAATATTTGCCTCTTATACTATTTGACCATTTTGGTTAATGTTTGACGAGTGTAGTTTGTTGATTACGTTTGATGTTGTAATGGTACAGCAGTACACAGTGACTTTAAATAAACCATGTAGGCGAACCACTATGCTCATGGGCCTACAGTATGTGATTGGAGAGTATGAATATAGGGCGAGCTCGACTTCCATGCCTGCCTGTACTACCACAAGGCTCAATATATTTTTTGTACTTGTTAGTGTTGAGACTGGCACATTGTGTGATTCCTCCGCTTTAGTATCCATTCATTGTCATTGCCATTCTGGATTAGAACAATCGTCCTTCTGTTTGTGTGACAACTTCACTCATGTACCAAAACAGATGGGAAATGATATTGTCACTAACAAGTTCTCCCCTGTCTTCAGATGCACATTTTTAACAAAGCATTTGACATAAACGGCAACTAAGGGTTTCAACCTTTCATAAGAATCCTCATGTTTTTATTTATCATCATTTCGATGACAGCCTTACATACAAATTATACCATTTAAGGGATTTCTCCTGCATGAGTCATCTTGTGTCTTTTTAAATAGCCTTTTTCACTAAAGCCTTTTCCACAAACTGTACAAATAAAGGACTTTCTTCCTGAATGAATCATCATGTGTCTTCGTCGGGTAGACCTTTGATTAAAGCCTTTTGCACAAACACTGCAAGTAAAAGGTTTCTCCCCTGTATGTGTCATCATGTGTGTTTTTAATTCATCTTTTCGTCTAAAGCCTTTATCACAAACGCTGCAAGTAAAGGGTCTTTCCCCTGTATGAGTCATGACATGACTGTTTAGCTCAGCCATTGCACAGAAGCCTTTGCCACAAATTTCACAAGTGAAGGGCTTTTCCCCTGTATGTGTCATCATGTGTAATTTTAAAAGAGAGTTTTTAACAAAGCCTTTATCACAAATAGTGCAAGTAAAAGGTTTTTTCCCTGTATGTGTCATCATGTGTGTTTTTAAAGTACACGTTCGACTGAAGCCCTTGTCACAAACGCTGCAAATAAAAGGTTTTTCCCCTGTATGAGTCCTGCTGTGTTGGTTTAGAATAGCCTTTTTCCAGAAGCCTTTGCCACAAATCTTACACGTTAAGGGCTTTAACCCTGTATGTGTAATCATGTGTATTTTTAAATCACCTCTTTGTTTAAAGCCTTCGTCGCAAACACTGCAAGTAAAAGGTTTTTCCCCAGTATGTGTCCTAATGTGACTTTTTAAATCAAACTTTCTACTAAAGCCTTTGTCACAAACACTGCAAGTAAAAGGTTTTTCCCCTGTATGAGTCATGCTGTGTCCCTTTAGATCTGCCTTTCTACAGAAGCCTTTACCACACATTTCACAAGTGAAGGGCTTTTCCCCTGTATGTGTCATCATGTGTATTCTTAAATGTGACGTTCCAACATAGCCTTTGTCACAAACGGTGCAAGTAAAAGGTTTTACCCCTGTATGTGTCATCATGTGTGTCTCTAAAGTACGCTTTCGACTAAAGCCTTTTTCACAAACACTGCAAATAAAAGGTTTTTCCCCTGAATGAGTCCTGCTGTGTTGATTTAGAATAGCCTTTTTCCAGAAGCCTTTGCCACAAACCGTACAAGTAAAGCATTTCTTCCCTGGGTGACTGCTCATGGAGTTTGTTTGTTTTGATGATTTCAGGTCTTGGCTGTGTCGTTCCACATTTTCAGTCTTGTGTGATTTCAGTGTGTTTAAAGCTGACTGAGCTTCCCTGGTCTCTTCCCAATCCTCATCACCATCAATGTCAGAACAGTGTGAAGAGAGGAGCTGGTCATCACTAGTTGGTTGTGAGGTTCCACAGTCCTCTACTTGAGCTTGTGTTTTCATGTGTTCAGTTGAGGTGCTGGCTAGAGGTTCTGTCTCTCTGTTTCCATCATCCTCACTTTTCCCTGCTAGTAATGTCAATGTTGACCCATCAGCCTCCTCTGGTCTTTGAAGTAGCTCCTCTTTTATCCGTGAAGGCTCTGGTTCCTCCTGTTCCAGACTGGAGCTTCTTTCCTGCTTTTCAGGGGAAACCTCCTCTTTACACACAGGGAGGAGCAGGAAGTCTAGGCAGAAGATAAAATGAGGGTAAAGCATTGAATGTTTGAACTTAACATTTTCTCTCTCTCTCTCTCTCTCTGTTCGTTCGTTCTTTCTTTCTTTCTTTCTTTTTCCTTTATTTATTCAGGGAAGCCCTTTGAGAGCAAGCTCTCTTTTTCAAGGACGCCCTGATGACAGCATATGAAATACAATACATACACAATGAAAAACAACAAACAACAAACATTTGAATCATGTTCAGTGTTGGGCAGTAACGAATTAAAAATAATATATTACTGTAATATTATTACTTTCCCCAGTAACGAGTAAAGTAAGGTATTAGTCTGCCAAAACAGTAATATAATACCATATTACTTGGTCAAAAAAGGCCTCGTTACTCGTTACTGATGACGAGCGTCATTTTTTTCTCATTCATTCATTTAATGTACTCTCTCCGTCTCTCGTAGAGGCAAGTTGTAGGCTGTAGCAGCATGCAAAAATAGAGTAGATCTACAAGCTATCAACCTACGTCAACAGAGATGCTATATAGCTTGCAGATCAGTTCTTTTTAGCACGCAGCCTGCGCACAGTTATGGCGTAGCGCATGACCCGTATGCGAGCGGCGCCGGGTAACACACAGAAAGAACAACACACTACACACAAACACAAACAGCATGGCGGCGGATGATGTTGACACTTTTCACGGCTGGAAATATCGCCATTATTTTGAATATGTGGGTGTCAAAGATCCCAAGAACATTCATGTCCGTTGTAAACTTTGCGTGGGCAGAAAAACACTTTCCACAGCAAAAAATACAACGTCTAACCTGTTGAAGCATATCGACAAAATGCACAAGAATGTTACGCTGACCGAAACACCAGAGGATGAAACTGGTGGCCCCTCAGAGCCAAAACAACAGAAACTGGATTTCAGTTTAGATGCCACTAAATTAGGAGTAGACGACCTGAAGAAGCTCGTGGCTGGATATATTGTAGAGGAGATGTTACCCTTATCAACTGTTGACTCTCCCTCATTTCGAGCCATCATAGAGAGAATACCAGTTAAGTCCAAAGTCAAGCTGCCACAGAGGAAATCCTTTTCTAATTGGCTTGAGAAAGAATACGTGGGGATGGAAACTAAGTTGAAGGCCACCCTCGGAGAGGTACACTTTGTTTCCACCACTGCTGACATATGGACGGGGGGTAACAACAAGAGCTTCCTAGGTGTTACAGTGCACTGGATCAACAGCACCACTTTGGAGCGACACAAGGCAGCTTTAGCATGTAAAAGAATTAAAGGCAGACACACATTTGATGTCATTGGATCAGAAATAGAGAACGTCCATTCGTCGTATGGACTTGTTGTTGACAAAGTTGTAGCCACTGTGACAGACAATGCATCAAATTTCGGCAAGGCGTTTAGAGTATACCAGCAGGCTATCGCAGAATCAGATTCTGATTCAGATTCAGATCTGGACGAAAACCGTCCCGATGATGATGTCACTTTTACAGATGTCACAGATGTTCTCTCCGGCTCAAATGACTGTGAGACAGTCAGTGAGAGTGATGCTCCTACTCTTCCACCACATTACCGCTGTGCTTCGCATACAATTAATCTGATTTCCACTGGCGATGTTGTGAAATACTTAAAATCCAGTTCAGAGACTAAGACTGTGTACACGAACAGCATTGCAAAATGTACGGCGCTCTGGAATAAAGCAAGTCGATCACCAGTGGCAGCAGAACATGTGGAGGAGGCCAGCCGCCGTAAGCTATTGGTGCCGTCATGTGTACGGTGGAATTCCTTTTACGAGGCGGTTTCCAGAGTCACCGAAATCCCCGCGACAGAGCGCAACAATCTGTGCATGAAACTAGGAGTTAAGAGTTTCAGTGAGAGAGAGTATCAGTTCCTGCAGGAGTACTGCATTGTTATGAAGCCGCTTACAGCAGCGTTGGACCTACTACAAGGAGATAACTGCCATTATGGATCTTTATTGCCAACCCTCCAAATCTTAATGAGAAAGACACTTCAAACAAAGGACAAAGTGTCACGGGTGACAGCTGGCCTTCCAGGCGTCATTGTGAAGGTAGTCTGGGAGGGTTAGCGTCGGAGCTTGGACAGCAGGGGCCACTGCGTTGTGATTCAAATCAACAGCCAATGAAGAAAAGGGGGCGGGATCCACATGCAGTGGGTGATGCATCTAAATAGGATCGACGGGAAGCAATTTCCCCTTGAGAAATTTCGGCCGCCATTGTTGTGTACTGCTGTTTGCCTCTCGTCGGACTTTTTAGACGAGTTGCACAGCTCTCAGACCGGTAAGAGGCGTGTCCGCTCAGATTCAGAGCGTGACGTACATCCCGCCCACAAATACCAGGGCTGTGGCCCAGAAGTTCCTCGCCAGAGCTGGCGAAAACTTCTGGGAACTCAGATTATTGTGAAGGTAAGCCTATATCCCCCTAAACCGTTTTCTTTTGCATATCGAATAATTGCATTGTATTTGTTTTTAAAGCTGCCAGTTAGTACAATTATCAACATTAAACATTGCTTTAGAGCAAACGGCCGGCCCCTATATAAATTAATGCAATACTATAAATAGGTCAAATTGTATTTTTCAGGCCATCCAGACTCGTTTTTCTGCGGTGCTGGACAACAATGATGCTGCACTTCTTGCTGCTGTCAGCTGTCCGAAATTTAAACTCAGATGGCTGAGCGATGAGGGTCAGAGGGACCATGCAAAGGAGCTTCTGACAGCTGAGTGTAGGAAAATCGCTTCTGCTGCTGCTGAAGAAGAGGAGGAGGGTGCCTCCGCGTCCACGTCACACAACGACGTTGAAAGGGACTTTTTTGAATTTGAGCCAGAGCCCAAGGACATCTACTCTGTAGAACAAGAAGTCGTGGATTATTTGAGGTCAGGGCACGAATTTGATTGTCTGCACAAGTTCTCCAATGTTAAAAAGATTTTCTTGAAGTACAACACCCCAACCCCGTCTAGCTGTGGAGCGCCTTTTTAGTTTAGGAGGTTTGGTGCTCACCCCTAAAATAAACAGATTGGGTGATACGCGATTTGAAAAGCTCGTGCTAATGAGATACAATCACTGCTTCTTCACACCACCAGTGAAAGAAAACCAGCAAGAGAAGCAGTAATTCGAAGCCTTCACTCAGTTCACTGAACAGTGTCAGTGAACTTAGGAACTTGTTTATGTTAGGGGCAGGGCAGAGATAAATACACAAGCTGGACATATCTGCCTAAATGTGGTTGTAGGAGACATTTTATTTCATTTAATTTCGTTGTTTAAGATTAGAATAAGACATGTACAATCATTAAGTCAGGGAGACTGCTGCTGCTCTTTTCTTTTTGTTTTTTTATATAGATATCTTCAGACTGTCAGGTTTTGTTGGCTTCCTTTTGAAAACACTTGGTTGTATCGTGATTTGTGAAAATCATTGTTTAAAAGGTCAGAAAGACTACTGCTTTATTTTATATTTTATTTGCATTTGAAAGTTTAAAAAGTCAGAGAGACTACTGCTTTATTTTATATTTTATTTACATTTGAAAGTTTAAAAAGTCAGAGAGACTGCTGCTTTATTTTATATTTTATTTACATTTGAAAGTTTAAAAAGTCAGAGAGACTGCTGCTTTATTTTATATTTTATTTACATTTGAAAGTTTAAAAAGTCAGAGAGACTGCTGCTTTATTTTGTATTTATTTGTTTGACTTGTTTACAGTTTTGCACTTTGGCTAATTATTTATTGACTGGTGTAAGATATGTTTTAAAGATTAAGAAATGTTTACTTTATTGTTTTTTATGTATATACAATTTGAGAGGCTGCAGCCAGTGTGTGCAGTTCAGATTGATGTTGTTCCTGTAAGGATAATTATTGTTCCAATTCCAAATATGGAATTTGCAGCAGCAAAATACTTAGAAAGATAAAGACTGTTGACTGTTTTCTATTATTCCATTAAATTGGATTCAGTTCTAAAAGGCTAAAAACTGTACACGTCTTTTCTTTTGCGGGGGGCGCGGGAAAGTAATATAAAGTAATATATAATATATTACCCTTGATTCCAAGTAATAAGTAATATAATATTATTACTTTGCAAAGGAGTAATAAGTAATAAGTAACATATTACTCTCCTAAGTAATATAGCCCAACACTGATCATGTTACAGTGTCACAGATGCAACTAAACATAGTTACATGAAGCAGGTGCAATCACTATGTAGTGTGTCATCGAGAAGCACCCTAAATCGCACCAGTTTCAGAGAATCCTGAAGTTTGTTCCATTTGTGTGGAGCATAATACATGAAAGCAGTCTTTCCTTGTTCACTGCTCTTACGCAGACTGGTATATCTAATGTGGGTTTGTGAACGTGTTGAATGACCTGTAACCTTAGGTTTCAGAAGTGAGGATAGGTACAAAGGAAGCTTACCACACAAGGCTTTATAAATAAATAAAATACAATGTTGCTCTCTACGTACTGTGAGAGATGGCCAACCCACTTTATCATATAAAATACAGTAATGGCTGAGATAATCATCGCCAGTAATAAAACGCAGGGCACTGTGGTAGACTCCATCAAGAGGCTTCAGTGTGGAGAGTGAATCATGCATATACAATATATCCCCATAGTCAAAAACAGACATTATTAAAGATATTATTATAGTCTTTCTGCTGGAAAAAGAAAAACAGAACCTATTTCTATAGAGGAAACCTATTTGTCCTCTTAGTTTTTTTATTAGGTTCTCGATATGAACCTTAAATGAGAGCTTGCCATCTAGCCAGATGCCCAGGTACTTATAAGAAGTGACCAGGTCAATTAGTTCAGCTTTCAGAGTATAAATAACAGTAAAGGGATTTAAATCTGGAGACCTAGTAAAAACCATGCATTTGGTTTTATTGGCGTTTAAAACAAGCTCGAGGTCAATTAGAGCCCGTTGAAACCTATTGAAGGCGGTCTGCAAATGTGCAGTGGCCACTTCCAATGTTGGGCCAATACTGTATAAAATTGTGTCATCTGCGTAGAAATGGACATCCCAGTGCGGAGAAGGGAGTGCAATATTATTCACATACAGAGTGAATAAAAGGGGTCCCAAACTTTAACCCTGCGGGACACCTTTCCCAATTGCCAAAGAACTGGAACTAAAACCATCTGCAACAACAGCTTGACAGAGCAATTATCTAAGCCAATGGAGGCTAGCTTCTGTAATAAAATATAATGGTCCACAGTGTCAAACGCTTTAGAAAGATCAATAAAAATGGCTGCACAGTGATGGTGATTATCTAGAGCAGTTAGTATGTTATTTGTGACAAGTGTTGTAGCTGTCACCGTACTATGACCTGGTCTGAATCCTGACTGTTGGGGTTGGAGTATGTTATGTGTATTCAGAAAAGAACGTGACTGGGAACTGACTAGGGATTCAAGGATCTTGGCTAGACAGCACAATTTTGAGATTGGGCGGTAATTATTTTAATCAGATTGATTACCACCTTTATGAAGTGGGATAACCTGAGCTTCTTACCAGACTGTGGGAATTGCGCCTAAGGTAAGTGATAAATAAAAAATGTGGACAAGTGGTGCAGCAATTATAAAAGCACTAGACGCAGTAGATATGGGTTAAGATCATCTGCACCCTTAGACTTCTTCGTGCATTTTTGTGAAAGTGCAGTTAAACCTTCTGAGTGTGTCACTGGTCTATATGAAAAGCAGGGAGGGGACAAATTGAGTGAGTTGTCAGTGACTGAATCCCTGCCCTGATCTGATGGCGCCAGACTGACAGCTTGCCTATCAAATCGATTGCCAGATAATATAAAATGATGGTTAAAAGCATCACAGATATCTGATTTATTTAAAATAACCCCACTTTCACTGCTGATCTGTGTTCAAGTTGTTCAGTTGCAGAGAGAAAAACGCATCTATTAGCATAACGTTATGTTCTTGCAACAGCGTGAGTCAACAGAAAAATAAATCTCAATCTACATGAGAAGAGCACTACTTTGCTTAACTCACCTAGTACAGTATTTAAACATTTATTTTGTCCAGACAGTCAGTACAGGTTCCCTGCCCGGCTGCCCTCCCCCGAACACGGGCCAATTGTGTTTATGTAAACGCTCGACAAAGCCGGATGCACCACGGTGGATTCGAACCCACAACCTCCGTGGTGGTGGGCAGGGACTTTACCACTGCGCCACCTGAGTGCCTTATTAAGGTTTCGAGAGCCTATCAGGCTTCGAAGCCTTATTGGGATACTACACTTTCATTATTATTCTTCCGCCGCTTTTGGCAGTTCTGGCCTAACCGCGTGGTCACTTTTTATGAAATTCGGCAATATGGTAGAGGGCTATGCCAAACGGCAAAGACCCGAAACTCACAACCATTGGCCAAAGGGTGGCGCTGTAGCACTCAATTGAAATATGCCAACTTTGAACAGGTACAACTCATGCCCTGTTTGACCTACAGCCATGAAACTTCGATGCACACATGCGTCTCCTCATGCCTAACAACTTTCACTGTTTGACTTTTGACCTCTGACCTTTAGATCTCCCACCATTTCGAATTCTATGAAAAGCAGTAAAAAGCAGTAAAAAAGACTCTCCTTTCGTACAGATTGAGCAATCTGTACGAAACTGTATACACATGAACTTTGGACCAATGCCGACAGACGTGAGCAAGCGGATTTTCCATAAGTGAAAACGTTAAGCTTTTATAAGCCAATGAAAATTGCAGTTTTATGACAATTATTCATCTGCCCCTAACACATACATGCAGACTCTCATTTGTTTGACACTTTGCAATATTGTAGAGGGTCATTCCAAGTATCACTGAAACCAATCTTACTCCAATTGGTCAAAGGGGGGCGCTATAGCAATTTTTTGAAAATGCAAATTTTACACAGGCAAAAGTCATGCCTCGTTTGGCCGACAGCCGTTAAACCTGCTTACACATGTGCCTTGACTCATGAGGAACACATGTATCACTTTGACCAGTAAGCTCTGCCCTTAGATTGTCTGCAATTTTGAGCAGTTTGAAAAACATTTAAATCCAGGATTTCTGAGCAATTTGCGCGAAACTGTGTCAAATAAATGTTTGAGGCCCTTTTTCACAGGTTCAGGTGTGTTGGTTCAATAGCTTGATCGCTTAATCATCTGCCTTGAAACCACAGGGTAGCCGGTTCGAAGCCCACCTCATGTAGACTTCATTATAATTGCATTGCACACAACATGACTGTATCAATGAATACATGTGCAATTGTTAAAGATGACGAGAAATGCATACTTGAAAGTAGTTATTTTCAATGTATGACGTACTTCATTCGCCCTTTTGTTTTGTTTTGTTGGATTCTCCCTTTTCACTGTCTAAGGCTGTGTATTGAATAGCTCCACCAGTAGAGTGTGAGTCTCATGTGCCGAAGGTCCCTGGTTCAAATCCCACTTATTACAGTTCACATTTAAATTGCATTGTACAAAACATGACCCTCTTAATTCAGACATGTGCAATGTTTAGACAATAACACGAAATGCTTTTGAGAGTAGTTGTTTTTTTATGTATGACATACTTTTTTTGTGAAAATAGCCGATCTACAATCTCACACCTTTTTAGATAGCAACGCGTTGTGAGCTTGTAGATCGACTATTTTCACTAGTTTCCATTCCGAAATATATTGAGCAGTTTGAAAAACATTTAAACCAAGGATTTCTGAGCAATTTGCGTGAAAGTGTGTCATGTGTGTGAACTCCTTTTTCATCAGTTTGGGTCTGTTGGCCCAATGGCTTAATCATCTGCCTTGATACCACAGGGTCGCCGGTTCAAATCCCACCTCATGCAGACTTCAACTCAATTGCATTGCACACAACATGATTCTATCAATGAATAAACGTGCAATTGATAAATGAAACGCTTATTGAGAGTAGTTATTTTCAATGTATGACGTACTTCATTCCCTCTTTTGTTTTGTTGGATTCTCCTTTTTCACTGACTAAGGCTGTGGATTGAATAGCTTGATCAATACACTGTTAGTCTCATGTGCCGAAGGTCCCTGGTTCAAATCCCATTCATTACAGTTTACATTTAAATTGCATTGTACAAAACATGACCCTGTTAATTCAGACATGTGCAATTTGATGCATGTTCACTTCTTCTCTCACTGCCTCTCTTTCTCTCTCTCACACTGCCTCTCTTTCTCTCTCTCACACTCTCTCTCTCTCTCTCTCTCTCTCTCTCTCTCTCTCTCTCTCTCTCTCTCTCTCTCTCTCTCTCTCTCTCTCTCTCTCTCTCTCTCTCTCTCTCTCTCTCTCTCTCTCTCTCTCTCTCTCTCTCTCTCTCTCTCTCTCTCTCTCTCTCTCTCTCTCTCTCTCTCTCTCTCTCTTATTCTCGAAACCGCTCATTGCTGCTTGCAGCTATATTTATTATTATTATACAGCTCAATCAGCATCCTCAGCTCCACTGTCATTGCTAGCATTTGCTGATCCTTATTTTTCTGGCAGCCATTGATCACCACTGGCATCATCCTCACTTGAGTAATGATAGTTGCTTCACTATCCTGTAGGCTTTTCTATCAAGCTCTGCAGTTGAGCTCTACAAAATATAGGCACAAACTGTTACTCGCATAATGTAAATAATGATGCACAAAATATTATTTTGATACAAACAATGCACTTTCTAATAACATGAATACATTGATTTGTATCCAAACATGTTACTGCAAATGAGCATTTTCAATTCCAAAGAGTAAAGGTTGTTACACACCGGCGAATATAGCGAATATACGCATTATTTGCACGAAAAGATCGCCCCGGTGTGTAAGGACCTTGACACTAATAGGATGAATTGTAGTACAGTCGGACATCTGGGCTAATAAGATATCACAAAATAGTCCTGGGGTCTTGTTTCCATTGTGGTTGGATATGTTTACATTTCTGTCAGCCATCTTGGATGTTGACAAAAAATATGTTGCAGTTACAACGGCTGGCCAGTGGGTGGCAGTGCATGGGGTGATTCTCTAGCGTCCACTGTGGTGGCTGAAGTGCAACTCTGCCATCAAAACCAATTCATATAATAGAAAATGGCATTTTAATAGATGTCCACTGTAGTGACCAGTATGCATGAAAGGGGTAAAACTAAAATCAGGTTAGGCACGGTCTGTGAACGTTTTTTAGTTGTATATTTATTGTGGTAATTATGCTATGTAGCTCTGCAATGTAAAGTGCTGTGTTGAAGGCAGTTGCATTCAGGTGGAAGCATGTCTGGGGCAACTACTAAAGCCTTATTTATATTCTGTAGTGTGATGGTGCAGAACAGAGCTACAAGCCAACGATGTGTCGCGATTTGTAGCGATGCAACACATTGTTGGCTTGTACATGTTATTTTCAGCAAGCTATACCGTTATCATCAGGTGATATTATTATGATTTTAGCCACTCCAAACATTACACTAGCTACTGTGCATTGGACCGTCAGAACATAACGTTTGTTCCCGATGTGTACATTGGATACTGTCAACATAAATTTATATTTAAAGGACCATACTGGTGTTATTGCATGTTTAGCCCATTGAATACAATTTGCATACAGTACCATACTGTATGCATAGCTAAATGGGTAGAGAGGCTGCCTTGGAGTGTCCCTAAGCAAGACACCCCTAGCAATTCCCCTACTATTTACTTCTATGCTTCCTTTGGGTACAATCATTAGGAAACACTCTATACATTTCCATTATTATTCGGATGATACTCAATTATAGCTATCGATGAAGCCAGATGAAAAGGATCAACTACCTACACTTCAGGGATGTCTTAAAGACAAAGAGTTGGATGACCCGGAATTACCTACTTCTCAACTCGGAGTATTGTTATTATACTTGGCCCTAAGCACCTTAGAGACAAATTAGCATATGACAATTTGACCCTAGATGGCATTACCTTGGCCTCCAGGGCCACTGTAAAGAATCTGGGAGTTACGTTTGACGAAGATATATACTTTCAATCCCACATAAAACACATTTCAAGGTCTGTCTTTTTTCACCTGCGTAATATTATTGTAAACGTTAGGCACAATCTGTCTCAAAATGACGCAGAAAAACGTGTTCACGCATTTGTTACTTCTAGGCTGGACTACTGCAACTCGAGCTCGTAATTATCACAAATAAGTCTCTAATCAGCCTACAGCTAGTCCAGAATGATGCTGTGCGTATACTGACAGGAACTAGAAGAAATCATATGATTTCTTCATTGACCTCTCTGCAGTGGCTTTAATACAGATAGATATAATAGAATCCTCACCTACACAACTCTCAATGGACACAAACCACTGTATCTCAAAGAACTCATCGAACGTTATCAACCCGCTAGAACATCAGTGCGTTCACAGTATGCAAAAATTCTTAAGGTTCCAAAAATATCTAAGAACAGGAGGCAAAGCATTTAAGTTTCAGGCACCTTAGCTGAGGATTCTTCTCCCAGTTTTTTGGGTGTACTACTCCTTTAAATACAAGGTTGCTCAAATTCAAAAGCAAAGTGTTCTATTGTCACCTGGATGCCGTGTTGGGTTGGCATCTTCTATCCTCTCTTCATCCTCTCCTCCCATCTCCTCTTCCCTTTCTTCGCTCCTTCCTGCTCTCTCCTCTTCCTCTGGCAGAGTGAGTGAGTGAGTGAGTGAGTGAGTGAGTGAGTGAGTGAGTGAGTGAGTGAGAGTGTGTGTGTGTGTGTGTGTGTGTGTGTGTGTGTGTGTGTGTGTGTGTGTGTGTGTGTGTGTGTGTGTGTGTGTGAGAGAGAGAGAGAGTGAGAGTGAGAAAGAAAGAAAGAGTGAGAGAGAGAGATACATTGAATACCAATTTAACAACTATCAATTACTTTCTTAAGGACAATTAAAGATAGATAAACACTGCTTTTTTTTAAATGTGTACAGTGGTCACCTATTCACATACGCACCAGAGTCTCTGAAAGGTACCCACCATAACCCACCATAACCTTAGGTTGTGAAAGGTTGGGGGGTGTGGCTATGCCTTGGGGGTGTGTTTTAAGTTTTTCATTTTAGGTGGACAGTAGGTGGCAGAAGAGAGCAGAGGAAAGCAATTACTCTACTTGCAGTTTATTTCTTAAAAGCAGAAGTCATTAGAGAACTTATGAATGCAGACAATTTATCATTGAATTAATAAAACAAACTTATGTACTAGAGTATTTCCAATTTCCAGTACTTTTACTTTATTTTATACATAGGCTATTTGAAAATAGCTGATCTACAAGCTCACAATTTTCACAATGCTATTTTGAAACATTTTACACAACAGTGTATTTTCAAACATTTTACAGTGGTGTAAAGTAACAAATTACATTACACAAGTACTGTACATAAGTAAAGATTTTAGGTTTTTTTTTTTCTTTACTGGACTATTTCCCTCTCTCTCTCTTTCTCTTGTTATGCAGAAAGTCCTCTTTCACACGTTATGTCAAAATCGTCACCTTATTAAACTAATGGCCTAAGTCATTTTTTGAGGAAATTATATTTTTGCCTAAGTCAGGTCCTCATGACACTAGCCTTATATAAACGTTGGCTATTTAAAAATAGCCATGTGATGCGTTGTGAGCTTATAGATCTGCTATTTTCAAAGGATTTTTATATATTTTGATAACCTGTGAAACGGGACATTCTACATGTATTTTTATGTGGTATATGTGGTGGCTTTTACTTTAAGTAAAATATCTGAGTACTTCTTCCACCACTGAAGAACAACAATTAAAGAACAGAGGATAAGCCAGTGTTTTTCTCATTCTTTTTTTTTCTCTCTCTCTCAGTCATAGGAGACAGCTGTTGCGACCAGTGTTGCCAGAGTTTACGAGAGAAATAAGCAAACAGGTCTATGAAAACAAGCCCAAAAGAGATTGATTATTATAGGCCACATGAGCACATTAAACCTATATGCACCTCAAGTTCTCAAATAAAAAGCAGCAAGCTTCTACCAATATTTACAAGCAACTTTACAGAAAAACAGGTTGCTTATAATAAGCAAACATGGCAACGCTGGTCGCGACCCCTTCCTTTCATTCAGTGAGAGAGGATCATGGTTAACATATGCTAATAGACAGACAGTGGCTTCAAGCTTGGCCATTGTTGTCACAAAACAAGTTTGGCCACCTTCACACACAGTTAGGTAGGCTATAAAGTCAGCAGGGAGAGGGGGTTGGGGGAGAATTTAGCTTTTTTTGATATCATGTTCTCAGTGGTGGAAAAAATGCTCACATTAGCTCAAGCACCCCTCTCTCTCTGTCTTCAGTATTAACTGGGTATCAACTGCCTTTTAAGGTCAACCCTAAATGCATCAAATTTTCTCTGATGTGATGTTTTAAGTTGTATGTATCTTTCTGATGCGTAAGTAAGAGTCCCTCTTGTGGTTAAAGCTGATGTCCAGTGATTTTGCGGCCCGGGTTTAAATCCCACGCTATGAGCTTGCAAATTCCATGCGGAATGTCCAGTTTTTGTTACCACAATATAAAAATACTCTGTTACAAGTAAAAGGCCTGTGTTAAAAATGTTACTGAGTAAAACTACAAAGTACTGGCATCAAAATATTTTCAAACATTTTACACAACAATGTATTTTCAAACATTTTACTGTGGTGTAAAGTAACACATTACATTACACAAGTACTGTACATAAGTAAAGATTTTAGGTTTTTTTTTTTCTTTACTGGACTATTTCCCTCTCTCTCTCTTTCTCTCTACTTGTTATGCAGAAAGTCCTCTTTCACACGTTATGTCAAAATCGTCACCTTATTAAACTAATGGCCTAAGTCATTTTTTGAGGAAATTATATTTTTGCCTAAGTCAGGTCCTCATGACACTGGCCACCTCTGGTAAAATCGCCTATCTCCTAATTGAAAAGGATCATGCTGTTCACGCCCCTTTTAGTATAATGGCCTAACTCCCTAGTGTGACTTAGGACAAAATAGGCCTTTCGTTTGGCCTAAGTCACATGTTTTTGTGACTTAAGCCAAATTATTTACTGATTTAGGCCATTTTGTAATTTGTTTTGCTTTTTATTTTGGCCTAAGTCAGATTTAATCCTATTTAAACCTATTTAAATCTCTTATGTTACATAACTGACAGACAGTGTTATTTCTATTTAAATAGTCATAATTTGTTATAAACATTTTGGGTGAAATGATTAAGAAATATCATATAGTTTTGTTCTGGATCAGTTTTTTATTTTTCCTGAAAACCTTGAAAAAATGACTTAGGCCATTAGTTTAATAAGGTGACGAAATGTAAAATAGCAGATCTACAAGCTCACAACGTGTAGCTTAGTTCTGCTATTTTTAAATAGACAACTTTATATAAGGTTAATGGTTAATGTATGTTTTGTAATAATAATCAAAATCTACAAAGTAACTAAAGTTTTCAAACACTTGCACATCGTGTGTGTGTGTGTGTGTGTGTGTGTGTGTGTGTGTGTGTGTGTGTGTGTGTGTGTGTGTGTGTGTGTGTGTGTGTGTGTGTGTGTGTGTGTGTGTGTGTCTGACTGTGCAGTGTGTGGGCACAGACAGACAGACAGACAGTAGGGGGAGGTAGGTAGCAGATAGCAAAACCGGTTATGTTAATGATATACTGTGTAGCCTACACTACAGTATTCCAAATAAGCTGAGGAACTCTGCTATCAGGTTCCCCTCCCCCCTACAGTACCTCTGTCCCCACCACACCGTGGAACCACACATTACTGCCGGACCCCCGGCAGTAACTCTGAGGACCCTCTAGGGGTCTCGGACCTCCTGTCGAAGACCCCTGATTTAACACTCTCTCTCTCTCTCTCTCTCTCTCTCTCTCTCTCTCTCTCTCTCTCTCTCTCTCTCTCTCTCTCTCTCTCTCTCTCTCTCTCTCTCTCTCTCTCTCTCTCTCTCTCTCTCTCTCTCTCTCTCTCTCTCTCTCTCTCTCTCTCTCTCTCTCTCTCTCTCTCGCTCTCTCTCTCTCTCTCTCAAAATGGGGGTCCGCGGGCTAATAAGTGTCAATTTGGAGGTCCTTCACATGAAAAAGTTTGAGAACCACTGCTCTATATCTCCCCCCCTTGCACTTTGGCTAATTAATATTGACTGTTGTTGAAAAGGTTAAGAAATGTTCAAAAAGTTTACTTTATTGTTTCAGTTTCTGAGAGGCTGCAGCCAGTGTGTGCAGTTCAGATTTATGTTGTTCCTGTAAGGATAATTATTGTTCCAATTCCAAATATGGAATCTGTAGCAGCAAAATACTTAAAAAGATAAAAACTGTTTTCTATTGTTCCATTAAATTGGATTCAGTTCTAAAAGGCTAAAAACTGTACACGTCTTTTTTTTTGAGGGGGGGGGGCACGGGGAAAGTAATATAAAGTAATATGTAATATATTACTCTTGATTCCAAGTAATACGTTATATAATATCATTACTTTTCAAAGGAGTAATAAGTAATACAAGTAGGTAACATATTACTCTCCTAAGTAATATAGCCCAACACTGATTATAAAACATATACATTAACCACTTTAGCCCTATATTATACCACGGCCATTAGAAAATAGACGATCTACAAGCTCGTAGTTCGGCTACTTTCAAACATTTCAGTACTTTTACTTTTGGTACTTTAAGTATATTTTGATGCCAATACTTTGTACTTTTACTCAAGTAACATTTTGAACACATGCCTTACTTACTTTTTTTAAAATAAATTTTGATACCAAGCGCCATCTCGTGGCTGGACGGCCACACTACACTTTCTAATTATTTCAATGGGAGGCGCCAAGAATCTGTGGGCGTCAACTTTGAAAGGTACCTAAAGAAACCTTTGAAAACCTCTGATGTCCAATAGGTGGCCGTTTGAAGATCGTGCATGAATGAACAGGTGACCACTGTAGTATATTAGTATATAATATGGAGTATTGTTAAAGTTAACAGGGGCCAGTTACTAAAAGCATATCTAATTTGTACTTATTTGATTTGATTTGATTTGATTTATTTGCACAACATTTTTTGTATACATTTACAAGACATGTTAGTTATTTCCGAGGGAAACATTACGTGATAGTTGTTGTGCCGGTGAGGTAAGAAACCCTGAGGGGCTTATGTGAGAACCTCACCGTTTACATTACATATAATAAGAGTTATTTAATATTAAAAATAAAGACAGGAAAAGCAAAAAACAAAATGAAAATATAAAAGTATATACCTATGAGAAAGGGTATAGGACATTGATAAAAAAATAAAAAATAAAAGTACAAGACTGAGCAGAAGAGACTGAACAAAACAAAACAACATAAAGTATTGAACAAAGCAAAAACAATTTTGCTGTTACATATTCATGTGAATAAGGATTAAAATTATTTGGAAGCTGGTCTAGTTTTCCATTTGGGTATTTAACTTACTTATTAGGCTTCTTTTATAGGTAGGTAGGGAGGATGTGGTAGCCACCAAACTGAAATGAGCGTTCCATAATGAAACTCCTCTGTACTTGATGGCGAACTGCCCCCTATTGGTGGTACATAGTGGGACATGCAGTTGGTTTGCTTGCCTAGTGGGATATGGGTGAAAGCTGGAATTTGGCTGGAAATACAATTTAAAATGATTTGGGAGGTGGGTGTATTGGTATTTAGTTTTAAATACAAATAGACATGTTTGAAGTACATTTATATTAAAGATTGTTAGTATACTGAGCGTTGAAAAAAGGGGTGAGGAAGGCTCCCGTGGACTAGAATTTGTGGCTAATCTGACAAACCTTTTTTGTAGTATAAATAATTTATGGAGACAAGAAGGATAGGTACTGGCCCATACAATATTACAGTAGGTTAGGTAAGGATATACTAGGCTGTAGTAAAGGGTTTTTAGACAGGCTCTGTTTATGAATGGGCTGATTTTTCGAATAATCCCCACTGATTTTGAGACCTTTTTTGTTACCTGGTCGATGTGTTCTTTCCAGCAGTATTTTTCGTCTATCATTATTCCCAAAAAAGGGGTGGAGGGTACTCTGCTTATTTCGATACCGTCAATACTCAGCTTAGCTTCCTCTGGGTTGAATTTCTTCCTACCAGGAAATATTATAAATTTAGTTTTTTTTTATGTTTAATGACAGTTTATTAAGTTGGAACCATTTGGAGAGTATTTGCAGACCTTGATTCGCTTCGTTGATAAGTGTATTGAAATTTTTGTGGGAAAGGATGACGCTTGTGTCGTCGGCAAATAAGATTGAAAATAAGGTATTTGATGCTGCAGGTAGATCATTTATGTAAATTAAAAATAGCAGTGGGCCAAGAATTGAACCTTGCGCCACTCCACAGTGTGGCGCAAGGTCATTTTGCATAATCAATCGCCTGTATTTTAAAGGCGATCCTTTTCCCTGTTCATGGTTTTGAGAGTGAAAACCTGTTTTTGTCAGGAAACTTAGTGAGAACACATCTATACTACAGGTACCTTAGTCAAAAAGTAACTACCTACTCTACAGGTTATGATTGAGAGTCAGTGACTTCAAATTCCTGAACAGACCTCCCAGCATGTCAGCGTGTAATGAGGCAATCGCTGCGAGGACGGCGATCATGGAAAATATTCCATGATTTTTCAAAGGTTAGGTGACATTTTTCTGGAAACATTAAGAGGATATCATTGTGCACTTTAAGTAGTGCAGATTCTGTACTGTGCAAAGTTCTAAAACCGGATTGAAATTAGACAAGGATGTTGACAAAAACAAATGAGGAAACAAAAGACAGCTTGTGGAACATCCTTCATGGTGCTACCGGTAAAGTGACGTTCTACATTCACACTTACGTGTCGGGATATTGGGGATAACAATGAAGGCATTCTGGCAAGGTAGAGTGACGGGTTCCTCTTTAATCTGTGGAGGTTGTGGTTCCTCCTGGACCAGACTGGGGCTCCTCTCCTCATGTTCAGGGGAAACCTCTTTAAACACAGACAGAAGGAGAGAAAAGGTAGCATCAGCACAACATCCAAAAGGGGATTTCCTTATTGGATGACATTTATTCTTCTAATTATTGATTTGTTTAGTCACGATCACCAACGCTATTTATATGGTATCTTCATTGCCACAACAGTGATGTGGAAGGGCTTGCACAGAGTTCAATTGAAGTAAAGTGAACAACTTTACTTCAATGGCTACTTGGTTTACACCAAATCTCTGTGCCAAAAATAGGCAACCACACATCACTTTGTGGCGTTGTGAGCTTGCAGAAAGCTTTTTTTGCAAACATTCCCCCTAGAAAAGGGGCTGTTGGGGTTCAAGTGGTTAACTTCTGGGAATCTACAACATAGAGTACCAAAGTCCTGACATCACTCCCGCTACTCCTGAGTCCCGGAAGTATTTTTCTATTGAAAATCCCCATAGAGAAATCTGCGTCAGATAAGAACTGTGTTCCAAAAATAAACATATCTGCCTGGTTATTCTGTCAGGTATGTGACTCTGTGTCGTTTATTCTTAGAGACACACATACGGGTATTTCAGGGCTTGACCGAATCCGCCATCCTTAGCCGGGTCAAACAACACACCTTTCACCATTGGAATTGCTTTACGGAACGTACACATTGTTACATGTTTTTTTTCTTCATCATAGCTCAAAATATGGTGAATTATTGTAGTGCAGGTAATTCTTGCAACAACCACAGATATTCAAAATATTCAAAACTTTCCGCAATTCTGCCTATAATCATATACCCAAAAGAGGAACACTGGATTGAAAAAGGTTTAAAAGGTTTAATGATTTGATCTGTTATTTGGACCTTTTAAGACAAAAATAAGTAAATCAAATAATGTGGGGAAATGGGTGAACTTAGTTGTTTTGGGATAGTTAGAAATACAACAGGTGCAAGTACTGTAGTTGCAACATATATCAATAATGCAGGTAATCAGCACCAGCACACCAGCAAACCATGACATACATCAAGATTTTAATGAATTAAGTAAATGTAAGTACTAACAGGACTCTCTATCAGAGTAGAGTTTGAAAATATTCTCGAACTGAACTTATGGCCATGCTTGAGGGTTATTATTCCAGTATTACGTTCACAAAGTGTTCTTTTTTGCTTAGAACGTGCTGGCGCACTTGGTTTAAGTCAGCAAATGTAGTTGGCTGACATAAAAAAGGCACCAAAAAAATCCAAAAAGGGAGTACCCGGTCTGCCTTTTTCCTATGGTTTCTATGCACGGATTTGACCCAGCAACATCATGGTGGATGATCGATAAGTAACGGGTGATGTCCCTGTAGTCAGAAGAATGATATTGAGTTACATTTGATAACGTCTGTGTTTGGATTTTAAAAATGTAATATTTACTCACTCTTTAAATAAATCAGTCATCTCACATGACGATCTTGGATGACTTTCAAAATAGTGTTTGCACTTTCTCCCTTTTTGGTCCGTACATCTACATTTTGCCGCTTGAGTAAAATTTGAACTATTTCTAAAACAAAGAAAATATTTAAGGTGTTTTTAAATTGTGTATTTTAGTTATAGAGGACAATTATAATGTAGGCTATTAAGGCATATGAGGCTTATTAGCCAGGGATCCTTTTAGAGTATTGAAGCTACCCACAAAGCTATTGGGAAATGTAGTCACTGTCCAGCTAGTAGAGTATGATAGCTACATGTGAAAACAAGAATATGCTCGCCCCAAAACATGCTCGCCCCCGGGCTAATCGGAACAGTCGCCACCAGGTATATCTAACCGTAACCTCAGTAAAACCATGCCTAAAGCTAGCCTTATTCGTAACCTTCACCTCAGTAAAACATTGCCTAAACCTAGGCTTATTCGTGACCATAACCTCAGTAAAATCATGCCTAAACCTAGCCTTATTCCTAACCTTAACCTTAGGGTTAGGGTTAGGTTTCGTTAGTATGCAACGTTAAATCGACGATTGACCGTACATGTTTTTCATCTGTGCGTTTTTGGGATAAAAAATGTTATCACTGTACGTTTCTGCAAAACATATTTTAACAACGTTTTCTCTGGTGACTGGGCTGCCTATTCCTCCTAACCTTAACCTCAGTAAAATGAGAACCCAACACCTCAGTAAATAAGAATACAAGAACCGCTGGGGGCAGACGGTCGGTGAATAAAATGGGGGCGACTGTGTTTTTGGGCGAGTCTTCCCCTACATGAAGTTAAGCTGGTGTTGAAACGCATGTATACAAACATAGTAAATGAAATGAACCTGCTCTGTGTAGTTTGATGTGTGGCTGTAGCATCACGTCCAGCAGTTTGTTTTGTTTCTCCAGCAGAGTTTGTAGTGTCTCTATCTCTCTCTGGAAGAGATTGCACATGAACGCTGCAGCCGCATGGAGGCGCTCCGACACAAACACTCTGACACGAAGCTTCACACGACAAACATCATCAGCACCACGCTGCTGTTCGTCCAAAACACGCAATAATATCTCCTCTCCCACCGACGTCAGGTGTTCGTTTATCGACAGCCGTACAGACTCCATTTGACTCGTTTTATCTCCTTTATGAGACGTTTTTGTTGAGACTCTTTGTTGCCCTGAGCTACGCAACATACTAGCACTTACTCCTCCTCGTCCCCAGTGTTGCCAGGTTTTGTGAGAGAGAAACAAGCAACCTGGTCTATGAAAACCAAGCCCAAAAAGAAGAGAGCCCTGCCTTGGCCCTTTAAATATATTATTTTTTGAGAGTCTCAAAGAATTGAAAAAAAATAGACCATATAGACTGTATAGTTTGAGACACACATCCGGGTGTTTGACCAATAAGCGCCTTTGTTTGGCCCGATTTCGGCACAGCTGACGTTTTTTTTTAGGATAAACAAAGGCATCACGTGACGTTGATCCCCTGAACACAAACCTTGTACAGGGGTCCCTGGCATGACATATTTTCAGATAGGGGTCCGTTGACAAATACATATTAATTTGGGGGTCCTTGACCTGAAAATCTTTCAGAAAAACTGGTTTAAACAACATTAAGAACCAAATAAGCAAACACTTCAAGAAACAAGTCCAAAAAACCGCAACCACCAATATTTAGAAGCATCTTTCCAGAAAAAACAAGCCTAAAGTCGCTTATAATAAGCTGACATGGCAACACTGCTCGTCCCGGGTCTACGTTGTTCAAGCATGCGCACATGGGGCAGTAAAGGACCCTTGCACTGTTGGCTTTTCAGGCACTCCAGGCCATAGATATGCTCCAGGCCATAGAGGTATAGAGCGTCGTTCCCGCCCACTTCCAGTTGCCGGAAGTAAATACTCAATGCATTTTTCCCATTGACTTTTCTGAAAATATTTATATAAATTAATTTAAGCCTAGAATCAAGCTATCCAGGATCCTGGTGAATCATGACCATAAAACGTTTGATTCTGTGAAAAAACTTTTTTGAAAACGGCAAAACAAAGGGTATTTATTAAACATAGTATATCATATCATTAAATATAAAATTTTAAAAATCACAGAAAAAAAGGTTTTATGGTCATGATTCACCGGAATCCTGGATGGCTTGATTCTAGGCTTAAATTCATTGATATAAATATTTTTGGAAAAGTCAATGGGAAAAATGCATTGAGTATTTACTTCCGGCACCCGGATTCTGCGCAACTGCGATGCTCTATAGCTCCAGGCTAACCTCTCGTCACCAGTCTTTCCACCTCGAAAAATCCAGGCACTGTTGGCTTTTGCCCCCTCGTGGAGGGAGTGTGTAACTGTCACTCAGTAGTGGAAGAACAAGTACTCGCATTTATTTTTACTTATGTAAAAGTATCAATACCGCAATGCAGGAATAATATAGTAAAAGTCCAATATTAAAAATGTACTTGAGTAAAAGTACAAAACTATTGGCATCAAAATATAAATGACTTAAAAGTACCAAAAGTAAAAGTACTTATTATGCAGAATGTCCCATTTTAAATGTTTTCAAATGTAGCTTAAACGCAAAACTGTTGTGAGCTTGCCCAGCCAGCACGCCCACGTGGGACCCATATGGGTTCAATGCGGGCTACTTGGGTACCAAGTGGGCATGGGCTTGAACTGGGCAAATTACGAGGGTCCCACGTGGGCTGCATGTGGGCTAACTGGGCATGGGTTGGAAGCGGGCACGCCCACAAGGTTCCCGTGTGGGCTGCATGTAGACAAGGCAGGATTTCAGAAAACGTGCTTATTTAAAGTGCTGAAGGCAAATCGTGTTAATTTATGACACACATGTTTTTTAGGGGTATTAAGGTGTGCTGAATCCAAATTTGCTGTGTGTCAAGCTCAAAAATGGCCGCTAAGCCCTCAAAATGGACCATTTAAAGATGGCGGCCGCCACTATGCTGGAATATATTACAAAGCATTATTTTGACTAAACAAGGTAGAAACTTGATTGATTTTATTTTTTTTTGTTTTTCATTTATGAGGAATACAATTAAATATTTTGATTTGAAATGAAGTGTGAGGAAACGGCTTAAAACTCATATATATTGTGAAAATTGTCATTTATTGGTGAATATTATTCACCAATATCTGATAACTCATATGTTCCCAATAATGATGTACATACATGTGTCATTATATAAAGGTAACCAACTCCATAATATTTGTGGAGAAACTGCCGAAAGAGCATATTGCAAGCCTGTGGTATAAAGTGATGGCCTAACTCAAATATCAGCCACAAACACCTTGCTCAGCGGACCAAAGTAGAGAATGGCTAAATGCTACAGGAAAGAAGAGTGGAGGCTTAGTAGGTATTACCAGAATAGGGTTTGCACTGAGTAGATGGACATTGTCATATAATCTGAGAACACACATTCTCAGACAACAGCTTTGCTAGGAATGACATCAGGCAATGAAGATGATGAGTACACACACAATGGCCCCGATTCATAAAGGGATTTACGACCATATTTTGTACGTACCGGCATTTAGGACAAATCCTACACCTGCAGTCGGATTCATAAAGATTTTTTGGTCTGTGTTTTGTGCGTCAGGTGCGCACGTTCTCAGGTCAGCCCCGAGGCTGTCTTACCAGAGCTGAAATGTGCGTATGTCTTTAGAATGCTTTATTCTTCATGCCAAAATCAATTACAACAGTGGCAAACCTCAAATAAAATATATGTGCCCAACATTTGTCAACACATAATATAAAAAATAAAAAATAAATGTCAAACGATGTATTGCTTGTAGCCTATGCATAATATAGACATGATGTAGATTCCAACGTTTTTTATTTATTTTCTAGGCTATCAGTTGAGTTCCATTTAGAGCTGAATTATTAGGTCCCTTGTGTTTGCCAGCGGGCCATCTCAGCCAAAGTGTCACGTAATAATGAAAATAGGCTATCATGCCTTAATGAAACTGCGGAGGGACTGACGCACCAGTGTCCGTGCCGCGGTATTAATTTGTAGGCTAATAGCCTACTGTAGGCTACTCTACTGTATATTGATCACATGAACGCCACACTCAACAGCCTAATAAATTTTACCATCTGATGAGGAAACTATAGTGATGAAAGCTGTGTCCAGAAGATCCATTCCCCATTCAGACGTAGGACAGTGATATATTAATCAAAAAATAAACTAATTTAATCGATAAGCTCTGGTCCATAATCGGATAGCAGCGTTCCACTTGTATGCCCTGGATTTATTTTCAACATCATCTTTTTACCTGGTAAACGTGAGCAATGTTATATCCTTTCCAGCAGTGGTGAGCTGTGGATTTTTGAACTAAGGGTACTGTATTTTATGACGTCACGTGCGCGCGCACGTGCGCAGGCATGTGCACATAGCCACTTACTAATACTGTATTCAACATGTGATTATTAATGTATTTATATTTCTTATTATTTTGTTACATTGTTAATTTGTTGTTTTTATTTTTTATTATTTCAATTAATCAATTATTTTATTTTCCTTTTAGTTTTATATAAAATCCCTTTACATAGACTCACCCACACATAAGCAGTTAAAATAATCAGACACCTTGTCTTTGTCTTGTCTCAGAGAACTGGGTGCTCTGCTAAGCAATCCCCCTCACACTCTGCAGTGCACATTCAATTCAAGTCCATGGCTTTTCTCCAGTAGCCTAATGTTATGCAAAGCAGCCAGGTAGACGCTATTGAGAATGTCTCGCCACTGACGGCGCGAACCTTCAGAGGCTATTGTTTAAACTTTAAGGTGTTAACGACCGCCGCTGACGGTGAGTGCATGTGGAGCACGCGCGAGCCCCCAGCCCCCACAGTCTCAGAACTAAGGGTACGCCGTATCCGCCCGTACCCCTTAGAGCTCAACCCTGCTTTCCAGGTTATTAGTCTATTATTTGCTGGCGGGGTTAAACCTTCTAAACATTACACGTAACACATTACGTTCAGCTGATCCATCGTGCAATAGTGGGACTCGCTTCCAGACAGATCATGATGTTCAAGTTCTCTGTCAGTGTCAAGGCAATGCGGCCGACAGCTGTAAGTTTGGACGAGAAGTTAAACTTCTGCAGCTCCGGTGGTGTTGCCAGATTTTGTGAGAGAAATAAGCAACCAGGTCTATGAAAACAAGCCCAAAAGAAGTAACTGGCACTTAGGCCATTATAAGCACTTTAATTAAACCGTTGTGAGCTTGTAGATCTGCTATATTTAAAAAAAAATCTTGTAATAAAATGTGGAATATTTGGAAGATTTTTTAAACATTCTAACAACACAAATCTGCCTCCAGCTGGCACAAAACATTTTCAGATGGGGCTTATAGGGATAAATTAGCCTGCATATTAACTTGGGGTTCCATGACATAAAAATATTTGAGAACCACAGGTTAAAATAATTGAACAATTGTGAAGCAAGCCCAAATAATGAATTACACTTTAGAAACAAGCCCAAAAAAAACGCACCCCACAGATACCAATATTTACAAGCAACTTTACAGAAAATAAGCCCAAATTCGCTTAGAATAAGTGGACATGGCAACACTGTTCAGTAAAGTGACAGATTTGATCAGAGAGAAACTGCTGAGAAACTGCTGAGTCACATTTATGGTGCAAAATGGGGCGTGGAACAATGTAAATGAACCTCTCGGGATCTTCACGCCCAGCTGGCTGTCATTATAATGGTCATACGCACGTCTCTGTCATCATGTACAAACCCCTTTATGAATTGCACGTCCGTTTGTGAGTACCAAAAATACGACCTCCTTTACGAACTTTATTTACACCATATTTACGACCCTCTTTATGAATCGGGGCCAATGAGTGCACAAAAAAAAGAAAAAGACAACTCTGATGAAAGCAGAATAGTTGTGTCATTGAAACAGCATGGTGTGTTTCAAGATGGTGGCGACACATTGAAAAACATGATCAACAAGGATGTAGTCACATCTGAGATTCAGGAATCTCTGCTTAATGCAGAAGAACTTGGACAAGTACAAATGAAAGTCTTTGTCGAGAAACGTCTGCGTGAGCCTCCAGATAGTGACCAGCACCTGGCTCTGAAACCACCTATTCGAAAGAATAAGGCCAAGACATTTGCCTCTTTATATGAAGTTGTGCAACTTTCCAAGGGAAAGAAAAACACTATCAAAGTGGATAGGAACATTCTACAAAGGCTCATTACAGCTTACAGAGCAGGGCGCCAGGTAAACCTTGAAAACATCCTTACACATGAACTCATGACCATACCACTACCTTTGGCCACAACTAATGGTAGTCTACATTCCACAAACAAATCTGTGCTAGTAAACATACTGACAGAACAAGTCCAAACCCCTGCAAAAGTTACACTTGATGATTCCAGCTGACTGCTCATTGATGGCCAAGCACTGGTGATGGCACTAGGAAAGCAACCTGGGACAATTGGTGAATATGCCAACATGTTTGCTGGAGCTGTGTTTAGAATGGGAGAAAACTGCCAGAGGATTGATGTAGTCTTTGGCAGGTATCAAGAGGAAACGATCAAAGCAGGCACAAGGATTAAACGCAAGCAGCGCCACCGACCAATACGTCGTAAGATAGAGAACGAGTTCCTCTTCCACCAGACTAGTCTAGCTTCATGGCACTTGAGGAAAATAAAGCAGACCTTGCTCAATTGCTTTCAAACCATCTGATTAAACACAGCCCTAATAATCTAAGTTGTATCAGGGGGGTTTGCCAAAGGATTTGTCATCGGATCCAGATCTTGAAGTCTCTTCTCTAAGTGCAGAGCACGTGATACAGATGTGCTTCTTCTACTTCTGGCACACTATGTCAGAATGCAACGTAAGCGTCTCTACATGAAAGCTGGGACATCAAAGGCGCCGAAGTATCTTCCAGTACATGCAATTTGCATGTTGCTTATTGCTGATCAAGTTGACACACTACTTGCCTTCCATGCTGTCACTGGCTGTGACAGCATGTCATAGTTCAGTGGCCACAGTAAGAAAACAGCCTGGCAGATGTTCCAGCAACATCACACAGGTCTCGTTGGGCTTGGAAAAGGCCCTCTCACATTAGACATAGCGAGGTCAACAGAGAAATTCATCTGTAAGATATACGGGGTGCATTTCGCCTTTCCGACATGTCGCCTTTCCGACGTTAACGAACCCTATACCTAACCCTAACCCTAACCCTAACCGCACGCGGAAGCCACTAGTCGGAGTGGCGAGATGTCGGAATGGAAGGAGCACCCCAGATATACGGTGTGCCTGAAGTTGATACATGCAATGAAGCAAGAGTCAAGTTGTTTTGTATAGGTCGTGCACAAGAGACTCTGCCACCAATCTCAGATGCAGCCGTTTCACATCATGCGTTCCCACTATCAAGCTCTTGTCTGGAACCAAGCTTCTTCTTTCGTGTATCATCCTCAAATGTCCAACTCAGTAACGAGTAGCCACGCCCTTGTCTCTGGTCCCAGTTGGAAGAGGCCAGCCTCCGAAGGTGGTCGATATAGGGGGCAGGTGTTAATAATGTGTTCGGCAGACTGCTCAGGCTCTCTACACTCGCATGCTGCACTGTCTGTCAAGCCCCACTTCTTCATAGCTGATTTGAAGCAGCCGACTCCAGTGCGTAGGCGGTTCAGTAGGGTCCATTGCCAGCGTGGTAGGTCCGCTCCTTCAACACCACCTCCCGGGTCCCAGATGTAACTGTGGATACGGGAGGGCCCAGCAGACTCCCACTCCTGCCTCCAGGATGCTGCCATCCATGCATTTGTGGACGGGTGCAATACGTTAGTCCGACAGCGCATTCCTCCGACAGCGCAGTGCTCCGACATTAAACAGTAAACCCGAACCAAACCCGCACCCTAACCCTAACCGCACGCGGATGCCACATAGTCGGAGAAAAGGTCTGTCGGATTAACGCATGCCTCCCTTTGTGGACAAGTCCTCCGGGATGGAGCGGAGCATCTCTTGTGCCGCCTTGTTGTAAGGGTGGCGGGACTTGAGTCTGTTTGGAGGCTTTATTTCCACAGTAGTGTTGTGCAGCATGTGCCAGTCATGTATTTGGGCTTTCCTTGCTAGCTTAATGGTTGCAGCCTCTCGTCGGAGGCCGGCCGGAGCAATTCCTGCAAGGACTGGCAGATAGGACACAGGAGTGGGCTTCATGGCAGCCTGTTATGATTCGGAGGGAGGTGCTGATTATGGTGTCTACCTTTTTGACATGTGGACTCCTACACCAGGCTGGGGCACAGTATTCAGCTACAGAGAAGACCAGGGCTTGGGTGGAAATTCTTAGCGTATTGACGGAAGCTCCCCAGGTCGTACCGGCGAGACGTCGGATGAGAGAGACCCTTGATGTTACCTTGGCCCTCACGTCTTCCAGATGTTGATTGAAGGACAGCGTTCTATCCAGACGTACCCCGAGGTATTTTGGGGCTTGTTGGCACTCTAGGCGCTTGTTGTCGACAAACACGTTAATTTCCCTTTTGGCTTCCCTGTTGTTGAGGTGGTATGCCGCCGACACCGTCTTCCCTGTGCTGAGCTGTAGGCGCCATCTGCGGAGGTAGGCAACCAAGATGCCCATGTCCTGGTTGAGACCATCTTCCATTGCCTTCCAGGTTGGTCGTCGTCTGCATACCCATACTTCCCCGATGTTGTCTCCGGTAGGTCGTAGATGTATAATGTTAAACAGCATCGGGGAAAGGACAGAGCCCTGGGGGACGCCATTTCTCAACCTTCTGAGCCTGCTTCGCTGGCCATCGCTGGTCCGTAGGATGAAGCTGCGGTTTGACAGCATCTCCATAATGAAGTTCACCATATGGCGATCTGGAATTGTCCTCAGAAGCTTTAGGTGGAGTCCACGGTGCCAGACGGTGTCATACGCGGCTGTCAGGTCCAGTAGCACAACCCCAGCTTTATCATTGGCCTGGAAGCTGTCTTCAATGTCCTGCGTGAGCAGAGTCACCTGGTCCACTGTCGACCTGCCCCGACGGAAACCAGCCTGTTCCCTCGGGAGTTGTGGGTCCACCACTGGCTCAATGCGGCTGTGGATCAACCTCTCCAGGATTTTAAATGGGACGCAGAGCAGCGAGATGGGTCTGTAGGCCTTGGGGTCTTCTGCAGGTTTGTTAGGCTTCAGCAGGGCTATGACAGACGCACGACGCCAGGTCTTGGGGAGCTTGGACCTCCGGAAGCAAGACGAGAAGAACGCACAGAGCCAGGCAGATGTAGTTGCACTCTGGTGGATCACAAACTCTGGGTGGATGTTATCGTGTCCTGGTGACTTGCCTTGCTTCAGTTTGCTAATGGCCTCTCTGAGCTCAGCTGTTATGAAGTCTCCTGAAAGGTTCGCATTGGCACTAGCCGCCCTGGAAAGGGAAGAAACCTCTCGTGTTGTCAGGCGGGCAAAGTTCTTCTCTGCTCCAGGGAACTGGCCGTTCTTGAGGAGCTGAGACGCGATGGCATCTGCCGTCACTGGACATGTGGGGGGAGTTGTTTTTCTACCGGTCAGCTGGTTGATGGTCTGCCACGCTTTGCGGCTGGAGTGGGTGAAATCGACTGACTCGACGGTTTCAGTCCATCTAGCCTTACGGGTGGCGTCCAGCTTCTGGAGAAGTGCCGATGCCGTCACATCCACCTCTTCCCTCGAGCTAGCCTGCTGATGATCGAGCAGGAGGTGGCAGCATTCTTCATCCCATCCTGGGATATAGCTCTCGTTGAAGCCTCGTGGGATGGTTTTCTTTGCTGCCCTCAGTAGGACATTGCAGTAGGCAGTGTACGCACCATCCACATCAGGAGAATCTGGGTCCAGGAGACCGACTGTTCTTTTTTCGGTCTCTGCTGTGAATGACCGCCAGTTGGCCTTCCTAAAATTCCATCTCCTGACCGGTTTTCCCGCTACTGGCTGCACCAGTGAAGGGACCTGGATGATGGACGGTCGGTGGTGGGATCTGGGGAACCGGTCAATAACGCGCCTCTCTGGTGTGGGGTCAGTACTGCGACACATAGCGAAGGCCAAGTCGGGGTTGGTGTGGGTGTTCCATCTGGAAGAATGGAAGCTTGGGTGTTCTTTAGGGTCGTACAGGAGCAGGGCATCTGCGTTGGAGGCCCATTCACTCAGCGCCTCCCCATCTGCAGATGTGTGGCTGTATCCCCAGTCAGTATGCTGGCAGTTGAAGTCCCCGGCGTAGATGGCGGGTGCCAGGACCAGCGGGAGTGCCGACGCGGTCAACGGTGTTGGTGGAGGCTTGTATATGTTGACCACGGATGTTTCCTGGATTTTGGTAACCAGCCACTCGACACTGGAGTCAGGCGAGGGCCGGCCACCATCCGTCCAGCTGATGTCAGCCCTCACAAAGGTTGCCAGACCATGCCGTCTACTGTAGATGGACCCAGCGAGATGGAACCCGGGCAGCCTGAGCTTTTCCTCATCCATGCAGTGGGTCTCCTGAAGAAGGACAGCGGCTATTTTATTGGACTCGGCCAGTTGGTGTACGACCTCCAATTTGGCGGTGGTAAGGCCCTCTATATTGAGTTGGAGCACTGAAAGACCTTGGTGCTCGACAGTCGGGATGGACGCCCGTCCTGGCGTGGACCTGCATCTCCCCGGCTTCTTACGCCTCGGTCTTCCAGTTGGGTGATTGGTTGGCGACATTCGTTTCACAAGCTGGTCTTGCACCATTTCTTGCTACTTGCAGGGGAGGCCGCGTGGAGGCTGTCGTCTTCTCCCCCGAACCAAGCTCACTTGCCACATCCTGGTCTTCCTCCTGTGACCAAAATGGGATGGATGCACCTGAATGGTCAGTTGGTGCCACGGCTGCTTTCTCTGCCACCTATGCCAAAAGCATGCAGCGAGATCACGTCATGCAGTTGCACAAAGGGATGTCTCAGCCAACGCTGCGGCTGCAGGAAAGTACGCATGGAGTGCATTGAAGTGTGCAATTGCAAGAAACCTGCCAGAACACTGAGCAAATACAAGTCAGAAACACAAATTAAGGCAATTATACATCTTAAAGCAATTATTTATTACCAATCCAAAAAAAAGGGGAAAAAAAGATTCATATTACTATAGAGGCCAATTTTCACAATATAAATTATATAAAAGTGGTTCCTTCACAATTTATCTTAAATCAGAATATTGCATTGTATTCCCCATATATGTAAACATATAAAAGGACATTTCAGTCTATTTTCTACCTTGTTTAATCAAACATATACTGTAGTGTTTTATTATGTTTCAACATAGTGGCGGCCGCCATCTTTAAATGGTCCATTTTGAGGGCTTAGCGGCCATTTTTGAGCTTGACACACAGCAGATTTGGATTCAGCACACCTTAATACCCCTAAAAACATGTGTGTCATAAATTAACACGATTTGCCTTCGGGGTTAAGATTTTTGGAAAACTGACCTGGTCTAATGTGGGCTAACTGGGCGTGGGTTGGAAGCGGGCAAGCCCACGTGGTTCCCGCGTGGGCTGCATGTGGGCTAACTGGGCGTTGGTTGGAAGCCCACGTGGGCTAACTGGGCGTGGTTCCCGCGTGGGCTGCATGTGGGCTAACCGGCATGGGTTGGAAGCGGGCAAGCCCACGTGGTTCCCGCGTGGTCTGCATGTGGGCTAACCGGCATGGTTTGGAAGCGGGCAAGCCCACGTGGTGTACATGTGGGCTAACCGGCATGGGTTGGAAGTGGTTCCCGCGTGGGCTGCATGTGGGTTAACCGGCATGGGTTGGAAACGGGCAAGCCCACGTGGTTCCTGCGTTGGCTGCATGTGGGCTAACCGGCATGGGTTGGAAGCGGAGTAGCCCACGTGGTTCCCGCGTGGTCTGCATGTGTGCTAACCGGCATGGGTTGAAAGCGGGCAAGCCCACGTGGTGTACATGTGGGCTAACCGGCATGGGTTGAAAGAGGGCAAGCCCATGTGGTGTACATGTGGGCTAACCGGCATGGGTTGGAAGTGGGCAAGCCCATGTGATTCCCACGTGGTGTACATGTGGGCTAACTGGCATGTACATATGGGCTAACTGGGCATGGGTTGGAACACACACACGCGCACTCACTCACTCACTATAAATCGATTAATGTGTAAACAGAAACATTATTATTATTATTTTTTTTACCACTGCCAAACTAAACGCTAAGGCCAAAAAGCCAATCTACAAGCTCACAAAGACGGACAAAATATTCAACCCCATTTTAAGTTGTACTATATCTTCCTCTTCTACCCCGGATTTTAACCCAGTTTCCTGCACAAGTGCTGACATATTTTACCATTAAGATCTGAGCCTGCCTGCTCAGGGGATGATTTCAATCTTGACCATCAGGTCAGAATTTGTGTCAGATCCTGTGTCTAGGTGAGACATGACCTTTGACACAATCAAAATGTCTCAATAGAAGAGCAGGGAGACAAAATGCAACCACCCCAATTATATATAGTATAAGTTATATTGTATGAACATACTCTACCATACAGATTGGACATTACATTGTATTTTTAAGTTTTTAAGTATTTTTATTTATTTATTAGAGACAGATGGTCATGGCAGGTTAACTGTTTAACTGTTAACCATTTAACTGGTAACCATTAAAAGGATCCCTGGCTAATAAACCAATCTACAAGCTCAAGCTTGTAGATCGGCTATTTTTGGCAAAGAGGTTTGGTGTAGAGGGGGGAAAAAAAGAGCAGACCAAGTACAAGTTTACTAAGGGTTTAAGTGATTAAACGGGCAGCTACCCAACTCACTTTTTCTTAGATTTGAGTATAAATGTGTCATTTGTGATAGGGAGCAATGGTAATACAATGTGTTCATAAGCTTGTGGATTCAGAGCTTTCTGCTTCCCCCCCCCCCCGCCCCCTGACTGCCTGTTAATGGCTGTCTCTCTGTGTGTGTGACCCTGTGGGGGTCACACACAGATAGCAACAATGAAACAATGGGTATGCAAATTATCACTTCAAAGCCATGGGGGTTGGAGGTTTGGGTGGTTTAGTTTATTTCTTTCTTTAAAGGTTAGTTTTCATTTTTTATTGTAATATGGATTAGTCAGAAAAGTAAAAAAAAAAATAGCCTTAGCTTAGGCAGCAGTGGGGACACACATTTCTTCCTTTTAGAAAGACAGAGACAGAGAGAGAGAGAGAGAGAGAGAGTGTGTGTGTGTGTGTGTGTGTGTGTGTGTGTGTGTGTGTGTGTGTGTGTGTGTGTGTGTGTGTGTGTGTGTGTGTGTGTGTGTGTGTGTGTGTGTGTGTGTGTGTGTGTGTGAGCGTGCGTGCGTGCGTGCGTGAGTGTGAGAGAGAGAGAGAGAGAGAGAGAGAGAGAGAGCTCAGGTGTTCATTTAGAAAGTGGAATGTTTACATCAGAACAGGTTATGTTGATAAAGGCTGGTGATGTTTGCTTGTATGCAGTATTACACACCTTACTTAAGACAGGCAAGGCCATTGTATTTAGGTTTCAGTTAGTATTTTATTGTTATTTCTTTTTTGTTTGTTTATTTGCTCACTCTGGCATTTCTAAGGACAGCTAAAGGTCCTGCTTGCTTTGGGTCCAAAAGGCCCCCTCTTTTGTCCACTAAATTCAAATTTAAACTGACAAAGGACTCAAGGAGCAAAGCAGAGAGGAGGATTGCCTTGTGATGGATTTCTCTTTTCATAACTAAGTAAGTAAATATTTAAATGCTGTACTGATCTCTTTAAGTAGTAGATGGTGCATTACTCTGTTCTCAAGCTAAACTTTATTTTCATGCTGTTTCATGCTGCTCAGTTTGGGCATTCTTTTTTTTTTTTTTAAACATCTGTTTATTGCAGTTTTGTTTTTTTTCACATAAGAATTTTTCAAAAAAATCGACAACAGGATTTGCACAGATAAAGAAAATACAAAAAAACAACATGAAACAAAACAGAGACATACAAAACACAACAACATCATACACAACTTAACTAAACTGAATGACATACAAACAACATGAGGCTGATGACAGTACACATCCAAAGGGCAAAACGAACAGCATCAAGATCTATTAAAATATAAAGGCATACAACAGGTACCACTCCGGGGGCAACACGACACTATATTCACTCAGGTCATCTCATCTAGCAACCCAATGATAGGTGCCCAGATTTTCTGAAATAGGGGCTCCCTATCAGATAGAGTGAACCTTATCCTCTCCAGGTGCAACACTCCTCCCAGCTCCCTTAGCCACATATTGATTGTCGGGGGTTTCTCTGATTTCCAGGCCTGTAGAATTAACTTCCTGGCTAACAAGGTAGATAGTGAGATAGCCTGGTTTACATATTTACTGAGGGCCATTCCTGGTTCCACAATCCCAAAAAGAGCTGTCAAAGGGGCAGGGGGAAGTTCCCTTTTATAAGCTTTGGAAAGAAAGTCGAACAGCTGACTCCAGAAATTTTGCAATTTATGGCATGTAATGAATTGGTGAGACAGAGTTCCTTGTTCAATGGAGCACTTCCCACACATGGGAGAAGAATTGGGAAAAATCTTATTCAATTTAGCTGGGGAGAAATGCAGCCTATGAACAATTTTAAATTGGATTAAAGAGTGTCTGACATTAATTGAGCTGCGGTGTATATTATCGATACAATTTTCCCACATGTCGTCCGAAATTTCCATGCCCAACTCCCTTTGCCAATTGTCCCTGTATGAATGTGAAGAAGGGCTAATCAGGGCCTGTAATATGCCATAAAATCGAGAAACCGCACCTTTGCTAAAAGGCTCAATTCTCATCATTTCTTCCAGAACAGGATTATGGGGTTTTTGCTCATATTGTGAGAAATGTGAACTGATAAAGTGTCTCAGCTGTAGAAAACGGAAAAAGTGTGATGCCGGAAGCTGAAAGGAGTGCTGCAGTTGCTGGAAAGATGCAAGATGGTCATCAATATATACATTTCTCAAAGAACCAATACCCTTCTCCCTCCATGTCAAGAAAACAGGGTCAACCAATCCTGGCTTAAAAGCATGATTGGAACATATGGGGGTATATAGATACATTTTAGGGGCCTTAATCAATGCTAATATCTGAGACCAAACCTTCAGAGCGTTTTGAATTATAGGGTTATGTCCATAAGTGATTCCCTTGATCTTAGTAGGGCTATTGAGAAGTGCTGGTAGACACGACCCTACACATGATAAATGCTCAATTTGTAGCCAGGAAGGCATATTCTCCAGGCTATAGCCCGGATAACACTCATACCAATAAGAAAGCCAATTCAGCTGAGCCGCCATATAATACAATCTGAATTGAGGAAGCCCAAATCCACCCTCACTCCTACTTTTACATAGATGCGACCTAGTTATTCTGGGTGTTTTTCCAAACCAGATAAAAGAGGACACAACAGAGTCCAATTTTTTAAAGTAATATTGGGGGATACTTATCGGAATTGACTGAAAAATGTACAGGAATCTGGGTAAAGTTACCATTTTTATGGCATTTATGCGTCCGGCCATTGAAATGGGCAAAGTATTCCAGAACTCTATGTTTTTCTCTAATTGCTTAATTTTGTCCCCCCAATTTAGTTTCAGTAACTGGTTCAATTTACTTGTGACTATTATACCCAAACTTGTGAACTTATCCAATACAATTTTAAACGGGGTGGACTCCAAAAAAGTTCTGTCCACAACCTGTGACAAAGGCATCAGCTCACTTTTCGTCCAGTTTATCCTATACCCAGAGAAGGAACCAAATGTATTTATAAGATTTAGCAAGGAAGGGATGGAAGACCTTGGCTTCGAAATGAACAACACCACATCATCAGCGTATGCCGATATTTTATGCGATGTACCAGATTGCATTATAGGATGTATCTCTGGACAAGTTCGTATTCTTGACGCTAACGGTTCGAGCGCCAGAGCGAAGATATAAGCGGAAATCGGATCTCCCTGACGCGTGCCTCTAAATAGCTTGAATGGCTCTGATACATTCTGGTTGGTGGTGACTGAGGCAGATGGATTTTTGTAAATAATTTTTATCCAATTAATAAAATTTTGTCCAAATCCAAATTTTGCCAAAACAGACATCATGTAGGGATGTTCAATCTGATCGAACGCTTTTTCCGCATCAAGGGAGATCACGACCGCGTCCTCTGTGCTACGAGCCGGATTATATATAACATTAAACAACCTCCTCATGTTGAACTGAATGTGGCGATTGGGCATAAAACCGGTCTGGTCAGGATGAATGATTCTTGTTATGTACTCCTTGAGGCGAGAGGAGAGTATTTTGCTCAAAATTTTGGTTTCTACTGGAAGAAGAGAAATGGGCCTATATGAGGAAGCCAAAGTTGAATCCCGGCCTTTTTTTAGCAAGAGAGAAATCCTACCATGATAGAGAGCTTTTGGTAAAGAGCCCATCTCTTTGGAATTATTCAACATACGAAGTATAAGAGGTGCCAACAGAGCAGAATAAGCTTTATAAAATTCAGCCCCGAAACCGTCAGGTCCAGGGGCCTTGTTATTTGGTGACTGCTGAATAGCGAGCTGAACTTCTTCCAGTGTAAAATCTGCATCCAATGCTAATACTGCCTCATCATCCAAAGTAGGTAGATCACATTCCTCTAAGAAGCTATCAATTGCGGCCTGGCTAGAAGTACTTTTAGAACTATATAAATCACGATAAAACTCCTCAAAACATTTATTAATCTCCTTTGGGACAGTAACTAGGTCCCCTTTTTTATTTTTTACAGAGAGAATGGCTTGAGAGGCTTGTGACTGCCTCAACAGTCTAGCAAGCAATTTGTGTGGCTTATCACCTATTTCAAATATCTTCTGTCTGTAGTTTAGTAGTTGGGAGCAGACCTGTTTTGTAATAATTGAATTATATTCATATCTTAGTTTTATAATTCTACCCAACAGTTCTGGTGACGGTGTAGCTAGATAATCTTTGTCCAATTGAGTAATAGTAGCCTCTATAAATCTGAGGGACTGATCCTGTGACCGCCGTTTGGCAGATGAAAAAGCTATTATATGTCCCCTCAGAACTGCCTGCAAGGATTCCCACAACACCACATCATCGACCTCGCCATTGTCGTTTGTGGTTAAGAAGAATGAGATGTGTCCCTCCATTTCGTCAATAAATGATTCATCTTTCAGAAGTAGGGGGTCAAATCGCCATGCTTTCTTATTTCTGTTGTCCAAATCACGAAATTGCAAATCCAATGTTACTGGGCTATGGTCTGAGATTAATATTGGATGATAAGTGCTATCAATCACCGCAGGAATGAGCTTAGAATCTAGGAAAAAGTAGTCAATGCGACTTGAGGTTTTATGTACTGGACTAAAAAAGGAATACTCTCTCCCCGCGGGGTTGACCAATCTCCAAATATCCACAATATTTGAGTTATTTAGCAGAGTATTCAAAAGACATCCAGCCTTTGACTGCTGCAAGGAAAGAGGCGAGCTTTTGTCCAGTGCAGTATTCATAACACAGTTAGCGTCGCCCGCAATCAGAACATTAGTATGGTGTATATCGGGAATCAAATTAAACAGTTTTTTGTAAAAATCCGGGCAATCAAAATTCGGGCCATAAATATTCACCAGGGTCACAGGCAGAGACGCCAGGTGACCAGTAATAATTAAGTATCTACCATCCGGATCAGTTATTGTAGTAGTTTGAGTGAATGGAATATTTTTCCTAAATAATATCGCTACACCTCTCGCCTTAGCTCCAAAGTTAGCATGATATGCCTGACCCAGCCAGTTAGCACGAAGAATTGACTGCACATTGCGTTTAGCATGTGTTTCTTGGAGGAAAATAATATCCGGCTGTAAGGATTTAAGATGAGACAAAACTTTTGCTCTCTTGACAGGATTGCCTAGTCCTTTTACATTCCAGCTGACAAACCTCAGAGCCCCGTTGGGTAACCTGCCTACTGCCCTATGTGTCATTGACACAGATCAGGATGAAAAGTAGTGACACCGCCCGCCGCCCCAAACATGCACGTAGCAACAGCCAAAACAAACACAAAACATATAACACAGCTTTCCTACCCCCCACCCCCCACCCCCAAGCAGAGGGACACCCCTTATTGGCGCCCTTCTCTATCCTCCCTAATACAATCCAAGGCATAGGTAACATTCCCACCTACGGCTCCGCTCCATAATAAACAATAAAAAGAAATAAAAAATACCTTATTGCAATATAATTATAACAGGATAATACAATCACACATTTACCGAGAAAATCGGTATACATCAGTTGTAACCAACCGAACCCCTAAACCCTCGCCGGCCTGGCCCGCTCGCACAAGACTCCCGTAAGTAAAAATATAAAAGAACCATGAAAATAAAAATAAAGGTTTGAACAGCATTTTAACAGCCATGTCCATAAACACCATCCAAGTTAAGCTAGTCATCATGACCTGTTCCCATGTCACCCAGTACAAATAAAAGTACAAAATATATATATATATCAAAAATATAAAAAAGGGTTGCATTGAAATACAAGCATTAATCCCAGTGTTCATATATATATGAAAAAATAAAAAATAAGTGAAGAATCTTGCTGCATAGTACTCAAAAAAAAGTTTTTTCCAATGTCCATGAACTAACGTAGCCCACCCTCATTGAGAAAAAAGGGAGGAGGATAATGAAAAAATCAGGGAGCATATATATAGCATAAGCATCATCACAATGAGAGAAACTATTTCAATTTGAGACCAACAAGCATAATATGAGAAGTATAAGAGAAAAAAATTAGGTGGGCCACATTAGCTAAAGTCCAGGTGTCCATATAAAATAAAAAATAAAAGTTGCTTTCTTTTTTTCAAAAAGAAAAAAAAAGAGTCTTGCAGGAGAGAAAAAAAAACAACCTCTCAGGTCCAGCCAAACGAAACAAAATGTGTGTGATTAACATACCCTTTGCTCCTCAGCCCATGTTGAAAAGCAGGAGAATCATGCAGGGAGTTCACCGTCCTCGACTTCCTCGGTTTCCTCCTCCTCGCCGACGACTAGTTTTTCATCCAGAAATCTACCAGCAGCCTCGGGTGTTTCGAAGTACTGTGTGACTCCATCCACGGTGATGCGAAGTCGAGTCTGCTGGCCCATAAACCCCGCTAGCATGCCAGCGGCCCTGCATCTGCTCCGGACGTCCTGAAACTTCTTGCGTTGTTGAAACACCTCCGTCGGTAGATCAGGGAATATGGAGACCTTGCCATCCTTGTAGCGCAGAGGAGCTTTCTTAGGGGCTAGCTTGGTGATAAGCATCTGCACTTGTAGATAATGTATTTTTGCAATGAGTGCGCGCGAGTAGCTGCCGTTAGCAGGCTTCGGGCCTACTCTGTGTGCTACGTCAACTAGGACCTTAACAGGAAAGTGCTCGGCCCCCAACAGCAATGGAATTAGAGTAGACACAAAGTCAGTCGGATTATCTTTTTCCTCTCCTTCAGCTATACCTGTTATCCTGATATTCCGACGTCTTGAGTGCATCTCGAGTATTAGTAGCTTCTTGCGGACCTCTTTGTAGCCATCTTGTAAAGCCTTACATATCGTCTCCTGTGCCTCCAATCTGTCGTCATGCCTGGTCACTGCTACTTCAATATCTTGAACTTTTCCAGTGACTGTAGCCAGTGAAGCTTGCATGGAGCTCATAGAAGTTGAGATAGTAGCGAGCTTAGTCTCCACTGTTTTCTGCAGGCCGGCGATAGCTTTCATCAAATCAGCCGTGGAAGGATTAGCTGCTGCGCCACCACCGGTTAGCTCCTCTGCTAGCATACTGTCGCTAGCGTCCTCCGAATCCCCGTTTGCAGAAATATTCTCTCCTGTATTATTTTTCTTTTTTTTGTGTAGTCGTGGTCTCAACGTACTTTTCCTGCCCGTCATTTAAGGCGAGTGATGGACATTGAATGTTGCGGTATTAATTATTAAAGTAGTAAATAAAAGCCGTTTGGAGCGGAGCCTCGCAGAAACACAGCTTACTCCATTGTACGCTGACCACGCCCCATCCAGTTTGGGCATTCTTTCTGCTTGTCTTGGTGAATGCCAAGACATTGATAAGAAAGAAAAACACTATTTCTATTTAGAATAACAGCTCTATTCTTCAAAACTTGTGTTAATCAAATAATCCTCCATCTACCTTACAATTGGAATCTACAGTCATGCGCCAGAACGGTTGTGCGTCTGTAAGTTCCATCAGTGTTGCCAGATTGCGCGCGAGCAACAAGCAACCAGCTTGCTGCAAACACACAGAGCTGCGCACTGCGCATGTGTGGACGCACTTTCCCTAACCGACAACCGCCACTTCGCGCTTACAACTCCTGGACATGGCAACCCCGAAAACCCCGCCCATCACCGAACGGCTACGGCCCCAGCCGAAACACAACGAAGCGACGGCCATTGAAAACACCAGCTCGCTCGCTCCACACAGCTCCTGCACAGTTAACTCCTCAATGCTCAAATAAGCACACATTTCAAACCAATGTGGAAATATTCTCACACAAACAAGGCCAACTTAGATTTCTGACCATTACAAATGTCAATAGACACGCAGGACACGAGGCAGTGGCCCTGCGGAAATCGCGGCCTAATGCGCAAGAGTAGGTGAAGGTGAAGTTCTTACTGTAGTGGTCCCCACCGAAAGATGATCATGAATTTATTAAGATCCAAAAACCACCGTAAGAACTGACAAGACAGTAGAAAAACACAAACAAAACACTCTGTTAGTTTCACATATTTTGTGCAAGAACAACAGGTGGCTACCATAACATTAGCTCACTTAAACTTCAACTGTAAACAATGGCACATTCAAAACTGTGCTGAAAGTGCCTTTTAACATGGCTTTGATCATAGGTCAGCATTACTGTAATTAGTTTTACAATGAATTCAGGCACATGACTTCAACATCATCACTTATTCTAAAGCACTTGTTTTCCCTTTTTTAGAAGTTGTTTTTAACTCAATATGACATAATGAAATACCCTTTTTAACCTTTTTCAAGTGCTTGTAATGACATGAAATGATGAAGTTTTTTAACCATAATGTATGAAATACAGTCATAACAAATACCTTCCTTTTCCATGTACAATTTGAATGTACATTTTCAATGATTTACATAAAGAGTATCAAACCAAACTCTGAATTAGTCAGTTATCACTATCCTTAGCACCATATCCCTTTGTTGCAGAAAAACTTTTCTTTCATTTAATGTTCATTAATGTACCGTATGCTGAACAGGATGTAAACAAAACAAAACATGCATTTTTAGCAATAGTTATGTCTTTTTATAACCAAAAAACCTGTGCTGTTTTATATGTAGCAAGCACAGTCCATGGCTACAGACCTTATGCCTCTTCGGGGGGTGCTAAACTATAAGTAATCATCTCAAAAGACAAAAACAATAACGTGCAATCTTTTTGCAGCAAAAGAACAGCGTGTCTTGTCTTCACACCGCTGTTTTGTCAAACTGTCCCTCTGCGTCGCGCAGGTCATAACGTCATCCCAAACTCTTTTGAAAATAAAAGCATTTGACTCAAAACAAAAATAAAAGGATATCGACTTAATACAGGTATACTTCAGAATAAAGCAACAACAACAAATGTCTTTTCACCCCGGAAATGTTTTAGTGCAAAATGTATTTGGGTTCTTTACAATATATATATCATATATGTATGTATAAAATTGTGTTTTATATAAATAAACATGAAAAAATTGCCTGCTCCTACGCACAGGTTGACCCAGTAGGTGTGCAAAAGGACCTTTCTCAGGGGCGTCAATTGGGTATGGCAAGGCATGGCAGGTGCCATTGGCTCCAGAAAAAGAATCATGAATAGTAGCCTAATGCAGGTGTAAGACCATTGTGTTTGCATTGTGTTATAGGTATAATGCATAGTTTCTATGCATTTCAGGGGTTTTAGGGGGGTTGACCCCCTAAAAAAAGGATAGATGTCCCTTATTTTAATCTCTGGGAGTTGGCAACGCTAACCTTGCCATACTTTAGCTTTTGCTGAACTGACACCACTGATCTTTCTCTACAAAATATGTATAAACATACCATGTTATTGTGCATTCATTACTAAGCTATTAAAATATGTCATGTTATGTTTAAAGACAAATTTACATAAAAAAAAAAAAAAAAAAAAAAGAATGAAAAAACGTTTTTAAAGTTTTTGAAAACAAACATATTTTTTAATCAAACAACAATTTTGCGGAACCCCTGCAGTACCTTCACGGACCCCCTAGGGGTCGCAGACCCCCTGTTGAAGACCTCTGGATTAGAGATTTTATGTATTTTCCCCACAAGTTATTTTCATTCAAATGAAATGTGATTGAACTTGCACTAATAATGACTTTAGTTGATTTTTCACTCTTTAAAATATAGTATTTCTTAATTACTAATAATTACAGCTTGTAGATTGGCTATTTTCACGATTTAAAATTGTTTTTAAATAATAATAAAAAAGGAACATACAAGATTTCCACCCGACAGCCGTAATATATGTATAGCCAATATATGGTTCTGTATGAGTCATTTTTTGCAGATTTCATTCTAATTAGCTACTATGCCTGCATATGAATTTCATGGGCCTGGGTAGGTCACCCTGGCTTGGCGGAGATATGCCCTGTAGCGCACACTCCGCACACTGCAGCAGCAGGTGAAAGCAATTCACTTAAACGAGGGCTGTGTTGTGCACCAAAAAAACGGACTAAAACTGTCACATTCTAGCTGCTGAAATAAACTTCCCAATTAGAACATTGTTGACAAACGAACAGATATCATGGATGTGGTTTGCAAAAGGATTATTTATTTCTTGTCCATCAGAGCGGTGAGGTCACTCTTTTGTATGATATTGATAGCCTAAACTTTTAACTTGTTTGCAGTCATTCTGTTGCTTGCTTTATATTAAGACTCATAATTTGGGGATTTTGGGGATTTCGCTGTATTTTATTAGATGTATGCATCTATATTTTGCCGTTGAAAAAAACATTGGAGCACATCGGTCTGTAGGACTACGGAATCCTCTCTCTCTCTCTCTCTCAGGCTAGAAATCAAACCTACCATTGATTAGTTCAGGCTGTGTTAGATTTATCTCCTGTTTGGCCCGGTAATGCTTTTGTGTCTATTACACGGTGTTGCGGGATTCCGAAGGTTCATAGGAGGCTCAAAATCAAACCTACCTACCACTGTGCAGGGATGAAGGGACTGGTGTCTAAAAAAAAAAACGTATTGACAGGAAAATCGCGCAGAGGAAAAACTGTGAAATCAGTTGCTGAGCGCAGCTTAAATTTACTTGCACTACCAAAAAAAGCCTGATGTTGCACTGAAGTGAAATTGTTTTATTGTGATGCATTTGTATGCGATTTTGTTTACATTAATTGAGTCAATCGGTTTCTCTCAGTGTGTATATAAACCTACTCACAAGTTCAACCATACCCTCGACCTTGTTTTGGTCTATGGTATTGAAACATCTCATAGTCTTCCCATATAATGAGAACCTCTCCGACCACTATTTGATAACTTTTGATTTTACATTACTCACCATTGGACAAAAATGTATATGGTAGAAATCTATCTGATAGTGCTGTGGGCAAATTTAAGGAAGCAATACCATCAGCCATCAACTCAGTATATTCCAACACAATTGAAGATCTCTATACTTATAGCCCCTCTCAGGTCGATCACCTTGTTGATAGTGTCACAGGCTCCCTTCAGACAACGCTTGACTCTGTTGCTCCTTTAAGAAAGAGGGTAATAAAGCAACAGAGGCTAGCCCCATGGTATAACTCTGGAACTAAAAATCTCAAGCGAACGTCACGTAAGCTTGAAAGGATATGGCGTTCAACCAAACAGAAAGAATCCTGTATAGCCTGGCAGAACAGCCTTAAAATATATAGGAAGGCTCTCTGCAATGCCAGAGCCACCTATTATTCATCTTTAATAGAGGAAAACAAAAACAACCATAGGTTCCTTTTTGACACTCTAGCCAAATTGACAAAAAGTCATGACTCCACCGATCCACGTATTCCTATATCCCTTAGCAGCAGTGATTTCATGATTTTTTTCAATGGTAAAATCAACACTATCAGAGATAGTATTGATAACCTACTACTCTCAGCCCCTACTGGACCACCCGCCGATGTAGTATCCTCAGAAGTGGCCGTACGACACAGTGCATATTTGGACAGTTTCTCCCCGGTCAAGCTCTCCGAATTCACTTTAATGATCACATCTTCCAAACCAACGACCTGTCTGGTGCTGCATTGAACTGGTTTGAGTCCTATCTGTCTGACAGATTTCAATTTGTAAGCGTTAACGATACACCTTCATTACGCGAAAAGGTTAAATATGGAGTCCCACAAGGCTCTGTACTTGGACCAATACTATTTAATCTATATATGCTTCCTTTAGGTGAGATAATTAGGAAACACTCTATACATTTCCACTGTTATGCAGATGACACACAATTATATCTATCAATGAAGCCAGATAAAACAGATCAACTGGCTAAGCTTCAAGCATGTCTTATAGACATCAAGAGTTGGATGACCCGTAATTACCTACTCCTCAACTCGGACAAAACTGAAGTTATTGTACTTGGCCCTAAGCACCTCAGAGATAAATTAGCCGATGAGAATTTTACCCTAGATGGTATTACCTTGACCTCCAGGGCCACTGTAAAGAATCTGGGAGTCACTTTGACCAAGATATGTCCTTTAATTCAGTCCCACATAAAACAAATTTCAAGAAATGCCTTTTTTCACCTGCGTAATATTGCAAAAGTTAGGCACATTCTGTCCCAAAATGATGCAGAAAAACTTGTCCACGCATTTGTTACTTCTAGACTGGACTATTGCAACGCTTTATTATCAGGCTGCCCAAGTAAGTCCCTAAATAGCCTGCAGCTAGTCCAAAATGCCGCTGCGCGCATACTGACAGGAACCAGAAGAAGAGATCATATCACTCCTTCATTGGCCTCTTTGCACTGGCTCCCAGTTAAATACAGAATAGAGTTTAAAGTTCTCCTCCTCACATACAAGGCTCTCAATGGACAGGCACCAGTATATCTCAAAGAACTCATCGAGCCCTATAAACCAGCCAGAACACCATTGCGTCCACAATATGAAAAAATGCTTACGGCTCCAGGAAACCCCCAAAAAGTTAGAACAGGAGGCAGAGCATTTAAGTTTCAGGCACCTCAGCTGTGGAACCTTCTCCCAGTCTCAGTCCGTGAAGCAGACACACTCTGTATATTTAAGACTAGACTAAAAACCTTTCTCTATGATAAAGCCTATAGCCGAAGTGTATAGACTCAGTCACCCTATAGTCATCCTCTCTCCCCTCCCCACTAGGGTTGGGTACCGAAATACGGTTCCGGTGCGGAACCGATAAAGAAATGGTCGGTACCGGGTACCCAAAACAAATATGTAATTTCGGTTCTGCATATCGGTTCCTAGATGCGCTAAAAGCCGTTCAAATAAAGTCGTTTAGAAGTCCTACACAAACAGCACAATCTGAGCAAAAATCACAAATCCGGTAAAAAACCTTTGTATGGAGATGTATACATCAGCAGCGTCTCTCCGTATGGAGGAGTAGAGCTGCTGCTTCTCTCCAGGCGCACTCAGCCCAGCCACATTCCTCCCCGCATCGCATGAAACTGAAAGTGACTTCTTCAAAAGGAAGGAATGGCAGACCTAATATTATTAATGCATTTTGGCTGTGTGTGCAATAATGCAACTGCAGACATTATAATGCATTTTGCTAGGCTATTCAATATTTGCTTTAATTTCTTGAATATGGCAGGGTAATGTTTTGAGGCATATTGTATTGTACTACACAATAGTAAATCAATAATTCTACACAATAAATAAATATGTTTTAAATAACTGATCTCAATATGGACCCATTATAGTTATGATAAGTTTTGCCATAATCATGTAGCTCTACAACAGAGGCACAGCCATGGAAGCAATGGTACAAAAAAACTTTAATTTTTTTATATATATTTTTTTTTTAAATGAATAATTTCCGGCTATTCGGTATTCGGTTTCGGGCCAAGAATTTTCCATTCGGTGCATCTCTATTAAATAAACATTTGACCTCTTATTTTTTTACCATTTTGGAACCGAAATATGGAACCGATAGGAACCGGATCCGATAAGCAGAACCGGAACCGGAACCGGCCTCGTAAAAATCCTAACGATAACCATCCCTACTCCCCACCTCCCCCCTTTCTCCTCTCTCCTCCCTTTGGTTGTGTGGGTTTGTGTCCCATTGGTACAATCGTAATTAACCCTGTACGGATTCACGCTAGTAAGGCCTGCCACTAATTCTACAACCGGGGACCCGCTCCCCGGAGTTTCTTTTATTTCCCACGTCGCATGGACTGTCACTACGGACCCCCAGCTGCGGCTCAAGACTGTGACTGCTGACCGGGCCTCTCCATGGAGCACGACCGTGGATTTCTACTACACTATACCACTACACTATACTGTATATTATCTTAACATTCTTATATTATACCATTATATACTGCATACACATTATTGCTGTACTATATTATATTATCATATTATATTATCATATACTATCTTACACTATTATATGTGCTACTATTGTTATTGTTACTACTTGCACTGTATCTCTTTCTGTCTCTCCTCTGTCTCTCCCTCTCTCTCTCTTCTTTCCCCCGACACGGTCGAGGCAGAAGGCCACAACCCTAGAGTCTAGGGTCTGCCTGACGTTTCTTCCAGTTAAGCGGGAGTTTTTCGTTGCCACTGTCGCAAAATTGCTTGCTCAGGGTGGGATGTCGGGTCTCTTCTCTACATGTAAAGTGTCTTGAGACAACTTGTTGTGATTTGACACTTTAATAAAATTGAATTGAATTGAATTGTTTGTTGATGTACATATCGTCGCTGTCCGATGAAAAACACTTATCTCCAAAAAACATAATTTTTCAGGAGCATGTAAAAACTGTTTTTTTTCAGAAACTAACAGGCCAAATGAACCTAAAATACTGTTGTTAAACACATTTAGCACCACGAATAAAAATATAGCTGTACAAAATCATGAGTCAACAGTTTAAGGTTTTCAATGGACTTACAGGGTTTTCTTATGAGATATGTGGAGATACGTGAACCTCTTCTGCTTTTATGACTGATTCAGATGACACTCGCACGTCAATGATCTGACTGTAGTTTCCCTACGTTGTACTTCGGAGGTTCCTCTGATAAATCTAACATGAAAGCTTACATATTGTCATGTTGTTGCCATACAGTAAGCACAACATCTTGGGACTTGGAATTTTAACTCTGACAGTCAACAAACAAGCTACAAGTTACAGTGTGACCATGCTGGCCGGTGCCGTTAATCGACTATCGTAACGTTACCTGTTGTCATGATGGTTGCTATGCAACGGAAACTCCGATGTGACGAGGTAGTGCAGTCAGTTGTCAGTTTACCTCGTGTCACCAGGCTAGTCAATAGATCAGAGCTCATGTCGTTGCCATAAGGACTACATCTTGGTTGATTTTATTTTAACAGTGGCAATCAACTAAAACGCTAGAAGTTATAGCATACCGTCAAGCCGTTGGACTGATATAACGTGACCTGTTGCAATGGTTGCCATGCAACGAAAACTGTCAGCTGTCTGATCAGCTCATATTGAGGAAACGGTAATTTCCTTGGTTCAAAACTTAGGCTACGTTCAAATCTATCCTTCTGAATTCCTAGCATCCATGAAAGTTGTAATGGATGATTACAAAAAAACTGTTTGGCTAAAACAATCTAAATACAAACAGCTGTTGAATTGAATACAACAGATTACAGTGGAAACAAGGCCTAGGGCTTTATATCCCAATAGCATAACCATTGACTGTACTGCCTGTATTAATGAAAATCTTGCGAATAAAGAATCAATCAATTCCTAATCGTGTTTAATAATCAGCACACCCTCTGATGCTATACCCAAGCTAAATAAGGGTTAATGTTTTAGAAACAATGATGTACAACAGGCTATCTTTATTATAGTACATGTTGGCAGACAGTGATGACCAGATGACCAAATTAAGGAATACAGTGAGTCATCTTTAGGCTGGAAGGAAGACTACTGTATTGCTCAAATAGCAAAATAGTAATAAATACAATTGCCCAGAATTGTTAAGCCCCAACATTTTATAATTTATTTGACACTGGCTCCAGTTCGTGGCACGTTCATCTAGAAATCCAACTCATTTTTACATTAAAACATTAGCCATGTAATCATATTTGAAATGGGCAAATAAATAATAAATAACTAAAAAAAACTCAGTTTGTGGCACATTCATCTAGAAATCCAACAACTCATTAAAACCTTAAACATTAGCCATGTAATTATATTTGAAATAGGCAAATAAATAACTGAATGAAACTTGCACTGCCCTAAAATGGTCAAAGTCTTCTACAGTATAAATTCTTAATACCAACACTTTTCAACATAAAACCCCTCTGTGTCCAGGCAGGGAGGAACATGAGAACCCATTGGAACGGTGGTAACGATCCCGCTATGGCATCCAGGTGATGTCATAGAGCGAGAAGAGTGTGCGATTCTATAGTAGAGTCAAAAATGGAGGTTCCGTGACCATCCTTTGGCAAGTAAGGTTTGACGATTGATTTGACCTCTATGGACCCTTTAGAAAAGATTTAGCCCCCAGGTCCCTCCAAAAAATCCTGGCATTTTTTGCTAGACAGCCAAATTCAAAATGGCGCCCGGCGCCATCTCTAAAAATTAACTTTTGATCTGAATGACCTAGAATCATGTATGAAGGCACTTTTCCATACAAGTCAACCATGAGGATTCCAAATCTGACACAATTTTAATTGTAAGACCTTGTTTTGACTCCGAAATTCAAGATGGCCGACATCCAGTAGAGTAAAAACTTATACCCAGGGGGCAAAGGGGGGTATGCTGCATTTGCCCTGCCATAAAAGGTTGGCCACCAGAAATAATATCTATGACCCAGTAGGATCACAACCTATATGGACAACCCGGTCACCTTGCTGCTGGAAATCCAATATGGCCGCCTCAATATTATCAGAAAGTAGCTTTGGCAATAACTTTTGAACCAGATGGGCTAGAAATAAAAACTTGGTGTCTATTTCATGGTTTCAGAGCATGAGAAACTCAATGGAATACTTATCTTTATGATTGGGTGTGTCTGGACCTTTCATTTGCATATTTCCAAGATGGACGCCACGCGAAAATGAGTTTTACTATGACTTTTACAGTGACAGCTGACTGTTATGGCAACAAGTCTGCTTTTTAAGCAATATGAACACATTTGGTCAGTTTGAGCTTTAATTTATATGTTGTCAATATGGCAGACCCACACCATGAGTCTGGTCAGAGTCGTGTAATCCGGGACACAGAGATGGTAGTCAAGGTCATGGCAGCAGTGGAGACTAACCCATGATCAACATATCTACAGGACAGTGTGCTGATTCCACAGTCAAGGACGACTTGATGAGTGTGAAAGAACTGGGAGGCACTGAAGGCACTGTGTGAGTCACTGTCCAGTGAACAGAAGAAGACAAGCATAATGAAGCTTAACACTTTCTACACTCAAAACACATCATCTAAAATATCTAAGGGGAAAACCTCAGCACCTGGCAAGAGCAATGAAATTACTGCCCTCCTGCGCATGACCCAAATCATAGCCAGTGGTGGAGAACTCAACCTTGTCTTTATAGGCAACCACGAGTGCAGTGACTTCCCCCCTTCCCTCTTCCAGGAAGATGGCAGGATGAGAACAGGTACCAAGGCAAGCCTTGTTAAGGTCCTGAAAGAGGAGACCAAAGTTGCATGCATCCCTGACCTGCTTACAGAAGACATAAAAACAGCAGTAGTTATTGATGCTATGTATGCCATGCGCCATTGGTCGTTCCTGAAAGGTGAAGCATTTGGAACAATCGCTGAACGATACCAACGTCTGCTGTTGAATGATGTGCCTGCTGGCACAGAGATCATTCACTTCTGTTTTGACCGGTACAGTGGACCTAGTCTTAAGACAGCTGAGCAAGAACACAGATATGCTTGACCAAAACCTGCCAAAGAATATGAAGTCAGTATGCATTACACAGCTCCAGATCCTCAGGAGTTTTTTGCTGTGTCAGCTAACAAGGCAAACCTATTGAGTTTCCTCTGTGACGAATGGTGTGAAAATGAGAAACTTAAGGCGGCCCTTGGTCCAACACATCTTTACCTGGGTGGGGGGGTTAAAGAAGAGACAAGGAGTGTGGTGATCAATGAGGGGTCTATTGAAGATGTCCCTGCACTATAATCCACACAACAGGAGGCTGATACAAGAATAATACTCCACACCCTGTACAGCGTCCAGAATGACAAAGTTGACAGAGTTCTCATCCATGCCAATGACACAGACAACATCATCATGTGCCTTTACTATGCAGCAACCCATCTCAGATGCCTTCCAGAGCTGTGGGTGAGAACAGAGCAAAATTCATACCTTCCTCTCCATCAAATGGTATCAGCACTGGGGCTCGCACAGTGTCGTGCCCTGCCCTTTATCCATAGTTTAAGTGGCAGAGATACTGTACCACCAGCTATCCCTTCTTCACTGGGAAGAAGGCATGGTTCAAGGCCATCATGCGTCTGGATCTCTGCACTTGAGGAGTTTGGTGAAAACTCTTATGATTCCCTCTCAGATGACGTCCATAAATCCGGCACGAGACCTCACAATTGCTGTATATACATCCAAAGAGGACCACAAGGAGGATTTTGACCTGAGTAAGCTTAGAGTGTACAAGTTCCTCAATAATAGATCAACCCTCTTAAAGCTGCTGCCCCCGACAGAGAATGCCTTTGACCTGCACCTGAGAAGAGCTGTCTCTCAGTGCTAGCAATGCAGTCCCCCTTGCATCTACCGAGCCAGCCTGGCCTGTGTCAATGAACAAGGCAATATCATGCAGCTGTATCAAAGGCTGCCAAAAAAAACTGTTCCCGTGCAAAGAAGGCAATTCCATGCTACTTAGGATGCCATTGCCAGGGACTGGAGACACGATGCAGCAGGATCAGTGCAACACATGACAACAGTGACAGTGAATAGCATTGTACCATAGTATCATTGGCTTTAGAAGCAGGCAAGACAGCACCATAGAGGTCAAAATAAACCTTTTGTAGGCAACCTCAATTCCGCCTTTACTCTATTTGTCACTAAGTAGTCTATCTTTTGTTATGTTACTTGAATGCATACCACTATGTTAATTTGTATAGCCCTAAAGTTGAAGTTTATGGCAAGTCTTGGAGTGTGCATGTGTCGGTTTATATTGTATTTAGTTTATTAAAATGATACATAAGATACGTTGTGGGCTTTTTCTCCGATTTTCTCTGCAATCATCCCCACAACTATAGATCTATAAATCAATAAATCTGAGGGGAAATGTAATACCATACATTATTTATGACTGCAGCCATATTGACAACATATAAATTAAAGCTCAAACTGACCAAATGTGTTCATATTGCTTAAAAAGCAGACTTTTTGCTGTAAAAGTCATAGTAAAACTCATTTTCGAGTGGCGTCCATCTTGGAAATATGCAAATGAAAGGTCCAGACACACCCAATCATAAAGATAAGTATTCCATTGAGTTTCTCATGCTCTGAAACCATGAAATAGACACCAAGTTTTTATTTCTAGCCCATCTGGTTCAAAAGTTATTGCCAAAGCTATTTTCTGATAATATTGAGGCGGCCATATTGGATTTCCAGCAGCAAGGTGACCGGGTTGTCCATATAGGTTGTGATCCTACTGGGTCATAGATATTATTTCTGGTGGCCAACCTTTTATGGCAGGACAAATGCAGCATACCCCCCTTTGCCCCCTGGGTATAAGTTTTTACTCTACTGGATGTCGGCCATGTCGGCGCCGGGCGCCATTTTGAATTTGGCTGTCTAGCAAAAAATGCCAGGATTTTTGGGAGGGACCTGGGGGCTAAATCTTTTCTAAAGGGTCCATAGAGGTCAAATCAATCGTCAAACCTTACTTGCCAAAGGATGGTCACGGAACCTCCATTTTTGACTCTCTAGGGTGGTCATCACTCCTGATGGCGGAGGGCATCGTAGAAGCCATGGAAATCTTTAGGCAACACCAGCTAGAAATCCAACAACTGATTGTTCTGCTAGATTACATTAACATTAGCCAACACACTGCTTGAAATAGGCAAATAAATAAGTACATTGAATAAACATTGCGCTGCCCTAAATGGACAAACTCTTCTACAGTACAGACGAACAGTAACACTACACACATGACATTTTTCAACCACTGTAAAACCATTTTGTCAATTTAAGTGTGTGTGCTGGATTCCAGGTAGTGATGGCATAAGACAGAACGAGGAAGGGGGACAGAGACACTTTGAGATTAATACCAACACTTTTCAACATAAACCCCTCCGTGTCCACACAGGGAGGAACCCAGTGGAACGGTGGTAACGATCCCACCTTAGAGCAAGAATATCATTAAATCAAGTTTGTGATTCATCATTCCAAATGGTGATAGGTGATCATAGAGAAGGAGAGAGAGAGAAACCGAGAGGGAGAGAAGAGTGTGCGATTCCAGGTCTTCACTCCTCATGGCGGAGGGCGTCGTAGAAGCCGTGGAAATCTTTGGGCAACACCAGCTTCATTTCTTGCAGGTGTTTGAACTTCAGCGCCTTAATGGTGTGCCTAGAAGTGTACAGTGGGGCCACTTTGGTGATGTTGCTTTTCTTCCTCAGAGATGGGGACTCGTAGGGCTTCCAGGCGTCTGAGTGGTTGATCTTGTACTCCATACTGCCATCCACGTTGTACCTAGGATGAATAGAAGGGGGGGAAATGAAGAGAGGGACAGTGACGGGGAGAAAAGTCAAGTTTTAACTGATTACACAGTATTGCATCTTTGAACATGTACCACAATGTAGAAGTAGTCTGTTACAAGTAAAAGGCCTTTGTTCAAAATGTTACTTGAGTAAAAGTATTGGCATCAAAATGTACTTAAAGTACCAAAAATAAAAATACTAAATTGTTTGAAAATGGCAGATCTACAACCTCACAACTCATCGCGATGCGACCCGTTGTGAGCTCGTAGATCGGCTATTTTGGAATAGGGCTAAAGTGGTTAGTGTAGGTTTTATAATGTACAGTAATCATTTATATCCACAAAGTAACTAGTAACTAAAGTTTTCAAATAATTGTAGTGGAGTAAAAGTACAATATTTTTCTCTAAGATGTAGTGGAGTAGAAGTAAAAGTACTGAAAACTGGAAATACTAAAGTAAAGTAAAAATACGTCAACATTGTACTTAGGTACAGTACTTGAGTAAATGTACTTAGTTACTTTACACCACTGGTTTATTGTTACGGTTTCCACAGCTATGTCATTATGTATTCAATACCTGATTGCTCGGAGGTCATGCACGGTGGGATCCCCAGCGACCTTTCCCGGGCGGATGGATTTGCAGAGGTTCACATGGCTGAAGTTTGTGAAGAAAGTGTGGTCCACATACTTCACATGGTATGGCCTGGGATTGGAGCGCGCTCCCCGGATGGCAGCAACATACTCGGCTGGAACGCAGATGTCTCTGTTCCTCAGTCTTCTCTCAATCACACTATGCACAGAGTCGCACTCCATTTGTGTGTGACCTCTTTCTAGGTACCTCTTTCTAGGTAGGTGTCACAGTCTTCTGTGTCTCAGTCGCAAACTTGAGGAGGGCATTGCTCAGGAGCAGGTTTCGATTCTGGTAGCCGCATCCATCACTCCACAGGATGTACTCTTCATAAGAGGGATGTTCTTTGAGAAAGTGCACGATACATGAAGCAAACTCGTTGGCAGAGATACCAGCTTCACCCTCGTGCCATAAGTAATTTGATGCATCGTGTGAACTCATGTCATAAATGGTGAAGTTATGGACACAGAGCTTGGTCTTGAAATAGAGGGATGAGGCTTGTAGCTTGGGGCAGAGCAGGAGCCCCTGTAGATCCATGCATGTCACCAAGGTCTTCTCACCTGCCTCTTCTTTGTCCTTCTGCTTCATGGCTCGTGCAGTGTCTTTTTTGGTGCAGTGCTCCTTCCATGTGGCAGCATCAATGTTCCCAGCCTTGAACGCACAGCATGTATCACACTGGTCTTTCTTCGGGTGAAAAAGGGACAGATTTAAGTCCTTAAATGTTCTGGTGAACACTTGCCTTGACAGAGCCTGAATGCCATCTAATGCACTGGAACGAGTGTACTCTGCATGGAGGTGATTGATGGACTTGAACACAGGCTCCAGGTACATCTTAGAGGATGAGGACCTGCAGTAGTGTGAGGGAACTTTTGGAAGGTTGAGAAGAAAGGTCTTCAAGAAGTCCACCTCCTCTCTCCTTACAGTCACTCTCTTCTTCTTATCTTCCTCTGAAGGGCTTTCCCCTCTTCTTCCTATCCACTTCAAAAAAGACCATTGCTTCAAGCCTAGGGTTGACAGGAACATGCGTTGGCACACTCTGAGTCTTCTACCATCTACGACAAGGTGACAGAAAATGGATGCCGACCTCCTGGATTTCTCTGCTCCTGTCCGCCGTCGCTTTACACTGCTCACCTCTACCAACGATTTAACATAAATCTTCCTCTCTCGCCAGTCTAATTTCTCCCAGGAGTACTTGAAGATCTCTTCTCGCTTAGACTCTTCTGCTTTGCTGCAGTGCAGTTTAGTGGACTTGTGGCAGGCTGCAGACTGGCATGACACACCCATTTTTCTTTCCTCCTTTAACACAAACTCTTGATTCTTCCTCCCGAGATATGACTTGCCACTCATTCTCCGCCTTTTCTGGATGTTGTTCTTCCAGGTCTCTGGATTTCTCCTCTTCCTCGGCCTACCCAGACCAGCATCACCACGAGAGGAGTCCTCTTCCACCTCAACGCCTAAATCTGGTTACAAAAAAAAGAGAAAACAATGATTGTCATTCAGACGTGTGTGTGTGTGTGTGTGTGTGTGTGTGTGTGTGTGTGTGTGTGTGTGTGTGTGTGTGTGTCAAACCTTCCATCTCCCCAATTGACGAGTCCTCCACAACCGAATCTCCTTCTGATGAAAAACAAGACAAAAAATAAGTGGTTGTTCTAACATGAATGAAATACTTTGACATTATTGTGATGATACTCCAGCAGATACAGATTGACGATGTTAAGGTTAATATCACATTTTCAACTAGTACAGCAGGTGCAACAATACAAAAACAAACATTATGTGGGTCTCAGTCTATGTACACTGTAATTCACAAAAACACACCACCAACCTTCATTTCCAGATGTAATCGCAACAGCTGACACAGCACCGTCATAATCAACTTGGTCACATTCAAGTGGATCTTGGAAAGATACAGATTAACATTAATAGTACACTGGAGACATAGTACACTGGAGACATCAGCTAAAAAAATACTTTGATTCATCACATACCAGAACAGCTTGAATCAACCTGGTCATCTTGAAGAAGAAAAAAAGAGGAAAAAACACTTTAATACTACACTTAACATGTCATTAAACTGTGGCTGACTTATTCCCATTTTTTAATTCCACAAACCTTCCTCGCTGCTCTCACTGTTCTCTATTACAGCCTCTGCTTCATCATGTCTGCCCCTGACACACTTCACGTTAACCAGGGCACACAGCTCTTCCATTGAATACATCATTCTGAAAAGTTATACTGAAAAGGAGAATATAGCGTTAAAATCAGTCGGACACAAACACACTAATGGTACGTTGTTGTTCTGGCAGCTTAGTGTATGGCAGGGGTCTTCAACAGGGGGTCTGGGACCCCTAGGGGGTCTTCAGAGTTACTACAGGGGGTCCGCCAAATCTTTGTGTGTTATGATTATTTATTTTTTACCTCAAACCTAACTTGAACTCTATAACATCCCTTAGGAGAACTTTAGCCAAAAATAGCAGATGTACAAGCTCACACCCTTGAACTCTATAGCATCCCTTAGGAGAACTTTAGGCAAAAATAGCAGATCTACAAGCTCACACACTTGAACTCTATAGCATCCCTTAGGAAAACTTTAGCCAAAAATAGCAGATCTACAAGCTCACAACGCCTAGCAGCTTGTAGATCTGCTATTTTTGGCAAAGAGGTTTGGTGTAGAGGTAAAAAAAAAAATCTGAAAGGGGGCAAGGGGCATCTGAAACTCAATTTTATACAATATAGAGTAGGGGGTCCCTGCTTCATCTCTCTCTCAGCTAGGGGGTCCTTGGCCTGAAAACGTTGAAGACCCCTGGTGTATGGTATAAAAATGGTAGCCTTAGATCAAGTCTTAGTGACCGCCCCGCCCCGCCCCCAATTTGACCTGTAATTTCACCAGTAAAGTCTGTATTTCTAAAAACATGTATAAATGCGCAAAATATAAGGTGCTTACCCGCTTGCCCAAAATGTTAACTAGGTGTTCGGCGTGTTTGTACAATGTATTAGTCCATATCTTTCAATAAAGTAGTGTTTTAATCCCATCTGTTGCCGAACGCCATTTTTCCTCCTTGTTTACATTGAGTGTAATTCCGGCTTTCACCAGGTGCGCCCCGTCACTACCACCCAACTTCCGACAGAATTCGGCCACAGACGGGATTAAAAACCCTTTTTTTATGGAACACTATGGATTAATACATTGCACAAACACAGCAGACACATAGTTAACATTTGGGGCAAGCGGGTAAACACCATACATTTTGCATCTGTACATGTTCGGAGAAATACGGGCTTTAATGGTGAAATTCCAGTGCGAACAATGGGGGTGGTTACTAAGACTTTCGTAGATACAAAAGGAAAAGTCAAACTCGATAAAAAAATACATCTACCATACTATTTAGATCAAGACTATTAGTCTTGATCTAAAGCTATAACAATTGCAAACAATTTGATATGTAGCGCTAGTTGATGTTGACGGAGGCAAACCATGTTTGATCGAAGCAAAGTCAGTATCCGACGCTGTTATTGAAACTATCTGAGATCTGCTTTGAACAATGCTTTAACTTATAAGTGCCTAAGTAACAATCCACACGACGACAAGGATAATCGTGAACATGATCATTAGTAACCTAACATACAGTTGTCAAACAAGACGTTTGGTGATACTTTACCTTGTAATAATGGTAATTTTCTCCTTTTCTCTTCTCATCTCAATAAAGTCTGTGACGGTAGTGCGCTGCAGAAAAGTTTGTTGCTGAGAAAACTTGACTTTTCTCCCGAGGTTCACATACGCGCGGTGTGATGGACAGGTCGAACATCCAATGGTGATTATTGTTTCAGCGTATCTCCACCCCTTCAACATACGTCGTGTGATGGACATCTCAAACATCCAATGGTGATGCGTGTTAAATAGATTAGTAAATAAAACACCTTTTCATTGGTCATTTACACATCAGCCTAGACCAGTAGAGAGAGGAGAGCGGCTGTATTCCATCTATAGTAAAAAGTGAAAATCAGAAAAAATGGACTTACGTGGTTTTCATTGGACAGCGACGATATGACACATGCTGTGACAAACTGTGCAACTTTAATACATGTTTTATACCTTGTAATAATTCTGACCTTTTAGTGCATTTATTTTAGTTTTGTCCATTTATGGTATTCTTACAATTTATGGGGGTGTGGTAGCATTTTGATTGATTTTCAGCAATTTGTCTACCTTTCATTACACAGTAGGTTGTGCCATTTTCTATGTATTAAGCATAAGCTTTTAGCTACATGTGCCATTTCAAAACTTCAAATGTCCTGCCATCGGCAAGACAGTACATTTTCAGGGGATTCCCAGGGCAATAAGAGGGACAAAGAAGGGCATTTAAAAGCTGAATTATTTTGATGATCACTGCTTTTATGATGCTAATTAATTTGAGCAACTGGTCAAGGACCTCTTCAAATCACCTTTCGCGTCATAATGAGTCTGACACCTTCTTCAACACACATTCTTTTGTTCTCATGTATATGGATGTCTGTTGAAGGGAAAAACGGGGGTGTGTAGTGACAACTTATTTTCAGCGGCAAAACAGTGCATTTTTAAGGGCAGAACAGGGAGGAAAAAAATGCATTTTCAGGGTACTTTCAGGGAAAGAACAGTAACGTGTGAAGTTTTGAAGTGGCACATCTGTAAATGTACTATGTGTATGTTTCATTTTGCTGGATGCCAATCACTTCAATAGTTTTCTTTATCAAATTTGCTACATTTCATGAACTAAATTAAAATATGATTATATTAAGGCACCAATACTTGTTTCAGATGTTAGGTATATGTATTTATGACATTTGAGAAAGTTTTTGTGTTGCCAAAATCAAAATAACCCATTTTACAAGTAAAAACAGCAGCACAAGATTTTTGTTTTTTGGTTATTCACTTTTATATACATTTTTGGCTTGTAAAAAAAAAATCGACAGGATTTTGTGCAAGGATATTTTAACCCAAAGTCCACAACGGTATTGTCTATGCAAAAATGCATTGAAAAAGTAATTCCAAGACGTGGGAACGAAATTCAGCACTTTTTGGTGGGTCACCACACGGCCTAACACATATGCAAGGGATAATGCATGGGGAGGTGGTCATTATTGAAATTTGAAGCCCAACAGGGTGATTATAACCACCCTGAAGGGCTTATTACACGGCTACTTAATTAATACATAAATAAATGTACCCAAAAGTAACAACAAAACGAAGTATTTCCTTGCGTACAGCAATGATTGTATTCCATAAGTGTTCGGCTGGGCAGACAAGTACGCCTCGGAAAACAAATGACAGTATTCCACAAGGTAACCGGAAAACTCGTCGCAAAACACACTCGCCCCCCATTCTATATACCGCCGATTTGCTTGTAATACCGCCGGATTTGTAGCCTGGTAAACCCTCCCTCCGGAAATCTCATTTCCATTTGATTTCTGGAGTGAGTCTGGCCTGGTTACATGGCGCCTTTCCGGCGTTAACGAACCCTATACCTAACCCTCACCCTAACCCTAACCGCACGCGGAAGACACTAGTCGGAGTGGCGAGATGTCGGGATGGAAGACGGTTACCGTCTGGCCTGAACGCCCATTGTGGGGGTTTCTAGTGCATTACCAAATAACCAAGCCTATCAGCGTCGTCGCTCATCGTTCTGTGATTGACAGCGACAGTTGGCCATTCAGGTGGCGAGTACGAGTGAGCCCGAATGGGACCGAGTGCAGCCGACAAAAATGGAACGATCCGCCATTGTTTTCTACGGCCAGTTACACTTTTTACTTTCGGTTTTAAAACGCTCTCAATCCTCTTTTTTGAGGCACGGAATTTACTTTTAAGATATCGTTTGGATAGAATTTAGTTGTTTAACTTAATATATGTGGTCAATTAATCATGACAGAGCCTATTTAAAAAAAAATATTTTAGAGAACCGCATTGGGGCGGGTAGTGACACGCATGTATCCGAATAAGGCAACCTATGTTGGGCATGGCCGTCTCAAAAGTCCCGTTGCGTCATATAGTCTGGAAGTGGTAAAAATGAACTGCTGATTGGCTGAAGGGGAAAACGATCATTGGCTCAGCGGTATTACGCCCGCCCAACTCCAGCCCACAGCCAATATTGCAGAATGGGCGATTAGGCCAGACTCACTCCAGAAATCAAATGGAAATGAGATTTCCGGAGGGAGGATTTACCAGGCTACCGGATTTGCCCCGGGGCGACTGTGTTTTTTATTCCCCCGTTGTTGTGCCACGCACTGGGTGAAAAAGGTGATATACCTGGATACGTGGGCAAGGCATACACCCACCTAACATAAATGATTGGTGGGAGTTTTTCAATGAATGCGGGAGAGGACTGTTTACCTTCAAATGCCTTTAAGATACCTGGATATGCTTCTGACTTTTCCCTGCTAGGGAATCTCCCTTACATATGTAAATTAGAGGTTTGTTCAAACAATGGGAGGTGTGGGGTTCAGAGTGGGGGGGGCTCAGAGAGAGAGAGAGAGAGAGAGAGAGAGAGAGAGAGAGAGAGAGAGAGAGAGAGAGAGAGAGAGAGAGAAACAGTGAACCAAAGTTGCATTGTGACATTCAAGGAATCTCCAGAATAATTTGCAATTTGCATGTCAACAGTCAAAGGACAATGGCTTGGTTTTCAGCAGACAGTCAGCAGGCAATACACACACACACACACACACACACACACACACACACACACACACACACACACACACACACACACACACACACACACACACACACACACACACACACACACACACACACACACACACACACACACACAGTAGTGTGGTAGAGTGTGGTAATTGTATTAACATTGTTGTGTTCCGGTTTCAGTGGTTTTGTGGTTTAATTGTAATTATTTTTTTCTTCTTCTGTTTTTCTTCAAGGCTTCAAGGACTGCCATTTTGGATCTTCAGCCCTCCAGCAGTCCAAAGTTCAGGAGATCATCTCCAAAATCTCATACCAAACGCTGCATTCTCCAGGACCCAATGCTTGAGGACACAGAGCAACTCCAAAGATGGACTTCCATTTTGGATCTTCAGCCCTCCAGCAGGAAGAAGTTCACAAGATCATCTCCAGGACCTTGTACCAAACGCTGTGTTCTCCAGGACCCAATGCTTGACGACAAAGAGCTTGAGGACTATGTTTTTAGTGCAAACATTTTAACTCAAATCTTTGCTTCTGGGGTCCCTGGAAGAAAATATATTTCTTTATTTTCTGTATTTCTTCCTGTGGATTACCAGGGACAAATGCCTTGGATTTAGCTCTTCCTTGGACCCACCCACCGTGGATTACACCAAGTAGCCTACAAGTGACTTTGTTTTCTTTGCTCTTCCTCATGGCACTACTTGCTGACTATATGTCAGTCTACTTATGTGGATTATGCGGTCGACACACACTGACATTTTGCACCGTAATCCTGTGTATAACGCACTGACTTTTGACTTTTTTTCCCCAAGCAACTTAACGAACGTCCATAAGTATATCATGCACAGTATACATTGCTGCTATGTTCATGCACATATCTTATCTCAGGTACTAGTGTGAATATATAGACACAAATTTCACCCACTTTTTTAATTAAACCTGTGATGTGACAATAAACCTGATTCTGATTCAGAATATTTGAATATATATTTTTTTAAAGTGAACATTTTTTAACTCAAATCTTTGCTTCTGGGGTCCCTGGAACAAAATACTTTTCTTTGAAACAGTTTATCTTATCTGTGTGCTCCTGTTCCATTGTTTTGTATACATTTATTTTTCTTGATCAATAAACATAATTACATGAGTTCTCCTATTTGTTTTTCTATATTGTTTGTGTATGTGTGTATATATATATATATATATATATATATATATATATATATATATATATATATATATATATATCAAAATTAATGCAGGTAGTGGGGGGGACTATAAACCACCCCTCCCCCTGGGGGGTGGGGGGGACAAGCCACAGCCCCTGGGGGGGGGGGGGGGGGGGGGGGGGGGGGCTATAAACCACCCTTCCCACTGAGGGGGGGGGGGGGGTATAAACTAGGGGGTTTATACAAGAATTAGCATGCAGAATGTGGGGTGGGTGGGTGGGGTTATAAGCCACAGCTTCCAATCAAATGTAGTTTTCTGCACATGCTGCTCAGAAGTGGTTCGGGTGGGAGGGAGGGAGGGGTGGGGTGGGTGGGGTTATAAGCCACAGCTTCCAATCAAATGTAGTTTTCTGCACATGCTGCTCAGAAGTGGTTCGGGTGGGAGGGAGGGAGGGGTGGGGTGTGTGAGGTCCTTGCTGGCAGACCATAGACATATAAAGGTAGACGCCTCCTTCGGCTCTGAAGCATTCGTATCTCGGGCACGCTTCCTTGTTCCGCAGGGCTATCCCATATAAGGCTTGGGCAAGCTGGAAACTTCCGTGTGCGTCACAGAAGGGGGCGTTCGGTAGGCCAATCAAAGGCAGGTGGGGCCGGTCTTTTCTTAAGAGGCAGTCGCGCAGCAACTAGTCAGTTAGACACGCTGTGATTGGCCAGTAGTTAAAGCAATGTGATTGATCAGTAGTCAAACAGCCCTGCGGAAGAGCCTTGTATTGAGATACCAGTCGCTGCAATGAACTGCAGAGGCCAATGAGGTATCTAGGTTTCTATATCTATGTGGCAGACACCACAGGGGGTAAATGCAAATGAAGGTCTCAGAAATGGTACATGCACCTGAATATGTGGGAGGTATGTGGGAGGTGGTACATTAATGAATGAGGGCAGCATACACACACATACTCCCTTAAGTATCACGGGTATGCCTGAGGAATACCCTCCCAAAATCATTGCTTTTCACCCAGTGACGATAAACAAGGAAGTGCAGTGGATCAAATAGAATCACTTTTCGGTTATTGCATCGTCTATTTCTCACTTTAAATGTTTTCAAAAACATTCTTGAGAGCAATGTACATGGCTGTCATGTTGGATAAAGCATAAAACCAAGCAGCGCAGGTTGGCACTAGCAGGTGTTCTGAGTCTCTGATTACACATCGGTCCGTTATAGAGCTCATCGGTCATTATCCAGAAATAATGACCGATGACTGACCAATCAGAATCGAGAATTCAACCAAGCCGTGTAATAAACATCAATAAAGTACAATAAAAGTCACTAATTGGCCCATAATCATTACTCGGAATAAAACTCTCTTATATTCATCTCTGATTGGTTTAAAGTATGCTTAGCACTCTTAGATTACATTTGATACTGGATTACTTTACTTAAAAGTAAAAAAGCTTACCAGAGCTTTCGCAGTTTTCCTGCCTTTTATTTAACCCGGAAGTGAGACAGGGGACCTTAGAATATAGCTAAAACCACGATCTCACTTTAAAGAAAAAAAGAATGAAAAAAAAACACATTTAAAAAAAAAAAGTTGATGGCAAAAGTACATTCTTACACCTATGTTATCAATACACATGGTTATTTATTTTTTTATACTTTAACAAAACAATTAAGAATGTATTTTCTCAAAACTGTACAAGTTAACTCTCTCAGTGCCACACAACGAGATATCCTGATTTTTTTCTGAATGCCCTCAGTGCCAAAACGAAAAATCCTGAGGTAAAAAAAAACAAAAAAAATCAGAATTAATTCTGAAATAATTCTGGCTATCCTGGCACTCAATGAGTTAAGTCAAGGCCTTTGCCTCAAACCGTACACACAAATTACATTTCCACTGTATGAGTCCCTGTGTGTACTCTTTTATTTCTATTTTGACTAAGGCCTTTGCCACACAATGTACAAATGAAGGGCTTTTTCCTGTATGAGTCCTCATGTGTGTTTTTAAATAACTACATTATTTTTCACACTCTGTACAAGTAAAGGACTTTTCCCCTGTACGAGTCAGTGTTATTTTTTTATTATTACATTTTGACTAAAGTATTTCCCAAAAAATATACAAGTAAAGGGCTGTTCCCCTGTATGGTGAAAAGCCTTTACCACAAACTGTACAAGTTAAGGACTTCCCTTTTTATCAGTCATGTGTTTTCGTAGTGTACACCTTCGATTAAAGCTTTTGTCACAAACGCTGCAGGTAAAAGGTTTTTCTCCTGTATGTGTCGTGATGTGCCTTTTTAGATCATCCATTTGACAGAAGCCTTTGCCACAAATTCGACAAGTTAAGGTCTTTCCCCCTGTATGTGTCCTCATATGTTTTTTCAATTGACTCATTCGACTACAGCCTTTGTCACAAACTGTACAAATGAAGGGCTTTTTCCCTGTATGAGTCCTCATGTGTTCTTTTAATTTAATACAGCCTTTACCACAAATTTTACAAGTAAAGGGCTTTTCCCCTGTATGAGTCCACACATTTGACAAGTAAAGGGCTTTTCCCCTGTATGAGTCCTCATGTGTACTTTTAAATTAATACAGCCTTTACCACAGAAATGGGCTTTTCCCCTGTATGTGTCCTCATGTGTGTTTTTAAATGAGCCGCTAGACTAAAGCCTTTGTCACAAATGCTACACATAAAAGGTTTTTCCCCTGTATGTGTCATCATGTGCCTTTTTAAAAAGAACTTTCGACTAAAGCCTTTGTGACAAACACTGCAAGTAAAAGGTTTTTCCCCTGTATGACTCACTGAGTGTCTTTTTAAATCTCCCTTTTCCCTGAAGCCTTTACCACAGACTGTACAAGTAAAGGGCTTTTCCCCAATGTGAGTCCTCATGTGTCTTTTTAAATGAATACAGCCTTTACCACAGACTGTACAAGTACTGGGCTTTTCCCCTGTATGTGTTATCATGTGTGCTTTTAAAGAACACTTTTGACTAAAGCCTCTGTCACAAATGCTACAAGTAAAAGGTTTTTCCCCTGTATGTGACATCATGTGTCTGATTAGATCAGAGTTTTGAGAGAAGCCTTTGTCACACATTTTACAAGTGAAGGGCATTCCGCCTGTATGTGTCATTGTGTGTTTTTTTAAATAGAACCTTCGACTAAAGCCTTTGTCACAAACACTGCAAGTAAAAGGTTTTTCCCCTGTATGAGTCCTTGAGTGTCTTTTTAAATCTGCCTTTGCACTAAAGCCTTTACCACAGACTGTACAAGTACTGGGCTTTTCCCCTGTATGTGTCCTCATATGTGTTTTTAAAGAAAACCTTTGACTAAAGCCTTTGTCACAAATGCTGCAAGTAAAAGGTTTTCCCCCTGTATGTGACATCATGTGTCTGATTAGATCAGCGTTTTGACAGAAGCCTTTGCCACACATTTTACAAGTTAAGGGCATTCCCCCTGTATGTGTCATCATGTGTGTTTTTAGATTACTCATCGTACCACAGCCTTTGCCACAAACCGTACAAGTAAAGCATTTCTTCCCTGGGTGACTGCTCATGGAGTTAGTTTGTTTTGATGATTTCAGTTCCTGGTTGTGGCCTTCCACATTTTGTGTCTTATGTGATTTCAGTGCGTTTGAAGCTGACTGAGTCTCTTCCCAATCCTCATCAATGCCATCAATGTCAGATTCAGAGCAGTGTGAAGAGAGGAGCTGGTCATCACTAGTTGGTTGTGAGGTTCCACAGTCCTCTACATGAACCTGTGTTTCCATGTGTTCAGTTGAGGTGCTGGCTATAGTCTCTCTGTTTTCATCATCCTCACTTTTCCCTGTTAGTAATGTCAATGTTGACCCATCAGCCTCCTCTGGTCTTGGACGTAGCTCCTCTTTTATCCGTGAAGGCTCTGGTTCCTCCTGTTCCAGACTGGGGCTCCTTTCCTGCTTTTCAGGGGAAACCTCCTCTTTACACACAGGGAGGAGCGGGAAGTCTAGGCAGAAGATACAATGAGGGTAAAGCATTGAATGTTTGCACTTAACTTATCTTACACTTATCTTCTCTGTCTCTGTTCAAGTTTTTCAACCGCCACTCTGTTGACATCGACTTGCACAGAGAAAAAAGCATTTGTTGACATCGACTTGCACAGAGAAAAACGCATTTGTTAACATAAAGTTATGTTCTTGCAACAACGTGAGTCAACATAAAAATACATAAATCTCAATCTACATGAGCAGAGCACTACATCGCTTAACTCACCTAGTACAGTATTTTAAAATATTGTGAACAATTCTGTGTCCAACAAAGTGTCCAGAGTCAGTACAGGTTCCAAATGCGTTTCACTGTTGACATCATTTTAAACCCCAGCAAGATTCCCTTTCTTTAACACAATGCATCCTACAAGGTGAAGAGAAGACATCTTCATTTGAACCATGCCTATATATGGGCATACCGGGCTTGAAAATGTTTAAGTCATAGAGACATGCCTATCGTATCAGGTTTATGTATGAGTCATAGTGACATGCCTATATATGTCTGAGTCAGAGTGACGTGGCCGTTGTCCTGCCAATAAATGGGCGTATCAGGTTTGGGGTTATGTCTGAGTCAGAGTGACGTGGCCATGGTCCTGCCAATAAATGGGTGTATAGACAGTAGCCAATTTTAACATATTCTCTGCCAGATATTATAATTAATTCATTAATTAATAAATCTGGTGTTGCCAGCGTTTTTTGAGCGGTGCAACCGCGCCTATAAGAGGGTTTAGGACCAATCCGTGGTGAAAGTTTTTCTTTCCGTTGTGAAAATTTGTCTTTCACTGTGACGCCTTGCTGTGGAAAACACGCCCATAGGCTAAGCTTTACAGGACGTGCTGTGATTGGCTAGCGAGACACATGATGAAATTAACTTCAAACTTCGCAGACGCGCTGTGATTGGCTAGCGAGACGCATGATGAAATTAATAATAATGTAAAAAATGTAAGCACGTCACTTCGCAGGATGTGCTGTGATTGGCTACCGAGATGCATGATGAAATGAATAACTCATAAATAGCACCGCTCACTTCACACTGGGTGTGATTTTTACCTTATATTGACGATCTTCGGAGAACCGCGGAAGCCACGATGTATACGCGGATGTAAATAAAGGCTGTCTGCGGGGAGGGGGAGGGTCTCGTCTATCCACTGGAACAAAACTTTTGTAACCGTGATGGGCCATTTTGTTGCTATTGGCTGTTGAATAGTACTTGTTATCACCCCTAAAAGAAGATATCCGAGTTAAGGCCTTTGCAGACAGGGTGCAATTTTCCGCACAGAAAAAACGCACAATATTATTTTTTAAATGAACACATGGTTCTCAATGACCTCATGCACACCCCGTGCGGCGATGCGATGCGGCGATGCGATGCCGCGATGCGTTTTTTTTTTTCAATCGAACCCAGTTCGATTTGTGCGTTTTTTCGCATGCGGTACAAACTGATTGACTAATCACACTCTGTGTGCAAAGGCCTTTAGATGTGTTTTTCTACAACTCATAACATATTTTTTGGGGATGACGTCACATCCGCCCATTCCTTCTCTGAGTCAAGGGTTCATTCCTAAGTTGCGTTAGAGCGCCCTCCAGTGGATGTTTTTTTTTAATTGAGGGCGATGTCCGTCACTGGTGGTCAACGGTTGGATTTGAAATGACGGAGATCTCCGTCAATGGCAGGGAATGTGTTGTTAATATAGGATAAAAGTGCACATTTTCTTAATTTCATCATACGTTTCCTTTAAACCTTTGTTACATGAATTATGAAAGGATATCAGGATTTGTTTGTCTTCTGTGTCTTTCAGTGTTTTTATTTGTCTTTAGAAATGAAAAAAAAAAACACTGATATAAAATTAAACAGATTTGTAATTTCACTATAATAAAGTGAAAACAGCCGATCTACAGGGTCAAGTTTTCCTTTTTTTTCCCTAAGTAACGTTTTAGCCATACAGACTTGAGCGTGATGTCATTGAACTCAGAGTTACTGTCCTTATTGGTGTAACTTGGTTCCACCCCCTTTTCTGACTGGTCGATATTTGTAAATTCCTGTATTTTGCCATAGTTTATTAGTTTTTGTCCTTCAATGGTGTTACTTTGCTCCGCCCCCTCTTCTTGATAGGTAGATATTTGATAGTTTCTATATTTTGCCAAAACCTTTGACCTGCGTGTTGTAGCCACTTGTGAGAGGCCTCGTTAGACTCAGTTTGGAGTCCTTGTTCTTCCCTGGTGCTACTTAGCCCTGCCACCTTTTTCCGATTGGTCGATAGTTTATAGTTCCTATATTTTGCCATAACTTTTGAGCGGTTTGTCGTGCAGAGTCATGAATCGCCTCACTGGACTCGGTTGAAAATCCTTGTCCTTCATATTCATATTTACTTCATATTTGCCCCTAACGTGAACAGAGGTGCGAGGGCCCGGTCATCGCTGCTTGCAGCTTTAATAATAATTATTATTCAATTGTAGTATAGTCAGCCATTTGGGCTAATAGATTAACCAAAAAAGTCCTTGTTTCCATTGTGGTTGGGCATGTTTACATTTCTGTCAGCAATCTTGGATGTTGACAAAAAATATGTCAGAGTTACAACGGTTGGCCAGTGGATGGCAGTGTATGGGGTGATTCTCTAGCATCTGCTGTGGTGGCTGATGTGTAACTTTGCTATCAAAACCCATGCATATAATAGAAAATGGCATTTTAATAGCTGTCCACTGTAGTTACCAGTATGCATGAAAGGGGTAAAACTAAAATCAAGTGAGGCACGGTTTGTGAATGTTTTTAGTTGCATATTTATGGGGGTAATTATGCTACATACAGCTCTGCAATGTAAAGCGCTGTGTTGCCGTTATCAGCCACTCTAATCAAAGCACTAGCTACTGTGCATTGGACCATCAGAACATAACGTTTGTCACCAGGCCAAGGTGTGGAAAATACAAGATTTGACCGAGTCCGGCTGTGTACCCATTTTTGATTCAATCTTTTTTTTTTATAATCAAGTTTCAATTACGTTTACTGTCGCTACCACAAAATTGGATACTGTCAACATAAATTGATATTGAAAGAACCATACTGGCATGTTTAGCCCATTGAATACAATTTGCTTACAGTACCATACTGTATGCATAGCTAAATGGGTAGAGATGCTGCCTTGGAAACAACAGGTTACAGGGTCGTGTGCTGGTTCCGGTCTATGTTTCCAAGTGTCCCTAAGCAAGACACTTAACCCCTAGCAATTCCCCTACTATTTACTTCCTTTGGGTAAAATTAGGAAACACTCTATACATTTCCATTGTTATGCGAATGATACCCAATTATATCTATCGATTAAGCCAGATGAAAAGGATCAACTAGCTACACTTTAGGCATGTCTTAAAGACGTAAAGAGTTGGATGATCCGGAATCACCTACACCTCAACTCGGACAAAAGTTATTGTACTTGGCCCTAAGCACCTTAGAAAAAAATTTGCCGAAGATAATTTTACCCTAGATTACCTAGATATAGATATCCATTGGCTGTAGCCAATGTATATAGGGTTAAAGTTTAGACTGATTTTGATGCTATAACTAATTTTGCTGGGGACCCCCTGTGTGTGTGTGTGTGTGTGTGTGTGTGTGTGTGTGTGTGTGTGTGTGTGTGTGTGTGTGTCCTAGTCGCTTTCTTCTGGGCTTGTTTTCGTAGACCTGTTACTCGTTTTCTCTCGCAAAATCTGGCAACACTGCTCACGATACGTAGCTTGGTCTTGGGGAGTAGAGTGGTGGTTGCGATTCGAGGTTTGTGGGGAGTTCTTTGAAGTAATGGGAGTGTTGCCATGGATGCACTGATGAGTTAACAGGGATATCTTGTATTCGGTCCGGGAAGAGATGGGAAGCCAGTGGAGTGAACGGAGGATGGGTGTGATGTGTTCCGTGTTTACGCAGGATCCTAGCAGCGTTGTTCTGGATATATTGGAGCTTTTGAAGGCTCTTGCTAGGGATGCAAGTTTAACCTGCACACGATGCGACCACGTAGTCGCAAAGTGACGCTAAAATCGCCTTTACCGCTCAAACGATCTCTCCATGCTCTCCATGTCTCTTCTTTGATCTCCAAATATAGGCAAAACATTGGCAGACAGACGGAGAGAGATCTCCATATACGGGCATAAAAGAGACATCACACACATACGAGTACAACAGGTACACTGACAACAGGTCCATGGTTATTGCATAATGTTCCTAACGGGCATCAGCCTAGTGTATTATTGTTTGTGTCATAGGCGGCGGGTAATGAGGGCTAGAGTAGGCTAAGCCTTCCCAAATGTTATGTTGGGAGATTCAGGGAATTGTGAAAATTGTAATATATGTGCGCAGCATTATTTAGGCTACTATATTGTTTGTGTGTTGTCGCTGCAGTGTTGTCGCTGGTGATAATCAGGTGATAATACAGCAAGGTGATTATGGGTAGGCAAAGAAACAAAAAAGAAAAAAAAAAACATAACCCTAACCTAACCCTGACCCTAACCGCGAAATAAAGTGACCAAAAACCGAAAAGAAACTAACAAAATCCACCAAAAAAACGCGAAGCGCACGGGCGACAGCCTCAAGCCAGATCTCATAGCCTTCCCAATTGTCAGGCTCACCCGCCGCCTATGGTTTGTGTATATACAAAAGAGTGACTTTGACACCTGTTTCGCAGTGCAATTCAAGTCAATGGGGAGAACATTTTTGAAATCTACATTTCTAATGAATGGAGAAAATGTTCTCAATTGCTCTCAAAATGAAACTCAATTGAGTCTCCTACTGACCCGTCATCAACTTATTGGCTTAGGAGTGCGACAAAAACAAAAATAGAATAGAAATAGAAAATAAGTAATTTGCTCAAATTCAAAAGCAAAGTGTTCTATTGTCACCTGGATGACGTGTTGGGTCGCCAGCTTCATCCTCAATTCCTATTGTCTCTTCATCCTCTCCTCCCATCTCCTCTTCTCTTTCTTCGCCTCTTCCTGCTCTCTCCTCTTTCTCTGGCAGAGGCGGGGAGGGCACAGGACCGTCACATTCACTCAATCTCGGACGGCCACGTTTACGCTTCTTAAGTTTGATCACCACACACTGTACCGCAGGGGAGGGCTTCTGAGGTTCCACCACCATGTGCTGTACCGTCACACTGGAGACATCTGAGAGAGAGAGAGAGAGAGAGAGAGAGAGAGAGAGAGAGAGAGAGAGAGCGAGAGAGGATACATTGAATACCAATTTAACAACTATCAATTACTTTCTTTGAAAAAAAACAGGTTGTTTACATCCTGTTTATCATCATTGTGCACTTTAAGCAGTGCGGATTCTGTACTGTGCAAAGTTCTAAAACCGGATTTTAGAATGTTGACAAAAACAAATGAGGAAACTTGGATAAAAACGACTAAAACCAAAGGCAGCTTGCAGAACTTCATTCATGGTGCTCCCGGTAAAGTGATGTTTTACATTCACACTCACCTGTCGGGATATTGGGGATAACAATGAAGGCATTCTGACAGGGTAGAGTGACGGGTTCCTCTTTAATCTGTGGAGGTTGTGGTTCCTCCTGGACCAGACTGGGGCTCCTCTCCTCATGTTCAGGGGAAACCTCTTTACACACAGACAGGAGGAGGAGAGAGTCAGCACAACAACTCAGTGTTTTCATATTGGATGACATTTATTCTACCTAGAGTTCAATTCAGTATCACTGACGTAAAGTGAAAGATTGGCCAGTAGATTTACTCTCTTTACTTGTCATCCATTAACTTCATCTGCCTAGATAAACAGACAGACAGACAGACAGACATTGTTCTCAGAGAATAATGAAAAGACTGTTTAGAAACTATTCTACAGTGTGCAAAATAAAAGTTGAAAGAATAAAAACAGATGAAAGCATATTAGAATGAAAATGTAACTAGAAAAAGTGCTCCTCTAAGCACAGGTCTCCGCCAGGTCAGGTAGGTTATTGTGGCCTCCTGGTGCCGCTATAATAGGCCAATGTGAAAAGGGTGCCATTTCTTCTTAGGCCTTTGATGGCAATCGAACACTGCATTCATGATTTGCGGTATTTTGTACCAAAAATGTGTTTTGCTAAATTAGACCTGCTGGTGGCGTTATAACAGGCCAATGTGGAAAGGGTGGCATTTCTTCCTCAACGTAGTGCAATTGTGCGTGCAAAGTTTCACCACAATTGGTTCATGATTTGCGGCATTTTGTTTAAAACGGGCCACTCCTGCAACCTTTAGATGTCAATCTTAGCCAATCAGGATGGAATATCAAAAATCTAACAGATCCGACTTGATTACATGACTATAGAGATCATGTGTACCGATTTGCGTGAAATTTGGATACAATCTGAAGGAGTAATATCCAAAAATGTGTTTTCTATAAATCGGCCTCCTGGTGGCGCTATAAAAGGCAGATGTGAAAAATGCAGGGCGACGGTTTTTCCTTGGCCTCTAGGGAGTGCACATACAAAGTTTTACATAGATCGGTGCAGTTATAGGTAAAAACAAAAGCGGCCTGATATAGCGCCACCATGAGGCTGATTTGAAAAAAAAATCAAGTGTCATTTCTTCAAATAGAAATTGCAGGCTGTGTTTATGATTTGACTCCTGCAAACTTTGGAAGCCATTCTTAGACAATCAGGCTGTAATATGAAAAATCAGAAAATGGGTTTTGTTTAATGACTATAGAGATACTGTGCCTCCTGGTGGCGCTATAACAGGCTCATGTGAAAGATTTGGGCCAGAGGTTCTGAATTGGCAGAGGTTCTGAATTGGCATCCAGGGAGTGTGTGTGCACAGTTTCGCTGCGATCAAGCCAACGGTGCGGGAGATTAGCTGTTCACAGACGGACCATACACACGGACACACACACGGACTGACGGACAGGGTGCAAAACATACTCTCTGAAGGACAATCTTTGAAATGAGAGTCCACAAAATGAGAGTCCACGATCATAACACCAGAGGCAGCTCCACGAATCATGTTTAACCCAGATTTGGCTCAACAAAGGGAATGAACTTGTTCTCATGCTATTCATCAAAAATGTGGAATGCCCTACCAAAAGGAGTAAAGGAGTGTAAAACCCTACTCACTTTAAAAACTGCCCTAAAGATACACCTTCAGGAGGCTGCAATTCGAAAATGGCCCCTGTCTAAGTCTTAACCTACCCCCCTACCCCCCCCCCCCCCCCCCCTATTTCTTTTTGAGCGGTGTAGCCGCTCCTATAAGTGGGTTTGGGAAAGTCTTCATACCTTTCATAATCACAGTACTACTTTCGCTGTACTGTGATTGGCTGATTGGTATTCAGACCCTTTGCTCAGTACTGTGATTGGCTAGCGAGACGCATGATGAAATGAATAACCTATTTGTACATTTTTGCCAGACCCATGGAGTCTGGCTTACATGAGGCTTTGTACCTGTTTTCTCCATACATGGGCATGCCCCCTTTGCCCTTAGGCCCCAGCCATAAAAGTCTGTCCCCCTTCCGTCCATACATGGACATGTTTTGTACCTGTTTTCTCCATACATGGGCATACCCACTTTGCCCTTAGGCCCCAGCAATAAAAGTATGTCCCCCTTCCGTCCATACATGGGCATGTTTTGTACCTGTTTTCTCCATACATGGGCATGCCCCCTTTGCCCTTAGGCCCAGCCATAAAAGTCTGTCGCCCTTTCGTCCATACATGGGCATACACAGGCTGACACGTCATGTGAAGTCCGGCTTATAAAAGTATGTCCCCCTTTCGTCCATACATGGGCATAGACACAGGCTGACACGTCATGTGAAGTCCGGCTTAGCCTGGGTCTGGCAGAACCAGGCCTCCTGGTCTTGTTTCACTCTTCATACCAGTAACCTGTAAGCTGATTGTATGACATTCTGTATAGTAGTGTGTATATCTGTCTGTCTCTTATATGTCATCATGATTTGTGTGCATGGGGATCTCATCTTAAACAAGCTCAGTGCTTAATGAGTCTCCCAGTTTAGTAGATCTTGTATTGTGAATTTGTGAATCTAGAGGTCTTTTTCAGTCAGTGTCAGTGGAGGGTAAACAGAGGTTATTATGTCTCTCCTCTCGTAAAATACTTGCTTATGGGACATCAGCGCTGTGTCGATGTACAGAGCAAAACACATGGACTCCCGCAACAATTCTATTGGATAGGGTCATGTTACGTGAAACCGGTAGTCCGGGAGGGGTATAAATACCCTCGCGCCACTGGGATACGCCCTCTTTCTTCACTCTGCTCAGCGAATGCGCACGAGTTCCAGAACAACACGGGGAACTTTTACAGCTCGATCCTAACAAATCCCACAGCAAGGGCACCAGGGTGTACCTCTACGGGCGTTTCGTGTTAAAAAAGTTTAGTTAAAATAACGCTCCCGCGTTACCTCATCGAATAATTTATTATTTGTTTAATTCTGTCCTATCCTCTCCGTTTTCCCTGTGTCGAGCAGCTCGAGGCTTCTAGCTGGTTAGGCCGCAAGCTAGAAGCTAGGCTAGGCTAGGTGGCTACCTAGCCTTATTTCGCCACGTGTCGGAGAACTAGAAAAGGTGCTCCTCGGAGCACTGCCAGACCCCTAGTGGTTGAAATCTGAATGGCCGGACTTCGCATGGCGTGTGTGCAGAGGAAAAGAGGGACAGACCGACCGACCGACAAAGCCTCATGTAGGCCGACCCCCTGGGTCTGGCAAAAAGAACACTAACGGTCTAACCTGTAAAGGAAGAACTGAGTGAGACACAGCAGGTCACAACACACCTCCTCAACCATCTCAATACACAATTGGTTGAACACCTGAAACCAGCCAATCACAGTACTGGAGTTTATATCCTGAATGTCCATTTTGGTAAAGTCCTTTGGACATCCATCAAGCAGACAATGAATTCCACTGGCTAGTGTTGTCTGTCGTCCTCCACATGATGACTCTGAGAGAAGAAATCCACTGACAACTAAAAGATCAACAATCAACATAGCAATAACTTTATCACACACCAATATTTATTGTTTGTGAGATAAAAGCGTCTGCTAAATGCCTAAATTGCAATTTTAAGTGATGAACTAAGAAAAAACATCTAAATGATTGCCCAACCCGTGTACACGCGCACACGCGCGCGCGCACGCACACACACACACACACACACACACACACACACACACACACACACACACACACACACACACACACACACACACACACACACACACACACACACACACACACACACACACACACACACACACACACACACGTAAACACAAGCATGCACACAGGATTCAACAGGACACCAAAAAAACGATAGGCCAATGATCCAAGCCAGCTACTAACGCTTGTTGGCAGAGCGTGGGATTCAAACCAGCATATGGTCACAATCGGGCAGAAGAAACCTTGCAACTCCATATTTCAACTTTTTCAACTTTACATTTGCAAACCAAACAGAAAGATGTGAACATATATAATACAAAGACAATCAAAGAATGACAAAAACAAAATCAAATCATATACAGCTGGTTATTGATCCTAAATGGCAATTTCTCAAGAGCAGCCACAGTTCCAAGCTGAGAGAACCACACCTGTACAGGCACCTCTTGGTACCATAGCGCCACAAAGGCCTTAAAAACCACGCTCCAGACATAGTGGAGGTGTTAGGACCCAAAAATAGGCTGTTGACTTCAAGTCATGATACAAAGGTCCCCTTTGGTATGGAAGTACCTGAGGGCCATAGGAAAACATTTATCCAAAGAGACGAGTTAGATCACCCTTCATTTCTGAAATATACATGTTTTAAAAAATGGCCGCCACCATTTACAGCAATACAGCAAAAACAATATCTTTGCTTCTGTTAAAGCTATAACAATAATATTGGTGTCAAAGTGTACACTTTTGGGGTCAAGTAATCCAATTCAATAGGTTTCAAGGCAAAAACAAAATTATCATTTTCTCAATGCCATGAAAACAGGGCTAAAATATGCTAATTTAATTGGAAAATGTTGTTTTAACAGGGTAACTTTCCATTTTTCCCCACTCTAAAACCTTAATTTAGTTTCCCCTTTGGCATGGAAGTACCTTAGGGCCATAGGAAAACATTTATCCAAAGAGACGAGTTAGATCACCCTTCATTTCTGAAATATACACGTTTTAAAAAATGGCCGCCACCATTTACAGCAATACAGCAGAACCAATATCTTTGCTTCTGTTAAAGCTATAATAATATTATTGGTGTCAAAGTGTACATTTTTTGGGTCAAATAATCCAATTCAATAGGTTTCCAGGCAAAAAAAAACAATCATTTTCTTATTGCCATTGAAAACAGGGGTAAAATATGCACATTTTATTAGAAAAATACGTAAATAACGGGTAACTTTCCATTTATTTCCCCTCTAAAACTTTAATTTAGTTTTCCCTTTGGCATGGAAGTACCTTAGGGGAATAGGAAATAAATTATCCAAAGACACAAACTAGATAAGACGTCATTTCTAAAGTATTTGTGTTTTAAAAAATGGCCGCCACCATTTACAGCAATACAGCATATAGTCCAGGGGCCAAGGCAGATTTTGGTACCACCTAAGGTGGCCGTACATTTTTGGTATTTTTGTATTCCTACATGTCTCTAGTTTATATTTTGGTATGATACATCTTCCAATTCAGTAGCTTAATGACAGTAATCACTCTAAACCGGCTAATGTATCCGGTAGGAGACACAAAGTAGAATCTTTGTGTCTCCTACCGGAAATACACCCGGGCATCAAATTATTGCGACAAAAAACAAAATATATCCATGTATTCAAGGCTTCATGGGGTGTGCAATTGACAGAAAATAATCATTTTTTGGGTGAACTCCTCCTTTAAGTTTCCCAGGGGGACTCTCTACCCATTCAGCTATGACCACCCTAGACCGAAGGAGGGTCAACTTTTACAAGCTTATGGAAAGCAGTCTTTTTGCAAACACCAAAAATCTGAGAAGTTATCAATTGCACACCCCATGAAGCCTTGAATACATGGATATATATTTTTTTTTTGTCGCAATAATTTGATGCCCGGGTGTATTTCCGGTAGGAGACACAAAGATTGTACTTTGTGTCTCCTACCGGATACATTAGCTGGTAGGTAGTGATAACTGCCATTAAGCTACTGAATTGGAAGATGTATCATACCAACATATAAACTAGAGACATGTAGGAATACAAAAATACAAAAACTTTACGGCCACCTCAGGTGGTACCAATTTGTGAAAATATCAGTGTTGGCCCCTGGACTAATAGCCCATATCTTTGCTTCTGTTAGGGCTATGATGATAATATTGGTGTCAAAGTGTACATTTCTGGAGCCAAGGAATACAATTACATAGGTTCCAAGACTAAAAAACCCAATAGTTTTCTCATTACCCTCACAATGGGGGTAAAATATGCACATTTCATCAACAAAATAAGTGACATTAAAATGTTCCCCCTATAAAAAAAACTTTAAGAAGTACAACCTCTTATGCACATGCCATATGCTCTATGTGTGTCTGTCCAATCTAGGAACCCAGTCAAAAAAAGGAAAAAACAGCACCCTCTGCTATTTTTTTCCTTAAGATTTGACTCTGGGGGGGACCTCCCAATAGAATGTGGATAACAGGATGGTGGCCATTAGGTCCGCCCTCAGCCCTCCACTTCCGGTCTACGTGTCTTTGTTTACATTCCTAACATTCCTAACTATACACGTTGTATCAGGAGCTCCCGACAGATTCAGCTGCAGAGCTCTGAATCTGTCTTGAGAGATTAGTGTCTGTCTGACTGTAAGTGTATATGTCTGACTGCTATCACCTGAGAGTTACACATGTTGCTGCCACAAAACATAAATTCTGCACAAGGGACTGCGACAATTTGATTAAATCAGAGGTGACAGAAAATCTGAGACACTTTGAGGTTCAATTTGAGGTTTGTATTACTTTCTCATTGAATACAGAATGTTTTTTATGTTAACTGTGCCATTATTGATCAAAAAGTGGACAGAGCAAGAAGAAGACATGAAGAGTCTGTGAGCCCAGTAAAAACACAGTGCATGAATGGTGGTGGCAAGTTCACTGCACAGGCTATACTCTCATGCTCATCATCATCCTCATGTGAATAAACCACACCGTGTTTCTTCTGTGGTGAAGTTGGCAACAGAAAGGAACTAAGGACGGCTTCCACCCTGGGATTGGATCGAAAAGTGAAATAATGTGCTCAGGTGCTGGGTGACAAGTGTCTGTTAGCTAAACAAGCTGCTGGTGACATGGTAGCTATGGAGGCAGTGCATCATCGTGCATGCCTGACTAGGCTCTATAGAAAAGCAGAAACCGCCGTTGTGACACGACAGAAAATAAGGCAACACAGGTCATCAGAGCACATGTCCTCAATGAATTGTTTGAGTCAATCAATTATTATTAAATGTAACACCACGCGCCTTCGAGAGGATATTGACATCAGATCTGTGCGACTAGATCGTGGCTGGTCCCTGTTATGTTGTTTGATGATGACCTGAAAGCTGTTGTTGGCATGAAAAGCAACACATTTACTGATGTCTCCATCATCTTCAGAGCAGCTAAAATCCTCCGGGAAGAATATCTTCCGATGAAACAATAATTTACAGGTTCCTTCACAGCCTCCTGATTCAATCCCTCCCCTGCTGCAATTGTTCCTAAAGATGCTTCTGGATGGATAAGGTATTGACCAGCCAGCCCCTGAACCAGAGAAGTGCCAGGTTGCTATATCAATTGGGCAGCAAATCATTTACAACTCTGTGAAATGCAGATCCAAGAAATGTCCGTAGTGTTAGTTGTCACATAAGAGAAAGGGAACCACAGCTTCACTGTATCTGGCAATGAATCTGCACCTGCATACTGGCAGTAAACACCAGGTGGATACCATGCATAAGCGAGGTATGGTGTATCATGTGATCACTTGAAAACATTGAGTACAGTGATCAATCAGTGGGAGCAGATTGGTGTGGTGGTCCCACCTCAGGCAGTTAAGGGTGTCTTCACTAATGGTGGTTTTGACAACATTGACCTCAACCCATCGTCAACAACAGCAAAACCAGCCCTCCACGGGACATGCATAAGCATTCAGCAGCACTTCCCGTCAGATGACCAACAAACAGCCAATCTCACTAACATCCTAGTTCCAGCTAAGATGGGGAAGAAGCATGTACAATCCTTTCCAGCTTTCTACACAACAATGGATCTGGATGTTTCACTCCAAACTGATGTTCCTGCCCTTAATACAAACAGTCATCCTCAGCCAGCCTCTTGTCCTCTCAGCAACATACTTGAAGAAGGCTCCCAGTGATTGGAGAGAGTCACCGACACCTTGTGGGGAAAGACAACATTGAGGATGAATAATGGATCTCATGGGGTGCATATTATGCAAGCATTGCAGAGCCTTGTTCAGCCCCCCCCCCCATCCAGATCATACATACTGCCACTGTTCACAGAGTCTCCTACCAGTCCCACTATGGCTTGGCTTGGCATGCAATGAATGTCCTCATTCAAGCAAACAACTACCTAAATCCAGGTCAGACACCAGTCATGTTAGCTGATCAACCCCTATTCACACTTGCCAAAAAAGATGCTCTGGAGTGTGTCTGGAGAATGGCTGGATGAATGGCAGTGGATGGACTACAGCTCTCACCAATAGTGATAATTCAACTAGTGGCAAAGCTCAGTCTTTCATTGGTGTTGACCACATCTGCAGAACCTGGTACATGCATCAGGTGTCTGTAGCTGCTCTGTACTTGTGATGAAGGCTTATGAGCGATATTTGGAAAAGGCTGTAAATGATGAGTCGAGCCCCCTCTTCCTTTTGCCCTTTGATGAATGGCTTCAATTTCAATTATTTCAAGGGACTTGCCAGAACTGGTTATTTGCAAGTGCAAGACTCAAATTACCACAACAACCCCATTGTCATGGTAGTAAGAACATTATTGGGGATTTGTTTTGCCTTGAAACCTAATTAATTGGATTCCTTGACCCTAAAAATGTTTACCATTATAGCTTTAACAGAAGTAAATATGGGTTCTGCTGTATCACTTCAAATGGTGGCGGCCATTTTTTAAAAACGCATATATTTCAGAAATGAAGAGTGATCTTATTTGTCTCTTTGGATCATTTCTTTCTTAGTGCTCTAAGGTACTTCTATACCAAAGGGAAAAGTAAATCAAAGTTTTAGAGGAGGGGGGGTAAGTTACCCTGTTAAAACGTATTCTTCAAATGAAATTTACATATTTTACCCCCCGCTGTCATGGCAATTAGTAAAGCATTGGGTATTTTACATTGAAACCTATTTAATTGAATTCCTCAACCCCAAAAATGTACAATTTGACACCAATATTATTACTATAGCTCTAACAGAAGCAAAGATATGGGGTCTGGTATAATAGTGGTTAATTGTCGTCAGCCTTTTTTTTAAAACGCCTATATAAAGAAAATGAAGGGTGATCAAACTTGTCTCTTTGGATATTTTTTTTCCTATGGCCCTAAGGTACTTCCATGACAAAGGGAAAAGTAAATACAAGTTTTAGAGGGGGAGGGGTTAAGTTACCCTGTTAAAACGTATTTTTTTAATGAAGTTTGCATATTTTACCCCCCGCTGTCATGGCAATTAATGAAGTATTCGTTTTTTTGCATTGCCACCTATTTAATTGAATTCCTTGACCCCAAAAATGTACACTTTGACACCAATATTATTATTATAGCTCTAACAGAAGCAAAGATATGGGGTCTGGTGTAATAGTGGTTAATTGTCGGCGGCCATTTTTAAAAACGCCTATAAAAAAAAAGAAGGGTGATCTAACTCGTCTCTTTGGATAATTCTTTTCCTATGGCCCTAAGGTACTTCCATACCAAAGGGGACCTTTGTATCATGACTTGAAGTCAAATGTTGCTTAGCACCTCCACTAACATCCCAAAACAAACTGGTCAGGCTACTGCTTGGCCTTACATCTACAACTAATTTAACCCCTGGTCACTTTGCTAAGATGGGATGGCTCAGGGTAGAGTACAGCAACTTGCAATGGGCCTGGTCTACAAGATACACTACACCACAAAGTCACCCATGTACCTTTCTAACTACTTCAAAAACGTCAATGACGTCCACAATCACAACACCAGAGGGAGCACAAATCACGTTTAACCCAGATTTGGCTCAAACAAGGGATTAAATTTGTTCTACTGCTATGCCACAAAAATGTGTAATGCCCTACCAACAGGCAAAACATGTTTTTAATCCTTATGGAATACTTCCAAGCTAGTCTCAAATCTCGGTCAAGGGACATTGTTAAGACAATAAGCTGCATATAGTGAGCTAGCTTTGAAAGCTCTTATCAAGTTGCATGGAAGGCTTTCTAAAAAAATTACACAAGTAGTGGGGGTCCCTGCTTCGTCTCACTCATTGGGGGTCATTGGCCTGAACAAATGTTGTAGTCTCCTGGTCTAAACAATTGAAAGTTTACAATGGAAAGGTTTTTCTTTGAGATGGGGGTTCCGCGGCCAAATACATATCATTTTATGCTTCTTCTTTTCTTTTTTGCTTTATTGTCAAAGTTGTGACATTGTAATGTGATTCAAATGTTTGTTATCAGGGCGTCCTTGAGAAAGAGAGCTTGCTCTCAATGGGTTTCCCTGAATAAATAAAGGAAAAAGAAAGAAAATAAAAGATTTAGGGGGTCCTTGACATGAAAAAAGTTTGAGAACCACTGATTAGCCTATATAGCAACATACGTTTTTTCGAAAAACTGTTAGGATTTAGAAGAGATTTGTAGAATCCCTGCAAAAGCAAAAACTAAAAAGAAAATCACAATTTTTCAAAAAAAAGCAGATCTACAAGCTTGTATATCTGCTATTTTTCAATAGCCAAATAAATCTTAAAATGATACTGATGCGTTCCCGGTCTTAATGGGTTAAAGTAGAAAGGGGTTTTCTCCAGTGTGGACATGCAGGTGTATCTTCAGTAAACCTGTCTGACTGAAACTCTTGTTGCACTGTTTACAGAGGTATGGTTTTTCTCCAGTGTGGACACGTAGGTGTGTCTTCAGGTGATATAATGTACTGAAACTCTTGTTGCACTGTTTACAGAGGTATGTTTTTTCTCCAGTGTGGACACGCAGGTGTGTCTTCAGTAAACCTGTCTGACTGAAACTCTTGTTGCACTGTTTACAGAGGTAAGGTTTCTCTCCAGTGTGGACACGCAGGTGTGTCTTCAGGTGATATAATGTACTGAAACTCTTGTTGCACTGTTTACAGAGGTATGGTTTTTCCCCAGTGTGAATACGCTGGTGTGTTTTCAGGTGATATAATTTACTGAAAGTCTTGTCACACTGTTTACAGAGGTATGGTTTTTCTCCAGTGTGGACACGCAGGTGTGTCTTCAGGTTAGCTACCTGACTGAAACTCATGTCACACTGTTGACAGTGGTGAGGTTTTTCTCCGGTGTGGACATGCTGGTGTCCCTTCAGGTGAGCTAACTGACTGAAACTCTTGTTGCACTGTTTACAGTGAAAAGGTTTTTCTCCAGTGTGAATATGCTGGTGTCTCTTCAGGTTAGCTAACAGACTGAAACTCTTGTCACAATGTTTACAGTGAAAAGGTTTTTCTCCGGTGTGGACATGCTGGTGTCTCTTCAGGTTAGATAACAGACTGAAACTCTTGTCACACAGTTTACAGATGTAAGATGTCTTTCTTGTGTAAGTCCTCTGACGGGTCTTTACGTCTGGTTGAGTTAACGTCTTGGTAAACTGTTGACGACTGTAAGATGTTGGTATGTCAGTGTTTCCATGTTCATGGCTGGTTATTACACAGCTGGTGGTGATTTGCTCATCGGCTGCTGAGGGGATCTGTCCCGTCATAATTTTTCAGTAGAGGTCGTTGCTCCTCTTCATGTGTTGAAAGATAGTTGTCAAGGCAGATGTACACTCAGAACCAGAGAACTGAGTAAGGAAATATTTGGACTCGCTCCTTCCAGGAGTGGTGGTGTATCGTCAAAGCTGCTTCTATGAAGACCGAAGTTGTAGGTTCTGCAGGGGCTTGCAAATGTGTCTTTATACTCTATCTTTGCATGTTCTCTATCTCTTTCTCTCAGCATTCTTCGTCAGGAAATATATTGGTCCTAGCGGGATGAAGTGGAAGTCGCAGTAGTTGCAGTAGCTTAACACTTTATACAGGCTAAGCAGAGCTCTGCTCTTACCTCACTCACAACACAAACTGTTGCCATAACAACAGCCATGTGTGCAAGCCGCCACCTTTCCATATTTGGGCAAGACTGATATATTCAATATGACATCATCACCATGACGACAGAGATCAACATGAAAGCAACGTCGTTATTAGACTCTTTTTTGTGTATTTACCGTTTAGTAATGGTATTATATTATTTTTCAAAAGAGGCACCGCTTATTCTCATTGAAAAAGACCAGGAGACCTGGTTCTGCCAGACCTAGAATAAATTCCTAGTACTTTATAAGATCAGAGCACTACGTCACGCCGGACTTGGCATGACGTGTCAGCCTGTGTCCCTTTTATGCCCATGTATGGAGAAGAAAGGGACAGACCGAGGTCCCTTCTATACAGACGGTCTTTTTTGCCCATGTATGGACGAAAAGGGGCAAAGCCTCATGTAGACCGACCCTCTGGGTCTGGCAAAGAACAGGATAGAATGGAGGCTCCGAAGGTCTGCGGCCTAGTGGGCTGCAGTCTTCTAGTAGCATCCGATGATCCGCACCGCCTGTGCATCTCCTGCCTGGGGCCGAATCATGCACTCCTCGCCCGCTACCAACCAGGTGACGAGGACCCCTGTCGGGCCTGTGCATGTTTCACCGTGTTCCACCTGGATCATCGGCTGACGAGGGCCAAACTACTCGCGGCCTCTCCAAGCGACCACCGCGGCGGTCTGCAGCACCGCTGGTAATACCCATCCAAACTGGGGTCGAGGACGGCAAGCCTGGCTCCGTTAAGACTGTCGATGAGAGACCCGTCTTCACAGACCAGTCCAGGAGGGCCAGCACCGGGTCGTTGAACACCCTCTACAAGGCCTCGGGCCTAGCAATGGAGGCTTTCAACCCCGTGGCCCTCCTGCAAGGAACGGCCGCCAAGAGACTCGAGGAGCTGGTGGCCAAACCCTTGGGGGACCAGGCCGCAGCTGAAATACACGGCGAGTGGGTCGCAGATGCAAAGGAGCTCGAAAGGCTGGTGCAGATCGCCATCATGTGCACCTGCCACGGCGTGATGTGGACGGGTCGAGCCATGGCCCTCGTCGCTGACATGGACCAGGCGAAATGGCTCGAGCTCACCGCTGAGTGCGACAAGAACGTCGCCGCAAAGCTGTGCCATCTTCCCCTCAAGGCGAATAACCTGTTTCACACGGCCGCCGAGCTGCCGCGCAGCACAAAGGCGGAGGAGAATCAGAGAAGGGAGGCCTCCTGACCCCGGCCTCACCTGCTGAAAATCAGTCTCAAAAGAGGCCCACGGGTGGGGCTAGGGCCCCCGTTCGCCGGCGGGGTGTCCCGCTCATCTTCGACCAGAACCAGCTCCCGGGAGGGTCGGCCCGGTACGCTCGGACTGGGCGACGTCAGACGCAAGGACGAAAAGCCCCGTCAAAGAACGATGCGGATCGCTACCCGAAGCAAAAGGGGAGCCCCGTCATCATCTTTCTTTAATGAGCCCACAGTACTCGGTCTGTCCCTTGGAAGACAGTCCGAGCACTGCTGGGACGATGCCGAAGCATGCAATGAACATTTGGCATGAGGGTCTGATGTACAAACTGTTGGAAAGTGGCATTGGGGAGAAACCCTATGACATCATAAAATCAATGTACACTAACAACAAATGCGCAGTTAAAATAGGCGAAAAGCACATATATTTTTTCCCCCAAAGCCGAGGAGTTAGACAGGGATGCAGCCTGAGTCCAACACTCTTCAACATATATATATCAACGAATTAGCAAAAACGTTAGAACAGTCTACAGCTCCAGGCATCCCCTTGGCAAACACAGAAATCAAATGCTTACTTTTCGCAGATGACCTGCTGCTGCTGTCTCCAACCAAGTTGGACTACAGCAGCAACTTGATCTCCTACACAAATTCTCCCAGACATGGGCCCTGACAGTGAACCTAACTAAGACTAAAATCATGATATTTCAAAAAAGATCCAGCCGCCAAAACCATCAATTTTTCCTAAATACAATCCCACTAGAACAAACAAAAAACTATACCTACCTTGGCCTAAACATCAGCAGCACAGGGAACTACAACCAAGCTGTAAAGGACCTGAGAGACAAGGCAAGAAGGGCATTCTATGCTATCAAAAGAAACATCAAAATAGACATCCCAATTAATTAACCTGGCTTAAAGGGAAACTTCACCGATTTTGATTAAAAAATCCTATTTTTATGAAGTCTAGGACCCATAAACATGATCCTGGTGTGCTTTTTGTGTTGTATCTGTATTTTTAGATATTTTATCCGTGAGACGATACTTATGCGTCAAATGACGCATAAGTATCGTCTAACCTTATGTCCGCACTACATGGTGTCTCAGTGAGACCAAACCCACACACACCCCAGGGGGTGTCTCCCAAAGAGTGGGATGAGCCTTCTTTTTTCCCTTCCTCAATTGTACAATGGCGTCGGTAAACACTCAGTGGAGATTCTCCACTGGAGAAACGCTAACACAACAGATATTTATTTGAACCATAACACGGTTACATGGCGCCTTTCCGACATGTCGCCTTTCCGACGTTAACGAACCCTATACCTAACCCTAACCCTAACCTTAACCGCACGCGGAAGCCACTAGTCGGAGTGGCGAGATGTCTGAATGGACGGCGGTTACCCCATAAAACACAGAAGAGCAGCTCCACCGCAGAGGAATTCAACAGGCTGCGTGCTGAAATAATGCTGGACAGTGGACACAACTTGTATGGATTACTTTAGAGTAAGTATGATTGCTGTAAACGTTATGCCAACTTGACATAATAATCCAACGTGTAATTGTACTTGATTGCTTTAATGTTAGAGATTAATAAAGTTAGGGTAGTGTACGATGTGTAGGTAACTTCTGATAGACGCATGCACGCAGCCCATTCTTGTTTACATTGTTCCAATAGCTAGCCAAATGCTAAGCTAAGCCACTTGTGTGACAAGCCTAATTTATGCTTTGTCTCTCGTCAGATTTCAAATATAAAGTGCTTATGTCATGGCCACAGATGTTACAATTTGAATCGGGTGGGTGTAAGTACCCGTATCTGTCGTATTGTTAAATAAAAAAGCATTTTTATCCGATCGGTGGCCATTTTCTCATTGATATATGATGTACTATGTGAAGTGCAATACACCTCCCCACCGATAGGGTCGGCATAATAAATGGCCACCGATCGGATTAAAATGCTTTTTTAGTAAATAATACGGAAGATACTGGTACTTAGACCCACCCGATTCAAATTGTAACATCCGTGGTCATGGGATAAGCACTTTATATTTGAAATCTGAACGTTTATGTAGATGTACGGATTGTACATGTAGAAAGTGCAAACACCAGGTTGAAGTGCCGCCATGACAGTCATGTGTCACGGCTATTTCGTCCATAGACTCACCGGGTCCCGAAAATAGCAGATCTACAAGCTCACAACGCGTCAGACTCGACACTTTGTGAGCTTGTAGGTCTGCTATTTTCGGCTCACATGCAATATTAGTATAAATTAGGCTTCACCTCGGATGATATCTAATCTACAAGTCTAATTATCTAATGTGTTATTTTCAACAGGACAGAATGGAGGAACTGCTGATGAAGAAAGACCTCGGACTCACCTTATGAGATAGTCATATTCATATATATATATTTTTTTTTCTCTATATTTATCTATTTATACCCTGCTTGCTTTTCTCATTGATCATGGTACATTTTACATTGCATTCATAATGACAAAATGTATGACCCACAATTCTATAATGGTTATTTTGAACCATTTCATGATATATTAGTATTTACTTCTACATATGATCATCATCATCACGGTCTCAGTTGAACAAAAAAAACAACGATTAGGCTGTGTATGACAAGGTATTTGAACATTAGCATGTCATCTATTCTAAAGTAATGCCCATCATGTTTTCTATAAGTTTAGCCCAAAGAATATAACTGGAAATGACAGTGAAACATTATGTTCTCAGAAATAAGGAATCACACATGACATGAGTATGAAACGTTTTGTTCTATCATTATATTGTTGACTACTGTATGCCTCATGGATGTCCCGAGTCCCAGATGGACGTCACCAGCACCGGACTGTCTTCGGTGTTCACTCTCCATTCCGACATCTCACCACTCCGACTAGTGGCTTCCGCGTGCGGTTAGGGTTAGGGTTAGGGTTAGGTATAGGCTTCGTCAACGTCGGAAAGGCGACATGTCGGAAAGGAGAAATGCACCCACTGTCTTCATGGTGGGAACTGGGAAGGAATGTTGAACACACGTTTAGTGCTACTCTGCTAATTTACACATGATATATTTAGTTTGCTAAAAGATGCAATCAATACAGAACACAATACAACAGCAGCAAAGATTGAATATTTTCACCTGGCTGGCGCAGCAGTGCGACGATGATGATGGGGATTGGGGACTGTTATATCCTTCTGTATATATAGCTAACTTGCAATGTGCACTGGTCCAACTGTGTACTGGTTCAACAAGAGGCAGATTTCACGTGGTCCTAGAAAGAACATGGCTTCATGTCGTGTTTTGTGATCCAAATTGGGTAAATAAAAATGTAAACGAAGTCGGAATGGAACATTCATGAAGTCTATTCAGTGTTGCCATCTTGTGAGATGTGACTATTTTCTAAGAAATCTTGAGGAAAAAAAGCGCTAAATGTATGGAATATTTTTGAAACATTTTAACAACACAAATCTGGTACAGGGGTCCCTGGCAGAAATTATAATTTCAGATGAGGGTCCGTGGACAAGTACACAATTATTTTATTTATGTATTTAAAAACAAGCCCAAAAAAACGTCACCCACAACTACCAATATTTACAAAGTCCCAGAGTCGCTTATAATAAGCAGACATGGCAACACTGGTCAGTGGTCAATGTGCTGTATTAGTCCAGGGGCCAGGCCATATTTTGGTACCACCTAAGGTGACCGTAAAGTTTTTGTATTTTTGTCTTCCTACATGTCTCTAGTTTATATTTTGGTATGATAACCCTTCCAATCTTGTAGCTTAATGGCAGTTATCACTACCTACCGGCTAATGTATCCGGTAGGAGACACAAAGTAGAATCTTTGTGTCTCCTACCCCGGGCATCAAATTATTGCGACAAAAAACAAAATATATCCATGTATTCAAGGCTTCATGGGGTGTGCAATTGATAACTTCTCAGATTTTTGGTGTTTGCAAAAAGACTGCTTTCCATAAGCTTGTAAAAGTTGACCCTCCTTCGGTCTGGGGTGGTCATAGCTGAATGGGTAGAGAGTCCCCCTGAAAAACTTAAAGGAGGAATTCACCCAAAAAAATATTTATTTTCTATCAATTGCACACCCCATGAAGCCTTGAATACATGGATATATTTGTTTTTTGTCGCAATAATTTGATGCCCGGGGTAGGAGACACAAAGATTCTACTTTGTGTCTCCTATCATTATTCATACATTAGCCGGTAGGTAGTGATAACTGCCATTAAGCTACAAGATTGGAAGGGTTATCATACCGAAATATAAACTAGAGACATGTAGGAAGACAAAAATACAAAAACTTTACGGTCACCTTAGGTGGTACCAATTTGTGTTGAATATCAGTGTTGGCCCCTGGACTATATGTGTTGATGACAACATCAACATGTGTTGATGTTGTAGTGAGAACTGGGAGGGGAAAGTTACAATGTAGACCACACCCCCACGCAGCCTCGGCTCCCACAAGGAAGGGCAGTGCCCCAAAGCATTATGGTCATTGTAGTAACTAGACCATACCCGGTGAAGGGCGCAGACGAAAGTCGTTGCAAACGTGGGGTTAATGCACGTCCTGTGGCGCCGTTTCTCCCCCGTGCGCGTCCCGTCGTGGCGCCCCCCCGTCGCTCCCGTCGCGGCACCCCCCGGCCCGCGGTCAGCCCTCCCCACGGGCGTATATATATATATATATATACATATGTCAGCACGGAGAATGGCGTAGGCATGTTACTCGCCCGCCTCAGGTCCGTCTGGTGTGTTTACTTTCCACAGGAAGAATTGTACTGAGAGAGTGGGCGGGGTCTCGGTGTTGCCATGTCGGCCGACTGTAAGCGCTGTAGGGCCAATGTTGGTGGTATAGGGTTTGTTTGGTTTGGCCTCGTTTTCATAGACCTTGCTGCTTGTTTCTCTCGCGAAACCTGGCAACGACGCATGCGCAGTTTGATCAAGAGTCCCCCCAACCAAGACACCGCCGTGAGGTTACTAGAATTATAGTATGATGCGGCAGTCCAGTCAAACCCCAGTAAAACACACAGACTTCTATATTTTTCTGGCCATAGGGTGCAAATTTCTAACTCCGGGCACAAACACAAACAGAGCCACGAGATAGAAAACCCATTGGACTAAACCAAATTATGAAACAGCAAAAGGAAAACTACCTGATACATTGGAAAGAAGCAACACAAAAGCAGAATGCTATCTGGCCCTAAACAGAGAATACGCAGTGGCAGAATACCTGAGCACCGTGACCGACCCAAAACAAAGAAAAATCTTGCAAAGAAAAATCTTAACTAGGTACAGACTCAGTGAGCACAGTCTTGCGATCGAGAAAGGTCGTCACAGGCAGACCTGTATCCCGAGAGAAGACAGACTATGCACCCACTGCACACAAAATGAAGTGGAAACCGAGCTACACTTCCTAACCGTCTGTCCATTGTACCAAGACATCAGAGACACATACTTCCCACAGATTACAACCACACACGGAGATTTTGAAAACATGACCAATGACATAAAACTCCCATATCTGCTGGGCGAAGTACAACAATGTGCAAACACAGCAGCAAGATTTGTGAGTTGCTGTGATAGGAGAAGGATATCAAACTAATCATTGTGTATATTCCTGCACTATACCTGCACCCAGTGATCTTGGTACATAGAAATTGATCTATTGAAGATTCTGACTTTCAAATGTACATATTTTTTGTTTTGATTTTTTTGCTATATTGTTGTATTGTGCTTTCTGCTTTGGCAATGTAAACGTATGTTTTCTCATGCCAATAAAGCCCTTTGAATTGAAATTGAATTGAACAACTTGAATCAATTGAAGGTAGTACTACCTCTTACAATGAATCAAATGCCTCAAATGTTTTGCTTTCAAGGTATAAGACAGGTGCCCCATGTAAACGTAAAAACTAACATGGTCACGCCAGTTCTCTCATCCGTCCGGCAGATGGCAGCAAAGCGCCTCTGTGGAACGGAGGAAAGACAAAATGGCTGCCTCCCTCAACCTCCCCAAGATGGCGGTCGAGGAGAGGCGGATGTTTACATGTCAGAGGGCCTCGGTGTTACACCGGACACACTCCCCATGGTTGACGAGAGCTCCGTTCCGGGTAGCATCCTCCTCGCAGAAGGGTTCCGCTGTGACGCCACTCAGAGCGACGACGCCTCCGGTTCCCTCGGAAATGAGCACGCGCTCTGCGTGATGGTGACGTCAGTAACCCGCGCCTCTCCACGGGCCCAGCTGTCGCTAACGGTCCCCATGGAAATGGACACGAGCTCCACAGAGCAGGTGACGTCAGCAGCCCCCCCTTCCCGTCGAATCCCCTCGCTCGATGTTTGGATCAATGGAAAGCTTGCAAACCGAATCCCTGGGTGCTGCGCACCGTTCAGAAGGGCTACAGGTTGCAGTTTTCCAGCAAACCTCCGATGTCAGACAAAGTACTGTTTTCTCGAGCGTCGGGCCTTGCGGCCGTGACGCTGAGGGAGGAGGTTTTGTCTCTCTTGAGCAAAAGTGCGATCAGAGAATTATCTCCGGATCAGAACCGGTTGGGGTTATGTTCGGTATATTTTCTGGGGGGGGGGAGGGGTGGGCGTGAGACCCAGTCTGAATCTGAAAGGCCTCAACAGATATCTGAGGGTCTTCAATTTTCGAATGCTAACAACCAGGGCGCTGTTACGCACGATACGACAGGGGGATTAGTGGACGAGTATAGATCTCAAGGATGATTATTTCCACGTCCCAATCTACCCTCCGCACCGAAAATTCCTGCGCTTTGGCTACGAAAGGAAAGTGTACGAGTACACGGTTCTCCCCTTTGGCATGTCACTGAGCCCCAGGGTTTTCGTGAAATGCACCGATGCGGCAATAGCTCCACTGAGGCAGCAGGGTCTCGGCCTGTCGACTTACATCGACGACTGGCTACTGTCAGCGGGCTCGAGGGAGGAGGTGGAGATCACACGGAGATGGCCATTGCGCACCTGACGTCCCTGGGGTTCACAATCAATGCTCAGAAGAGCGTTATGATCCCGTCCCAACAGGCCACCTTCATAGGAATCTCGCTGGACTCCACCACGATGGTGGAGCGTCTGTCTCAGGACAGAATAGCCGGGTTTCTGTCATGCGTAAAATCCCTTCGCCTGAGGCGTCGAGTCGTGTACAGAACCTGCATGCAAGCAGCGGGTCTCATGGCTTCGGTCGTGCACCTGGTCCGGCTGGGCAGATTCCACATGAGACCTTTTCAGAGGTGGATGTGGTCCCTGAGGGTCCCACACACCCACGGTCATCGGAGGGTGGTCGTGTCACCACATTGCATGGAGACGCTCCGACCATGGTCGCAGGCAACCTTTCTGTCCGAGGGGGTCAGAATAGGCGCTGTGCTGACTTGGAAGGTCATTACCACGGACGCCAGCCTTTCAGGCTGGGGTGCGGTCCACGACGGCTACTCAACCAGGGGGAGGTGGGACTCCGTTCTGAAGGAGGCCCACATCAATTTCCTGGAGTTGTTAGCGGTCTTCCTCGCTCTCAAACACTTCGAGAGCTACATCCTGGGGTGTCATGTCCTGGTCAGGAACGGACAATACCACGACGATGTGTTATGTCAACAAACAAGGAGGCTTGGGTTCCCTTGCGTTGGACAAACTGGCTCGCAACCTAACGCTGTGGTGTGACTCGCGCCTGGCATCGATTCAAGCACTTCATGTACCGGGCCACCTCAACTGCGGGGCGGGCCTACTGTCCAGAGGGAGGCTCCGGTACAGGGAATGGTCACTCCACCCACGGGTAGCGGACATGATCTGGGCCCGGTTCGGCCGGGCTCAGATCGATTTGTTTGCATCCAGAGAGAACATGAAGTGCTCTCGGTTCTTCTCGATAGTGAACAAGGACGTCTCCATGGGAGGAGATGCCTTGGCACATGAGTGGCCGAACGAACTACTGTATGCTTTCCTGCCTCTGGAGCTGATCCCTCAGACGTTGGAGAGGGTCAGACTCCAGGGCCTGACAGTACTGTTAGTAGCCCCGGCATGGGGCGTGTGGAGGTCAGAAATGTCTCCCCTCCTTTACGACGAGCCGTGGCCCCTCCCTCTGTTCAGAGACCTACTGAGACAGGGAGGGAACGAGGTGTTCCACGAGGACCCACAGAAACTAGACCTGTGGGTCTGGCCCGTGAAAGGACGAGCCTGAGCTCGCAGGGGTTGCCTCCTGATGTGGTTGCAACCATTCAGGGGGATAGGGCTGTCTCCACAAGACTAGAGTATGACGTCAGGTGGGACATGTTTGTGTCCTGGTGCTCAGAACGGTCACCACCAGTGGTGGCTTTCCAGGCACCTGTGGGCAGCATCCTGATTTTCCTGCAGGATAGGTTAAATCAGGACTTAGCCTTTTCCACCATCAAGGTGTACCTGGCAGCCATTTCCGCTTGCCACGAGGGGTTCGATGGCAAGACGGTGGGCCATCATCCGCTGGTGCGCCGTTTTATGAACGGTGCTAGGCGGGCCAAGACGGTCAACAGGCCTCTGTTCCCGAAATGGGACCTTGCGGTGGTGCTGGATGCACTCTGCAGTCCTCCTTTTGAGCCTTTTGAGTCTGCAGATCTGAGGATCGTGAGTCTCAAAACGGTCCTCCTGGTGGCCCTGTGTACAGCCAAGCGGGTTGGTGACATACAGGCACTTTCGGTGAGCCCAGAGTGCATGTGGTTTTCAGACGACGGCAAGAGGGTTTTACTGAAACCCAACTTGGCGTTTGTGTCTAAGACTGGAGTGGTGGCTAGGGCCCCAGTTGAGCTGGGTGCCTTCCACCCTCCACTGTTCACGTCAGTGACTGACAAGAGGTTGCACTGTCTCTGTCCAGTAAGGGCGTTGAAGCATTACTGTCAGATGACGGCAGCCAGCCGTGGGTCGTCTCAGCTGTTCGTCTCCTTTTGCTGGTCTGGCCAGAGGAAGGCGGTGGCTAAACCGACCTTGGCCAAATGGATCGTGGAGGCGATCAGGTTGGCCTATGTGAGTAGTGGCTCTGTAGTCCCGGAGGGACTAAGGGCCCATTCTACTTAGGGTGTAGCTGCATCGTAGGCCCTTTACAAAGGGGTGTCGATGCAGGAAATATGCTCAGCGGCAAACTGGTCGTCTCCTTCTTTGTGGCCTTTTACAGCCTGGATGTGGCGGCATCTGAGATGGCGCACACAATCTTGGATATGGCTGCTGGATCAAGCCAGGAGAGGTTGGGGCAAGTCTAAGGGCATGCCTCTCTTCCTGCTTGTTCTTCCTTATAAGCCTCCCCTGGACCAGCTAGGCTGGGGTCCAGGGGAGAGGAGGCCCTGATTCTCTTTTCAGTATGGGTTGGACTCTTGTCTGCCCATTAGCTGAATGAGGTGGACGGAGGGTCGGTCAGTCAGGGCCTTACCTTCGGGTAATTTTCTGCATCCTGGCCCAGTGGGCTGGGGCGCCCATGTGGCTGGGGTCTCGCCTGTATGGCGGGACTGGGTGCTAAGGGCATGCAGAAGGGTATTTTACGAGAGGAGAGACATAATAACTAGAAGTTACGTAGATAACCCCAGTTTTCTGAAGTAAAATACTTACCTAATACCCCTTCTGTGCGCATTCAGCGGGCAGAGGGAAGATATTAGAGGGCGTATCCCAGTGACGCAAGGGTATTTATACCCCTTCCGGACTACCGGTTTCGCGTAACATGACCCTATCCAATAGAATTGTCGCGGGACTCCATGTGTTTTGCTCTGTGCATCGCCAGGGGGCGCTGATATCCCATAAGTAAGTATTTTACTTCACAGATAATAAAACTGGGGCTACCTACATAACCTCTAGTTACAGCTCTTAAAAAGAAGCTGTTTTTCAGCCAGCTTGTAATGCTTTTTATTGTCCAGTACCTTGTTCCAGAGGGGAGGAAAAGTAAATATATAGACGCCTTATCAGACGTCACACTGATAAGAACCAGTATGCGTGCACAGGCCGGCACCAAAATCACCCGACTGCTCATAAGATGCAATAGAAAAGTGGTCACAGCACTCACGTGCAAAAATGTATCTCAAACCTTCAGAAGCAGTGGAGGAAGAAGGCTTAGAATGTTTACTGTGATCTCTCGCTCTTTAAATATATAATACTTAGTTCATGTTGTGTGTAAACGATAAAAGCGATTCTCAAAGCAGTTGTCCTCCAAACCCCACCTCCAGTCACTGTCATTACAACGGAGGGAGTGCTATGATCACGGCAGCAGAGTCTGCTTCCTTGCGCAGCTGCCGCCCCTCGGCCTAATTTATGCAGTGTTGGGCGCAGATACCGGTCGAGAATAGCAAACCTCCAAGCTCACAACGCTCGCATCCGCAGCGTGTTGTGAGCTTGTATGTCAGTTATTCTCAGCGACAGCATGCAACACCGTTGCGTGATGAAGTAAATAACACACACGCAAAGGCTTGCTAGCTCTCATGCATTGAAGGAGGCATGAGCTCGGCTCTAGGCTCTCCCTAGGCTGGCAGTAGCGACCAGGATTGCATACACAATTGGCACTGGGTGAGAAAGTGGGTTACACAAATCGTGGGATAAAAAATAATAGATAAAAAAATACAAATAATAACACTCAAGAGGAGGTTGAATGAACTGAAACCAGTTCTCCTCAAAACACTGGGTTTGGGGAGCTGTTGGGAATTGATCACATGAAACCTGCACCTGCGCATGCAGTCTCAATGTTTGTTTGTTCTAATGTAATATACAGCTTGTGGAACATCCTTCATAATGCTACTGGTAAGTGACTTTTTCACATGTATTTATTTATTGACTTATTCATTTAACAGTGAATACAGGGACAGTGCACTTTAATCAACATTTCAGTTTTCACATCCATGTAAATGAGCCAGAGTTAGCAAAGAGCTAATTTATGTAGTCCCTAAGCAGGCTGTTAAAGGTGGTAACATAACTACAGTACAAAACAGACATATCAATACAATACAAGACAAGTAAACACAGGAGACAGAACAATTACGATAAATTATAAAAGAAATGACACCAGCGACAAAATAAGAGCTGATAATTACCCATTACAAGTTTGGTTTGCTTTAAGCCATCTCTTAGTGTCAAATTCAAAGTAGAATAATTAGTCGTCTCTCTTAATACAGTAAGAAGAATATTCCAGTGATGGGAGGCTCTAGCAAAGACATTCACACTCACGTGTCGGGATATTGGGGATAACAATGAAGGCATTCAGACAAGGTAGAGTGACAGGTTCCTCTTTAATCTGTGGAGGTTGTGATTCCTGGACCAGACTGGGGCTCCTCTCCTCATGTTCAGGGGAAACCTCTTTACACACAGACAGAAGGAGAGAAGAGGCAGCATAAGCACAACATCCAAAAGGAATTTTCTATTTGGATGACATTTATTCTCCTACTTATTGATTTGTTTAGTCACGATCACCAACGCTATTTATATTGTCTCTTCATTGCCACAAAAGTGAGGTGGAAGGGCTTGCACAGAGTTCCATTGAAGTTAAGTGAATTACTTTATTTTCAATGGCTATTTGGTCCAATCTTTTTTCACTCTAGTTTACACCAAATCTCTTTGCTAAAAACAGTCGATCTACAATCTCACAACACATCTCACTTTGTGGCGTTGTGAGCTTGCAGAAAGCTATTTTTGCCGAACATTCCCCCCAGAATAGGGGCTGTTGGGGTTCAAGTGGTTAACTGCTCGGAATCTACAACAGAGTACCGGAAGTATTTTTTCTATTGAAAATCCCCATAGAGAAATATTAGACTGTGTCAGATAAGAACTGTGTTCCAAAAATAAACAGATCAGCTTGGTGATTCTGTCAGGTATGTGACTCTGTCGTTTATCTTAGAGACACACATACAGGTAACTTACACATTGCTACATGTTATTTTATTTTATTTTATTATTTTTATAGCTCAAAATATGGTGAATTATTGTAGTGCAGTTAATTCTTGCCACCGATATTCAAAAATATTCAAAACATTCTGTGATTCTGCCTATCATCATATAACCAAAAGAGGCACAGTGGGTTGAAAGCGCTTTAATGATTTTCTCACAAGTTGTCAGCTGCTGTTTGGACCTGTTAATACAAAAATAAGTAAATTAAATAATGTGGGAGAAATGGGTGAACTTAGTTGTTTTTGGATAGTTTGACATGAAACAGGTGCAAGTATTTGCAACAAATATCAACAATGCAAGGGCTGTTGGTAATCAACACCGGTGCACCAGCAAACCATGCAATATTTTAAGATTTGAATGAATAAGTACTACCAGGACTATCTATCAGAGTAGAGTTCGAAATTATTCTCGAACTCAACTGATGGCCATGCTTGAGGGTTATTAGTCCAGTCTATATGGACATTCTTTACGTTCACAGAGTGTTAATTTGTGCTTATAACGGCAACATCATGGTGGATGATCGATAAGTAACGGGTCACTGTAGTCAGAAGAATGATATTGAGTTACGATTTGTAACTCACAGTCTGTCTGTGGATTTGAAAAATATATATATTTTCTTACTCTTTGATTAAATTAAAGCCTTGGATCACAAGAAGGTCATCTGTCATGACCATCATGGATGATTTTCAAAATAGTGCTTGCACTTTCTCCATTTTTGGTCCGTACATATAGATAAAAAGGTTCAGATTTAACATATAAAGCCCATGGCCACGGATGTTACAATTGTGTACAGCTCCTCAGAAGTACCTTTATATTGCATATTGGAAAATAAAAATAATTTTAATCCCATTGGTGGCCATTTTCTCCATATCCTTTCAACTATGCGACCCTATTGGTTGGGAGGTGTATCAGTATTGCATTCTGATACATTATAACTATTATAACTATGAGAAAATGGACACCGATCGGATTAAATTGCTTCTTATTGAACAATACGGAATATACAGGCCCTTCTGAGGGGACGTACATAATTATAATATGAATCTGAACGCTTATGTAGATGTCCGGACCAAAAAGGAAGAAAGTGCAAACACTATTTATTTACCTTTATAATTTATATGACACAATCTAAGATTTCTCTATGGGGAGTTTCAATATAAAACAGAACTCAGTGATCCAGGGGGATAGCACCCTCTAGCTGCAGTAACGTCACACTTTGGTACGCTTGTTAAAAGGATCCCTGCCTAATAAGCCTTAATAATAATAATAATAACAATAATAACTAGAAAAAGTGCTCCTCGGAGCACAACTCTCCGCTGTTGGGAATGTTGGGAATGTTCTATCTGTATAAGTGTCCTATCCGTCCTGTCTGTATAAGTGTCCTATCCCTCCCGTCTATATAAGTGTCCTATCCGTCCTGTCTGTGTAAGTGTCCTATCCGTCCTGTCTGTGTAAGTGTCCTATCCAATTGTTACAGTATCCGCCATTTCTCAACCATTTCGTGATTGTTCCTGTCTTACCTCACTCTTACCAGACTTGTGTTGGGAATGTTGGGAATGTTCTAATTCTTATGTTCTAACTGTCCTATCCATCCTGTCTGTATAAGTGTCCGATCCGTCCTGTCTGTATAAGTGTCCTATCCGTCTGTATAAGTGTCCTATCCGTCCTGTCTGTATAAGTGTCCTATCCGTCCTGTCTGTATAAGTGTCCTATCCCTCCTGTCTGTATAAGTGTCCTATCCGTCCTGTCTGTGTACTGTAAGTGTCCTATCCGTCTGTGTAAGTGTCATATCCCTCCTGTCTATATAAGTGTCCTATCTGTCCTATTTGCCAATTATGTATCAGCCATGCAGCCATTTCGTGATGGTTCCTGTCTTACCTCACTTTGGCAGTGGCAAAGACACTGCCAAAGTGATGCCATGTATTTATACAATATTTCACCGTATTGTCACGTGTCACGTGAGGCTTGACCAATCGGTGTGTCATATTTAGAAAGTGAAAACAAAACTCTCCTACGGAGAGTAATAATAATAAATATAGCTGCAAGCAGCGATAATACGGGGCCAGGAGAGAGAAAGAGAAATGATAATTCCTTTAACAGTCAGTTCATGAAAGTCCTTGCGGTCTTGTTTCCAATGAGGGCCTGTGAGCAATTAGGGGTTAAGAGTCTTGCTCAGGGACAAATTTCATTTCATCGACACATTTGCTGACCTGGCCTGGAATCGTACCTGGGGCAACCAGAGCCTCTGGCTCCCTAACCACTCAGCTATGGCCGAGAGAGAGAGAGAGAGAGAGAGAGAGAGAGAGAGAGAGAGAGAGAGAGAGAGAGAGAGAGAGAGAGAGAGAGAGAGAGAGAGATGGAAACGGAATAGATTGAAGATAGAAACGAATAGATTGAAGAGACAGAGACATGGAAACGGAATAGATTGAAGAGAAAGACATGGAAACGGAATAGATTGAAGAGAGAGAGAGAGAGCCATGGAAACGGAATAGATTGAGTCATGTTTTTTGCAATTCAACTTAAATGAGTATATATATCTTTGTCCAGGCTGATATTGTCTGTTGAGGATCACAAACTCTTGCCTTCTGTCATGACCCAAGCCCCTGTTTCACTAACACTAAGATCACTCGTTCACAAACCATTTACCAATGAAGAAATTGTACATCTCCTCAGAACCAAAACTAGTGAAAGTAGCCGATCTACAAGCTCACAAACCATTAAAAGTTGTCAGATTGTACATCGGCTATTTTCACAATGAAGTATGTTATACATTGAAAAAACATACTCTCATTGCTATCTGAAAAGTTGTGAGATTGTAGATCAGCTATTTTCACAATGAAGTATGTAAAAAACACTCAATTAAGTATTTCATGTTATCTTTAACAATTGCAAATGTATTCATTGATAGTCATGTTGTGTGAAATGCAACTTAGATGAAGTCTGCACCAAGTGAGGCTTGAACCTGTGACCTTGAGGTTGTGAGACATACACTTAAGCGGGACGCTATTGGACCAACAGACAAACCTCTGAAAAAAGAGATCACACTGATCATACAGTTTCACGCAAATAGCTGAAAAATCCTGGGTTTAAGTGTTTTTCAAACTGCTCAAGATTGCGGACAATCTAAGGGCGGTGCTTACTGGTCAACGTGATAGATGTGTTCCTCATTAGTCAAGGCACATGTGTAAGCAGGTCTAATGGCTGTCGGCCAAACGAGGCATGACTTTTGCCTGTTTAAAGTTTCAATTTTCAAAAAATTGCTATAGCGCCCCCGTTTGACCAATTGGAGTAAGATTGGTTTCAGTGATATTTGGAATGGCCCTTTACATTTCTGCAAAGTTTCAAAGAATGGTAAGTCTGCATGTATGTGTTAGGGGCAGATGAATAATTGTCATAAAACTGCAATATTCATTGGCTCATTAAAGCTTCATTTTTTCACTTATGGAAAATATTTTGCAAACGTTTTTTGGTATAGGTCCAAAGTTCATGTGTAAAAAGTTTCGTGCAGATTACTCAAAAATCCCAGGAGGAGATAGGTTTTAACTGTTTTTCATATAATTCAAAATGGTGGGAGATCTAAAGGTCAGAGGTCAAAAGTCAGAGTGTGAAAGTTGTTCAGCATGAGGAGACGCATGTGTGCATCGAAGTTTCATGGCTGTAGGTGAAACAGGGCATGAGTTGTACCTGTTCAAAGTTGGCATTTTTCAATTGAGTGCTATAGCGCCACCTTTTGACGAAAGATTGTGAGAATTATTTCTTGATTGTTTTTCATGACCATCTATTAGTCCAGGGGCCAAGCCATATTTTGGTACCACCTAAGGTGACCGTAAAGTTTTTGTATTTTTGTCTTCCTACATGTCTCTAGTTTATATTTTGGTATGATAACCCTTCCAATCTTGTAGCTTAATGGCAGTTATCACTACCTACCGGCTAATGTATCCGGTAGGAGACACAAAGTAGAATCTTTGTGTCTCCTACCGGAAATACACCCGGGCATCAAATTATTGGGACAAAAAACAAAATATATCCATGCATTCAAGGCTTCATGGGGTGTGCAATTGATAGAAAATGAATAACCTTTAAGTTTCCCAGGGGGACTCTACCCATTCAGCTATGACCACCCTAGACCGAAGGAGGGTCAACTTTTACAAGCTTATGGAAAGCAGTCTTTTTGCAAACACCAAAAATCTGAGAAGTTATCAATTGCACACCCCATGAAGCCTTGAATACATGGATATATTTTGTTTTTTGTCGCAATAATTTGATGCCCGGGTGTATTTCCGGTAGGAGACACAAAGATTCTACTTTGTGTCTCCTACCGGATACATTAGCCGGTAGGTAGTGATAACTGCCATTAAGCTACAAGATTGGAAGGGTTATCATACCAAAATATAAACTAGAGACATGTAGGAAGACAAAAATACAAAAACTTTACGGTCACCTTAGGTGGTACCAATTTGTGAAAATATCAGTGTTGGCCCCTGGACTATATCATATGGCCGAGTTTCATAAAAAGCGACTGCACGGTTCAGCCAGAACTGCCAAAAGTGGCAGAAAAAGAAACGGAATAATACCAATAACAACACGGGTCCATGCTGGAAGCCTGGCCCCGTAATAATAATAATAATAACTTTATTTGTATAGCACCTTTCATACAAAATTGCAACCCAAAGTGCTTCACATCAAGACAATAAACAGTAGAATGCCAGAAAAAGAATTGTCAAACAGAAACATAACTAAACAATGTAATTAAACTAAACATCAAGTAAACATAGGGCAGATTTATACACAATAAAAAAATAGAAATAGCAATACAAAATAAAAGTAATAAAAATAATAAAAACAAAACTTGAATACAAAATTAATCTAATTAAATCTAAGTGGTATCTCTGGTATATATAAATCTCTAGTGGTAATATATTCCACAACTTAGGGCCATAGACCCAGAAAGCAGCCTCACCAGTGTTTTTAATACATTATAATTGCCCTCTATAACTAAAACTAAAAATTGAAAACACCTTAAATATTGTATTTATTTATTTTAGGAACAGTTAATCTTTCTAAATAATGTCATTGATCATGACATTATTTATAATGCAAAACTAAAAGTAGTGTCATGATTGTGAGAAGCCATGAGGACAAAAAAATGGCTTTCCCAGACATCTACCTAAGTGACAGTCGGTCGGTTATCTGGGCCACATTTTTTCCGACAATCTCCAAGGTGATAGAGATATGTCTAGGCAGTGCTGTATACTTTATGCCCAGGCCAACATGCTGCTTCGAAGGTTCAATATGTGTTCTGATCCCGTTAAGTGTGCGCTTTTTAAAGCATTTTGCACTTCTATGTATACAGCCTTCTTGTGGTGCACATACAAGAAGGGTAGTATAAAGGCTTAAGGTGGCATACAATGATGCCCTGAGGATTCTACTTAAGGTCCCTAGATGGCAGAGTGCCAGTCACTTATTTGTGACATGTGGTATCCACACTTGTGAGGCCCTCTTAAGACATTCCATGTATGGTTTCATGTATGGATGAGTCCCGGAACAGTATTATTGAGGATATAGTCAATCCTGGGAAAAGCTGTCTCAGGTACTCGTCCAGGCTGCGGAAACACTGGAGAGATGTGTGATTTTATGTCTTTGAATGGTATGGTTGTGTTTTATGTGCCGTTTTTATTTTATTTTATTTCATTGTATTTGTATGCTGTGCTTTTATATATGCTCTATGGACCCCCTGAGTGTCTGGAATAAAGTTTGAATTGAATTGTAATATGCCTTCTGCCCAAATCTGCCCAAAAAGTGTATTTTACACGTGAGGTGGGGGGCTCAGGGTGTTCCCACTTACAGGGCCGCATTAAGACCCCGCAGGGCCGTGGAACACCACCAAATCAAAGGCCCCCCCAGTGGCGTAATTTCACACGCGCGCTGATCCCCTTCCCCTATTCCCTTCCCCTATTCGCTCATACTAGGACATGACCTATGTGTAGGCAGAAGAATACATTGGCTATTTGAAAATAGCAGATCTACAAGCTCACAATGTGTCGCAGTGCGACAAGTTGTGAGCTTGTAGATCTGCTATTTTTCCCAATGTTTTTTTTTTAAACGTGGAACATTGCAACACAAATGTTGCATGGGGTCCCTGGCATGAATGGTAATGAAACATGGTAATGAAATGAAGCATAATGAACCAACCTGCTCTGTGTAGTTTGATGTGTGGCTGTAGCATCACGTCCAGCAGTTTGTTTTGCTTCTCCAGCAGAGTTTCTAGTGTCTCCATCTCTCTCTGGAAGAGGTTGCACATGAACTCTGCAGCCGCACGGAGGCGCTCCGACACAAACACTCTGACACGAAGCTTCACACGACAGACATCATAAGCACCACCACGCTGCTGTTCGTCCAAAACACACAATAATATCTCCTCTCCCACCGACGTCAGGTGTTCGTTTATCGACAGGACGACAGCCGTACAGACTCCATTTGACTCGTTTTATCTCCTTTATGAGACATTTTTGTTGAGACTCTTTGTTGTCCTGAGTTACGCAACTAACTAGCGCTTACTCCTCGTCCCTAGTGTTGCCAGGTTTTGCGAGAGAGAAATAAGCTACCTCTATGAAAACAAACCCCAAAAAGAAGTGAGCCTTGCCTTCGCCCTTAAAACATAATATACTTTGAGACACACATCCGGGTTTTTGACCAATAAGCGCCTTTGATTGGCCCCATTTCGGCACAGCTGGCGTTTTTTTGGGCTAAACAAAGAAATTACGCGACGTGTCGTTGATCCCCTTCCCCTATTTGCTCATACTAGGACATGAGTAGGCAGAAGAATACATTGGCTATTTGAAAATAGCAGATCTACAAGCTCACAATGTGTCGCGGTGCGACAAGTTGTGAGCTTGTAGATCTGCTATTTTTCCCAAAGTTTTTTTTTAAACGTGGAACATTGTAACACAAATGTTGCATGGGGTCCCTGGCATGAAATATTTGACCTGAAAATGTTTGAGAAAAACTGGTTTAAACAACATTACGAGGCAAGACCAAATAAGCAAACACTTAAGAAACAAGTCCAAAAAAACGCAACCGCCAATATTTACAAGCAACTTTCCAGAAAAACAAGCCCAAATTCGCTTATAATAAACTGACATGGCAACACTGCTCGTCCCGGGCATAGAGGTATAAGGTCCGGGTCGACGTTGTTCAAGCATGCATACATGGGGGAGTAAAGGATCCAGGCACTGTTGGCTTTCGCCCCCTCGTGGAGGGAGTGTGTAACTGTCACTCAGTAGTGGAAGAACAAGTACTCGCACTTATTTTTACTTCTGTAAAAGTATCAATACCGCAATGCAGGAATAATATAGTAAAAGTCCGATATTAAAAATGTACTTGAATAAAAGTACAAAACTATTAGCATCAAAATATAAATGACTTAATAGTACCAAAAGTAAAAGTACTTATTAAGCAGAATGTCCCATTTTAAATCTTTTCAAATGTAGCTTAAACGCAAAACTGTTTTGAGCTTGTAGATCGTCTATTTTCAAATAGCCAAAGTATATAAGGCTGAAGTGGTTAATGTAACCTATGTTGTTCTTTTTCTTTTTATATATATATATATATATATATATATATATATATATATATATATATATATATATATATATATATATATATATATATATAATAATCAACATCTTCAAAGTCCTAATAGTACAATGATCAAATTGTTGTAATGGAGTTTTGGACAACATACAATGTTTCAACCTCATATACAAACTACACAACATAACTGTTACTAAAGGATTGCAAAGGACTACACAGGAATGCTGTCACAACCTTCCCTAAAAGACCTGGAGCAACACTCCACACGCCCAAGACTCTTCTCCCCTCTGGCTCCCAAACTGTGGAACCGTTTGTTTGGGAGCAGCTCGACAAGCTCAAAACGTGTCGCTTCGCGCCCCGGTTCAAGCTTGCAGATCTGCAAATATTGTGTGATAGGCCTACTTTTAGTCCATGAGCCCCAAAATTGACAAATGATTACCGAAAGAGTGGGTAAAACCAAACCTATATAAAATTGTTCATAGGGTCAGTACGAGTAAATAAATATATGATAACCTCTCCACAGGAGCAGCTTTTTCATGGTTATCAAACATTTTGTGATTTTCCCCATACGTACATGACAGGTGAAAAAATGACAACATTTAAAAAAGAGTTATCATAATGGAACTTCCTGAGTTGATTACTTACATGAAGACAATGATTTTTCGTATTACAAGTTTTCTGAAATTGTATATTTACATATGCAAATTAGGCATTAGGAAAATATGCCCACATTTGCATAATTTTCCAGAATCAACATTGAAACATTGGACAAAGCCAGAGTCAACATACTTATTTCATTTTGTTAAGATGTCGGAGTCAAAGGTTTTTAACGAGGGAATATTCAATATCTGGCTCAATTTTGGGGCTCTGGCTCATGGACTAAATGCATAATTTGCATATTTAAATATACAGTTTCAGAAAACTTGTAATACGAAAAATCATTGTCTTCATGTAAGTAATCAACTCAGGAAGTTTCATGATAACTCTTTTTTAAATTTTGTCATTTTTTCACCTGTCATGTATGTGTAGTGGGTTGAGCTCAAGCCCCCAGAACCCAGTGCTTGCATTGAAGCGAAATGGACATGCTGGCCATTCGTAGGTACTGCAGCTTAAAACGGATGGGGCCACTGCAAATGTACGAGCAAAAACGGTTTCGACCAATGGGCTTGACTCACGAGCTTGCGCACAAGCTTGCGCACAGGGACGCGCACCTCTGTGACGTAAAACGCGTCACTTCTGTGACGCAGAACGGATCACAGTGGCCCCAAATAGGCTACGCCCATCACACTTTACAACCCGGAAGAAGGGGTGAATTCGCTTCATGCGCTGTGTGAGCAACTCAATGCAAGTGGACGGGAGGCGATATCCGGTGCCCTCTCTATTATTTTTAACTCTATGGTTGAGCTTCTCTGGTTGCCCCTAGCAACGCAACGCAAAGCAACGCCCCCCGTAATCACCAGGCTGATTAATAGGCAGCTGTACGCGGCCGCTAGTTAGTTGGCGTTTGTCCGTCTGCCTGGTCGTGGGTTGTGAGCATCGCGGTTCAGCGTCTCGTTTAAGGTACCGAATGTAACTATATGTGTTAACGGTATATTGATGTGTGAGCCCAGCAAAACTTAATGTTGTTATACTCTGCAGGTGCTCACTGCTCCCCCCTCCCCGACCTGTTCTCTTCGTAAGCGAGAGGTGTGCGTGGCGTGCTGTCTGTCTGTTTGTCCAGTCTGTGCTGCTCTAACTGTTTATAGAGGTAAGGCAGTCGCGCTGCGCACATTGTAGCTTGTTTTATGTTATTGATCAGGTTATTAATTATGTCATGTTTGTTTTGTTAGGAGAATCTCCGTTTGTCGCTGCTGTTTTTGTCCTTATTATTTTGGTTATCTGATTTAGTTATTTGATTTAGGTTTATTTTTGGTTATTTGATTTGGTTATTTGATTTTTGTTTATTTTGATTTATTGTATTTTTGCAAACCAGCTGCTCGATAATAGATATATAATAGTATAAACTGAGGTATCTTTGGCTCCGGCCGTACCAGTGCTAGGGGGCTATAGTTGTAGTCCCGACAGGTGGGTGGTCACTGGTGATAGGCTGTATTGGAGTTTGTGTTAGTTTTAGTGCATGATTTACTGTTTTAGCTGCATGCTGATTTAGTTTTTAAGAATTCAGTGTTGTGTTGTTTTTAACATTTTTTTCTCTTGTCTTTTAGTGCGTGTGCCGTTTGTGTGCTTTTGGTGGCAGTGAAACCCCTCTCTCCTAACTCCCTCACTCCCTCCTGTGTGTAAGGACACCTATGCCCCCTCGGTTACTGGTACTCTAGGCTATTGCCCCATTTAGTGAGGGCTGTTAACAAAAAAATATGGACACGGCTGACAAAAGCGCCAAACTTTTTCTACATGCTCTCCATCACCATAAGTTTCATTTTGGAAGGGGAGCCACGTCATCAAGATGGCAGAAGGCGGCCATCTTGGATTTCAAAGATGTCCACCATGTAATATCTATAAGTGCCAATATCTCGGCTTCAAAGCCACTTAGAAGGTCAATCTTGGTGTCAAAATATATTTTTTTCTGGGTCAAGCAATGCAATAAAGCTATTGAGAATACCACTAGATTTTTATTTGTGCCAAGATCAAATAAATATGGTCATTCTAGCAACATATTTACATAATATTCAACTTGGTTAGCAGTCAGACACATGGAGCATGAAGTGAATTGACATTCAAATTATCTGTCACATTGACAACTGCAAAGATCTGTGCAATTCCAGTGTGCCTTCTTGCATGAGCACCTTGCACCACAACCACGTTTACAAACGCACTTGACCAGTTCATTGCAGGCTTTTGACGCCATCGGTAGAATGCTCCACACAGGAAGCCAGACCTGGTTGTTGTCATCCAATGTCCATCCCCATCCTTCTGGACTGGGTGTCGGCTGCTGGGCCAGTTCAGACGTGGCCCAGATCCCAGACTGGTAGGCAACTCGCTTCACGTGTTGCAACAGTGAATCTTGCATTGGTGGAATGTGTTCCATCGTTTTGTTCTTCTGGCAGAACAACTCTCGCCGTGCTTCATTGACAGATTCTAAATCACTTGTCTTATCATACATGATGACTGTGAAACGCTCAAGAAGCTGAAAGTGTTGGGCATCTATGGTCACTTAAGTGTATGGATTTTCTGCCATATAGTTGAAGGCCTGGGTGACCTCAGGGTAGGACTTCCACGCCACCCATGCTGATTTCTTCCCTTTCCCGCAGAATGCTGATGTTGTGTCACAGCCTGTGTAACAGTGGAAGATGGGAAGTGCTGTGGACTTGTCTTTGCCCAGAGCATGGCAGATGGTGTTTATATGAACATAGGTGTAGTTCTTGCCAGTGCCAAAAGCAACCCAGATGTCTGCAGCTGGATACTTGGAGAGCAGGGCATGGAACTTGCCGATGAGGATAACGACAACATCCGTATCCACAGTGCGTATCAAGCAGGTAGAACAGCCATGTTCCAGGGCATCAAGCAGGTGAATCACTATACTGGTGTCGGCCTCTTCGTGGTTACATGGCAGCATGGAGTGGCTGGTGTCTGTGCCGACCACTGTGATGCCAGATGTGATGAAGACCAGCTTGCCCTCTGGCCAGGCGGTGGATGCAATCTCCCCAGAGAGGAAGGTAAAGAGTTCCTGCTTGTTTATAGGATCACGCAGGAAATCTGGCCAATTCCCCGGCAGCTTGTTCTGACCAGCCACCTTCCGTCGTATCCCTTTGCCTCGCTTCTCCCTCGTTGACTCTTTTATGCTGCTGGTGATGTAAGTATCCCAGACCACATCAACTCTTTTGGAGATCTCCAGGTGTTTCATGATGTGGGGAACAAAGACACAACTGGCATATTCGTCAAATGTGGTAATGTTGGTAGTGGACAGGAAGTGCATCACAGCAGCTCCATCGAGTATGTTGACATCAAACGTAGCTGGAGGTTCTTCTTGTGTCAGAATATTTAGCAGATCTGACTTCTTTCCCAGCCATAGTTTCCCTCTGTCAGATAGAGAGGGAGGGTATGGGTGGTTTTCATGTTTAAAGAAGGTGCTCATGTTCCCCTCTCTGTGTTGCATGGCTATATATAACCGGGAGAAGAGTGCCACATCATCTTTCAACATTGAGATCTGCCCTGCCTGCTTGGTCTTGATCTTGAGTGTCGGGCATCTGAAGAGAGGCAGTAAGTTATTTTTGATGGGCTCATGAATGGAGTGTGTGCGGTCCATGATCACTGTCTTATGGTACTTGTTGTACTGTTCTCTGCCCACTGATTCCACAGTGCGGACTGTGTTAACCACTGACTCGTCAATCACATTTCGTGTGTCCAACATTAGAAGCTTGTGGCTATCGTCTAGGAACGGATTGCCCATCCCACTGATGGTGTTCACAAGTGCTAGTGTTTGCTCTTTGAATGTCTTTTGTGTAGCCATTCCTTCTTCATGGTGGTGTTGTTTATTTCCTTTTTCTAATTCATACTCATGCTCAAACTCTTTTAGGAGTCGCGCTTGTTCAGGCCCTGCGATCATCCACCTCTTGAATGCGGAGGGATTCTCGGTCAGTCCGACTGCACCTCCAGAGCCCTTCATCAGATCATTATTCTGCTCATGAGCCTGGTCTATTGGTATGCGTGAGAATCTGTTTGTGGTCTTGGGAACAACCCAATGACCATGTTCTGCAAATTCCTCATGAATGGACGTTGGCAAGCTTTCCACGTCGCGGATGTGGACAGGAATCCATCGGGCATAGTTGTGTACATATTTTGCCAGAATTTACCAAATGATCTAATATTGGCTGAATTAGTCACTTATTGATATTCCCTATAGTTTTATTGCATTCCTTGTCCCAGAAAATGTATATTTTGACACCAAGATTGACCTTCTAAGTGGCTTGGAAGCTGAGATATTGGCTTTTATATATATTGCATGGTGGCCATCTTTGTAATCCAAGATGGCCGCCTTCTGCCATCTTGATGGTGTGGCTCCCCTTCCAAAATGAAACTTAAGGTGATGGAGAACATGTAAAAAAAAAAAGAGTGGCGTAGTCTGGTATCCTGTTTCCGGGCCTAAGTGCCCTGGTCACATACGTATGGGGAAAATCACAAAATGTGTGAAAAAGCTGCTACTGTGGAGAGGTTATCATATATTTATTTACTCATACTGACCCTATGAACAATTTTATATAGGTTTGGTTTTGCCCACTCTTTCGGTAATGAAATCTTGTCTGGCTCATGGACTATTTAGGCTAATCAAGTAGGGCATTTATTTACGAAAAAACACAAAAAGTTAGAATACAGAGATAAAAGGTTTCTGCCCGGCGAGGTAACCAGACATTTCGCCCTAAATCCATTTCGCCCGTGTTTTATGTTAACTTGTGCAGTCCTTATATCATAAGTAACTTGCTGTCATCCCACATCTAAAACGACATCAATGTTGTTTTACTTCGTAGTCCTGATTCCAGGTTCACATATTCTCCATTCAACAATTCATTAAGGCAAATATTACTTAAATGTAAAGGGACTCATATCATACACAAATACTGTGTTAGGAAGTGTTCACATTAAATACTGTCAAAGTTCGCCTCACAGCTACAGTTAGACTTAAATATAAAAGCACACAATGAAGCTATTTGTGGGCTTTAAATACCTGAAATGGTGGAGCTTTCTCCATGACATGATGCGTTCACAGGATGCATTGAATTGCGATATGGATAAGTGTTTAAAATGATTGTGATGCTAAAATAATACATTTTAATGGGGACCCCTGTTTTGGTTGAAAATGCATCATTTCAGTTGGCCCGTTACGTAACCCCTACAACAAAGTATAAATGAGAACCTCGAGGCTGCATAGATGTGGACAGAATACACAAAACACAACGTAGGGGATTAATAAAGAAGGCACCGTGACCTGGCGAAGATGTACTAGACATTTAAATGTTGTCGTTCTTGCTTGGTACCCTGTTCTATTAAAGAAAAAGACTCCAATCTTCCAAGTTGTTCCAGTGCCTTCTTTATTCAGCTATATGTGTCGGCTCCTGAGATCCACCGGACCAGCCTGATTTAGGCTCGAGGCACGGTGGAACGTCCCGTTATTCACAACATAGGGGCTGTGATAGCTACAGTATGTACTTGGTCCCCTCTTTTCCCCCTCGACACCAAATTTCCTCGCCAAATAAAATGACAATCTACAAGCACACACATTTTTTGCAGAATGCTAGCCCACAGAATAGGGATGCTAGGGTTCAAGTGTGGGTTGCCAACCGTCCCGTATTAGCCGGGACGCCCCGTTGAGCCAAAAGGGGCGTGTCCCGTACGGGACTTTGTTTGTCCCGGACTCCGGTGTAAAGGGAAAAATAAAAAATATATTTATGTTTGCGCACAATACAGTGTGTCTGGCTGCGTGTTTGTGTGCTGTATGCGAAGGGCGCTAGGACCGCTCAGTTGACAGGGCAGGCACAGTGCTCGCACGCGCGCGTGCGTGTGATTTTCTCCGGTGGGCGCGGCATCATTGTTTGTGTGGCATGTCAGCAGCCTGTTCGGTCGTGTGGGAAAATGAGCGCTGCCGGTGGAGAAGCAGGTGATAATGAAAGAGGAGAAGTCGGGTCTTCCCCCAAAATAATTAAATCACATAACCCTAACCCAACCCTAAAACCAAAATAAAGTAACAAAAAAAGTAACTTTATCCGCGGGAAACCCGAAAAAAAAACCGAAAAACCCCCCGAAAAAACGGGACACATGTGTCCCGGTTTTTTTTTTGTGTCCCGTTTCTCCAATTCTGGATTTGGCAACCCTACTGGATCATATTTCTAGATGTGAGAGAGCTGCACCATCCAAAGGAGGATGTATGCCGGCTCTCGTAATCAGAGCAGGTTTCCCCCAGAAAGTCTGCCAATTATCTCTGAAGCCCACGCCATTTGCTGGACACCACCTCAACAGTTTGGCAGGGCAGTACATCTTCGGTTACTGTAGCCCATTGGTTCTCAAACACTTTCATGTCAAGGTCTCCCTAATTTGATAGGTATCTGGCTGCGGACCCCCATCTGAAAATATGTGGTGCCATGTACTTGTAGAGTCTTGATTTTTTTTTTGAAAAATTTTGAATAATTTCAACAACATAAATATTGTCTTATGGGGGATAAGACTAGATTTTTGTTGTCAAAATTATTCAAAATGTTAAAAAAAAATGTCAAGACTCAATACAATAGTACAAGTACAAGTATGTATGTATGTATGTATGTATGTACGTACGTACGTATGTTACACCTTAACTGTACACCTTAACCCCCCCAAGGGGGGGCAGTGCGTGAGGAGAGCAAAAAAAAAGGAGCCCAGGGGGGGAGGGAGGAGCAGGGGGGGGGGAGGAGCGGGTGCGAGGAAGCGAAGGCGTGTGTCTGTGCGGGTTATGTTAACTTCATGAGAACCATGTGTTCGTGTGTGTAGAGAGTATAGCCTGAAGTTTGTCCTTGGTGTTTTCACCCAGTCCAGTTATCTCATGCGCTGGTGTCAGAGCGATAACACAGCGAGTTGTGAGGCTGTGGGAGACGGCCTTGATTGGGTTCCGACCCAGAATCATAACAACAGGTGGCCATGGGGGGGGGGGGGGGGGGGGTGATCTTGGGGGGGGGGGGGTCCTTCTCCACATTGTAGCCACGCAGAGCAGTAACTCTCTCAGCGATGATCTCCATTGTGCGGCCACTGGCTGAGATGACGTCCACAACACGTTTCAGGTCAGCGACGATCTCCGTTGTGCGGCCACTGGCCGAGATGTCGTCCACAACGCGTTTCAGGTCCGAGATCGATGTCTTGATGTTTTCCCACATGTGTTCTTTCTCAGAGAGAGACGCCAGCTTGGTGTCTAGCTTGGACTCTCTCTCCAAGATCGATGCCAGGATGGTGTCCAGCTTGATGTCCAGCTTGTGGACTCTCTCGTTGACGATGTTATCCGTGTCGCGCCTCAGTTCGGTGATGTTGTCCACGATGTTATTCGTGTCGCGTTTCAGTTCAGCGGTCACACCCGCCTGAGTTGTCAGCACTCTGCCAATCTCCATTATCATTACAGGCAGCCTGGGGGCTCCATCCAGGGCAGCTGTCTTGCCAATTTTTCGATACACAAGTGCAATGCCCGCTCCAATCAGCAAAAAACCTGTTATCATAAAGACAAAATTATAAACATCTTCAATGTCCTCGATAGACAAAATGGACAGACACAGAACTCGCCACTTGTAGTGGGCATCGCCCATGTATCCGGCCAGAAAGGTCCCACCGGGGCATTTGGGGTCCTCAGGTCCAGTTTTCCGAGTTGAGAAAATTTGGTCTATGGCGTTTAACGACCAGTTAAGAATTTCCATGTTTTACACCCGGGATTGTTCGTGGGTACAGTGTAGAGAAGCGAGGTGGAGGAGTGGAGAGATAAGGGTCAGGAGGAAAGAAAAGTGCGACCGCCTTCGTCAGCAATATAATGTTATATAAATAGAATGTTTTTTTTTTTAATTCATGGATGAATGAAGGAAGGAATGAATGAATGAATAAATAGGTTAATACAAATGTGTTCATGCCACAATTCACATTCAATAGGTTATTCTTGCAAATTTCAATAAAATATTAGCTTATAGTATAATTATTGTAAATAAATAAACAAATAAATATAATAAAATTTTATAATTTGTATATATATATATATATATATATATATATATATATATATATATATATATATATATATATATATATTATATGTGCATTAAATAAAGCAAATAAATGCACATATATTTTCGGGTGACTATCATTTGTTTTGAGATCCATACAGCCTCGACCACTCGAGGCTGTGGAAGGTTGGGAAGAAAAGAGAGGGAAAAACAAGTCACTAAAGCATCTTTTGTCTTCAAAGCCTTTTAAGCCATTTAATCATTTGTTCTCCGGTGACAAAGCATTGGAAAATGGCACCAAATAGGCCTGTACATTTTTGTGTGTTTGTTTTTGCTATTATACAATTACTTGTGATGAAACGGAGAAACAGATAGAATTCGAAGACAGAGGAAACTGAGAAGTGCAGCACTTGCTGCACTGCAAAGACGTCAAATTGTGAGTAAAAAGTAATTCTCAATATGAACAAAATGCTGTCATAGTAGCAAATTACACCCTCTCCTGGGCAAATTAAACATGGCACACGCAGTGGTGTAAAGCAGTGGTACTCAACCCGTGGGTCGGGACCCCCAGGGAGGGTCAAAAGTAATCAACAAACTATAGGCCTACTATAAAAACTGGTTAAACCTTGACCAAATTGTGAAATCATATAAGAAAGAGGCAAAACAATGAAAATAACCGATCTACAAGCTCACAACACATGCTGTGAGCTTGTAGATCTGCTATTTTCACAATATCGATCTGTTGAGGCATCTAAATCGAATGCCTCAACTCCTTAATTCCAAGTGCTTATCAGGGTTCAAATATGATTATTTTTGGGGGGGCCCGGGTTGAAAAGGTTGAGAACCACTGGTGTAAAGTAACTAAGTACATTTTGTAGGATTATGCGAAGGCTAAAATGTAACTTAGATGGCATGTTATGTAGACAGATGCCAGGTCATTGTTGGCCTGGCATCCTATAGTGTGTATAGTTTCAAGGTTGGCTGATGATAGGTTCTTGGTTTACGTATGTATTATTTATTATTAGATTAGTGAACTATTACAGGTGAAACAAGTGTAGAGCCCTGCAAAAATATAGGAAATGAATATGTTTATTATTTTGGCATATGTTTATTATTTAATTTCTCTCAGCAATGCACTGTTGTTTAACATCAGCTTTTATTTTGCTAATATAGCTTCCTGCCTACTGGTGCCTGTTTTTGTGCCAATGTGGTATCAGTGCGAGGGGGTTGGCATATTCTAAGCCAATAATATAACCTGTTGTTGAAAGAGACTTCCTTGTTGTTCTAACGCGCCAAAGAAAAGGAGAGTTGTGGAATAATCTGATTGTGGTTTGGGAGGAAAAGCGCCACTTTCTTTAAGAAAGCGAGGGTATCGAGACTGAAAGACATTCACAGTATTGGCACAATTATTCTGTCTTATTTTGTTTTGTTTGTAAGTCTAGTGCCTCGCTAAAAACTATTCTCCAGTTCAGTCTTGTCTCGGGAGAACCGACGCGTCCGGTGTTTTGTTTACAAGCTTGTTTTCGGGGACGTTTACGTTAAACGTCTGCTCGATCTGCTGAGGACAGTAACACCGCGGACCGTGGCTTAACCAGGAGACCCAGTGGAGAAGAGGAGTCGCCGACGGGTCGCGCGTCAACGCTGCGTTGGAGACGGGACGTGCGCCGCGGTGGAATATGTCCTGTGGAATATACCGTGTTGCTCATTCATTCAAGCCCGTGGAGCCCTCGTGAACTTGGCCGTGACTCGCACGGAGGCGTGAGTAAAGGGAGGATAACTGACACTGACTGAAAGTGTTGCTTTTATTTTGTGCACCAACGTATGGGCCCCACCGTTTACAAAATCCAAGCGCTTGGTATTAGGGTTTGAACATTTTTGCTCTGTGTGAATTGTGACCACACACACACACACACACACACACACACACACACACACACACACACACACACACACACACACACACACACACACACACACACACACACACACTTGTTGTGTTTTGTTTGGGATAAATATCCCTGAAAAAAGGGTAAAGTGTTATTTCAAGGTTAATAAGTGTTATTGGATTTATATGCAGAGGTTTGTTAAAATTCAATGTTTAATTCTTTATTGTCAACTGTTTTGAAATAATTATTGCTGTCAACCATTGCACCTTTACACACACACTTCCACTCAAACAAAAAAGAAACAGAATAAATCCCTTTGTTTATTATTCTGTTTATATGGTTGCCCTGAGCGATTTATTTTTACTATTCTGAGGTTGTACATTTTGGTACTGTTACTAACTATTCACATTTTCTGGGGAATACAAAGAAAGCTCATAGTTTATGGGTTAGTAATCTCCAGTGGAGGCACCGCACCATAAGTATTCTGTTGCTATCAACCCAAGCCTGCATTAGTACTGGTAAACTAGGTGAATCAGCCAGTTCAACACCAACAGAGAATACAGGATCCTGTTTTATTATATGAGACTTTTGGCCCTTTTATAGTGAGGAAAAGGGTTACACAAGCCCAAATAAGCAACTACACTTTAGAAAGAAGCCCATATAAGCAACTACACTTTATAAGCAACTACTTTGTACTGTAGTATAACTTTGTTTAGACACATATTTAATTTCAGGACCCCATGTTAACAGACTATCTTTATTTATCATTATCATTTATTTATTATATTTATTTATTTACGATTATATCTCTATTTTTTTGCAGAGTGAACGCCCAGATCAGTACTGCGTTGTGAACCGCCATGTTCCAGTGTTGAAACTGTACTTTAATGGCCAGAGTGACCTACGTCCAGACTTCCGTCTTTCCCGACGCTCAATAGGCATTCTTGTGCGAACCCTCCAATCTCCAGTTGACCCCGGCTGGGGTCATGACCTAGAGGTTCTCGTGTTCCTGTTTTGGCTGGCAAGTGCAACCTCCTACCGTGTGGTCTCTAAAGCGTTTGACATCCCACGCTCCACGGTGCATGACATCGTCCATAGAGTTGCAAACCAGGTCATCAGGATCAAAAACAGGGTCATCTTTTTTCCACCCCCTGATGAAATCCCAGTAACTGGATTGGGGTTTGAGAATCGTGCTGGAAACACAGCATTCAACAGAGTTGTGGGCAGCATTGATGAATGTCATGTCAGAATAAAGCCCCCTAGCAAAGATGGCCAGTGTTATTTTAAAGGAGGCACACCATGAATTAAAACAAAATATTTGATATTTAATATCATATGGTGTATGTCCCTCAAACCATTTTCAAAAGGTTTGAGCCTAAATCAACACTCAGATATACTCATCCCAAGTCAATTCTCTCAGGCTTATAAAGCACTTTCAGCTGCAATACCAAAACGTCCTGTTGGGCAGAGGGGTGCTACTGAGCAATTCTGTCTGTCAAAATACATGGGCAGAATGGTTCGTGATGTAAGCAAACATGCCATTCTGAGATGGCCTGTTCAGACACGCCCATTCTGAAAATCTCTGAAATGAGAATGAATGACTGAATGTTAAAAAAAAATGTTGGGGTACAAGAGACACTGGGGAGCCCAAAAAATACCAAAAAAATAAATAAAAAAGTGAAATTCATGGTGTGTCTCCTTTAACAGAAAGCTATACCATTCGATCCAGATGCAGGCAGTGTGTGACAGTGAGTGCATCTTTCTGGACATATTCGTTGGATACCCAGGCTCAGTCCATGATTCTCGGGTGTTGAAAAACTCCCCAATGTATGTCCAAAGACTGTACCCACCTGAGGGCTACTGCATCCTAGGGGATGGTGGCTATCCCTGCCTGTCTGACCCAATTGCACTGATCACACCCAACAGGCACCATGCAAGGGCCCGTTCTGTCATTGAACGGGCCTTTGGCATCCTGAAAACCAGGTGGCGTTCCCTCTTTTTCAAGGCCCTGGAAGTGCACCCTCTTTTTGCGGTGAAGGTCATTGCCTGCTGTGCCATTTTGCACAACTTTTGCCTCAAAGCTGGAGATACCCTTGAGCCTGAGGAAGAGGAAGAGGAGCCAAATGAGGGTGGTCAGCAACCACAGGACCAGCAGGATGGGGAACAGCTGCGTGGCCGCATTGCTGCAGCCCTCTCAGTCCCAGCCAACCCTCCTGAAGCCCTGAATGAACATGATTATGTTTAAACACTTGAACTACTGGGAAGACTAGGCAAAATCAGCAAATCTACAAGCTCAACGCTTCACTATAGTGTTGAGCTTTGAGCTTTTGTTTTGATGTAGACGGAAAGAAAAAAGCTGTCTTCTCAATATAGCAAGTGCAGCACTAATCAGTTCCCCATCTTCTAATTCTGTTTCTTCTGTCATTTAATGTAATGTAATTGTGGGTGGCATTTTGAATGAGGTAGTTACAGACCTAATGTAAATAGCCATATTTATATTGTCATTATTTATTCATGATGTATTTATAATATGGCATATATATAAATAATATAGTAGCAATGATTATTGAAATATATAGTATTCATAAGATGTAACATGTAAATAGTTGTAGAAATAGTCATAGCATAGTGTGAGTAATGAATTCATATGAGAAATGTTCATCCAGTTTAGAAAACATTTATTTTGACAATACAAATTAAATGATTTCAAATGTAATTCTTTGGTTTTCAATGTAACAACATGAATTTTGCATGTAACTACATGAATTGAACTATTTTACCCCTCTACCAGGTAAATTGTGTAAAAAAAACAAAAACATAACATATAAAAACTGGCCTCTCTAACAAGAGAGTAACAACCCAAAAAAACAACAACATTGTGCTACATTTTGGCCACAATAAATAGTGCAAGATAGAAACAACAACAAAAAATACTTTAACTGCCATAGAAAGTGCAATGTCCCGAGTCACATTTCGGACTTGAATCATTAAACCAGGGTTCAACCCATTAAAACGGGGAACGCACCTGTGTAACCTCTTTTATACTTAAAAATAAAACAAAATAGCTGAAATAGCAAGATCTTGTAGATCTGCTATTTTTTTTTAAATCGTGAACATTTTGTGCAAATCTTTGAATATATATATTTTTAAAGCGAACATTTTAACTCAAATCTTTGCTTCTGGGGGTCGCTGGAATAAAATATTTTGAGGTGGGGGTCCGGCCAAATATATATAATTTTTACAAAAAATCGTCAACACCCGAGAATCATGAATATATATATTTTTTAAGCAAACATTTTTAACTCAAATCTTTGCTTCTGGGGGTTCCTGGATTCAAATAGGTGGGGGTCTGGCCAAATACATATCATTTTTAAAAATACATATTTTTACATTTGTAGTTGTGGGTGGCATTTTGAATGAGGTAGTTACAGACCTAATGTAAATAGCCATATTTATATTGTCATTATTTATTCATGATTTATTTATAATATGGCATATATATAAATAATATAGTAGCAATGATTATTGAAATATATAGTATTCATAAGATGTAACATGTAAATAGTTGTAGAAATAGTCATAGCATAGTGTGAGTAATGAATTCATATGAGAAATGTTCATCCAGTTTAGAAAACATTTATTTTGACAATACAAATTAAATGATTTCAAATGTAATTCTTTGGTTTTCAATGTAACAACATGAATTTTGCATGTAACTACATGAATTGAACTATTTTACCCCTCTACCAGGTAAATTGTGTAAAAAAAAAACAAACATAACATATAAAAATTGGCCTCTCTAACAAGAGAGTAACAACCCAAAAAAACAACAACATTGTGCTACATTTTGGCCACAATAAATAGTGCAAGATAGAAACAACAACAAAAAATACTTTAACTGCCATAGAAAGTGCAATGTCCCGAGTCACATTTCGGACCTGAATCATTAAACCAGGGTTCAACCCATTAAAACGGGGAACGCACCTGTGTAACCTCTTTTATACTTAAAAATAAAACAAAATAGCTGAAATAGCAAGATCTTGTAGATCTGCTATTTTTTTTTAAATCGTGAACATTTTGTGCAAATCTTTGAATATATATATTTTTAAAGCGAACATTTTAACTCAAATCTTTGCTTCTGGGGGTCGCTGGAATAAAATATTTTGAGGTGGGGGTCCGGCCAAATATATATAATTTTTACAAAAAATCGTCAACACCCGAGAATCATGAATATATATTTTTTTTAAGCAAACATTTTTAACTCAAATCTTTGCTTCTGGGGGTTCCTGGATTCAAATAGGTGGGGGTCTGGCCAAATACATATCATTTTTAAAAATACATATTTTTACATTTGTAGACTCCCAGAAGCAAACATTTGAGTTACAAATATGTGTTCAAAGATTTGCACAAAATATTCATGATTTAAAAAAAAATAGCAGATCTACAAGCTCATAGCGCAGCACCAAGTGTCGCGCTATGAGCTTGTACATCTGCTACTTTTGAATAGCCAAAGTATAAGATAATGGTTAAAATAAAAAATGACAGATGCTAACACTTCTTTTTACATCTTTTCCACAATTTTCTTGAGGAGACTGAGCATTCTCTCCTCCCTTGCCTCTTCTCTTTTTGCCCTCTCCTCATCTCTCTCCTCTGCCCTCTCCAGTAGCTCCAACACCCCATCACGGCGCTTCTTAGCTGGGACTGGACTCTCTGTGGGCCCTGGTGGCACTGAATCAGGGGAGGCTCTAGATGATGAAGCAGAGTCTGAGCTGGGCGGGTTCTCTGCCCATGAAGTGGCGATAAGCAAGGGGGGTGTGATGGAGGGCTTGCCACCTATCGCCTCCTCCATGGGCTCGTACCACTTCCAGTTTGCTGCGGTCTTCTCCCCTGATTCAGTGCCACTCCCCGATGGTGGCTTCTTGACATCCTGCACACATTGTAATTGTAGAGCAAAATTAATGTAATGTTCATTTCAAATGCTGAATACAGCAAAAAAAAAATACTCAAACTGACATTTCATCCATGCTTACATTTAGGGTTATTAAATACAATGAATCCAAACCTTATATATAGGTCTTCTTGAGGTTCTCCCATTTCCTGGCAGCTCGGGCAGGGGACACCACACCTGTTAGCCCCAGCTCTCTCAACACAAGTCTACAAAATGTAATAAGTTATTAGACATAAGACAAAAAAAATGAAAGACAACATATTAGCCAAAACTTAAGTGTAATTTTACTTTTATTGCTGTTATGAATACACACATAAAAAGCAGTGTGTGAAGTAACCAAGTACATTTACTGAAGTACTGTACTTCAGTACACTTGAGGATGTTTTACTTTACTGGAGTATTTCTCATTTCCAATACTTTTACTCCACTACATCTCAGAGGCAAAATATTGTACTTTTACGTACATTAACCACTTCAGCCCTACAGTATATACATTTCGGCCATTTGAAAATAGTCGAGTGAGCTTCTAGATCTGCCATTTATACATATTTATGCAATATTTATACATATTGCTTGCAGATCTATGAGCTTGTAGATCTGCTATTTTCATGTGATATTTATACAATATACATATACACATATTTATTGTAGATCTATAAGCTCACAATGTGAGCTTGTAGATCTGCTATTTTCAATAGATATTTATACATTTGAAAACTTGAAATGGTATAGTCTATATAATGAGTACTTTTACTACTTTAAGTACATGTTGATGCCAATACTTTGTACTTTTACTCAAGTACATTTTGAACTCTGAACTACTACTTATAACAGAGTATTTCTACATTGCAGTATTGATACTTTTACTTAAGTAAAGCAATTTAGTACTTTTTCCACCACTGATTAAAATAAGATATTCCTTCACAAGAATTTGACGTAGGCTACTCACTCCCATCCAGCTGTGGAGGTGTTCCGAAGTCCTGTGAACAGGTGGTCATTCTCCCCCCTCAGGCGAATGAACCGCCTCACATCTTCATCAAGCCCTGAAGAGACAATTGATATTTATAATTTAGCCCATGTAGTTTTAAGTTAACGGAGCGCTTTACTGTACAGAAGATGGCTATTGTTAGCAAGCATGTTAACCAAAGCTGTGTCGCTTACATTGAGCTAAGTGGTCGCTAGCTGTGTTTTGTACCGTATAATGGTCTAATGCATACATTACACAATGCAATATTTATTACACGTCAACAACAAACTTCAACGTCGAAAGTTACACAGAAAAATACTTACATTTGTATGTGCTGTTTTCTTTTACGGGCGCGGGCGGCTCCGTCGTGTTTGCACCGTCCATCAGTGCCGGATTTATAGGAGTTGAAGCCCGTGGGCTAGAGTAATTTTCGAGGCCCCACTGGCGCGCATGCACGCCCGCGCGCGCGCGCTTTTCTTTTAATTCGGTTATTTCGGTCCAAAGTGGAGTAGTATATGGATGCATATTTATAGCAGAGAGAGCTTCACATTTAACTATGCATATTTATAGCAGAAAGAGCTTCACATTTAACTATGCATATTTATAGCAGAAAGAGCTTCACATTTAACTATAGCCATACATACTCATTCAATTCTGAACCGATTCTTAAAATTAAAAATTCTCTATTAGCTGTGAAGGGAAGGGTCTACTCTTCTTTTGTTTCGCATCGCGCGATTCGCGCCTCGAGAAATGCAATAGAAGAAGAACCGTCGCCCTAAAGCACCCTCGCCCCAGGTCTAATCCGGCGGCCGCGGTCCGCGAAAAAAATGGGGCAGTGTGTTTTTGGATGAGCGCTCCGTTTTCCACCCGAAATGCTGGAATGGCTCGTCGGAGACAGACACATAGAGTCACTGTCCATGGTGCTGAATACAGCCAGCCACTTGGTGTTTTACAGCAAAATACCTTTTTTCACAATGTGCTCTGATAAAAAAAAAATCACTGTAACAGAGATGAGCAATAAAGAAAGAGTATGCACTGTGCAATGTGAAAGCTTTATTTATGCTTCTTATCATCAAGAACACAATAACAGTTAGTGATCCAGATGCAAAAGCAAGCTGCGTTACAAACACAAACACAATAATAAGTGATCCATACAGTATAAGCTTAAGCAAGCTGTGTGTTCAACCCTAACAAGTAGTGATCCAGTATATTCTTTTTTTTTCTGTTTGCATACAGGACACAACACACAAACCATCACAAGCTATAATATCCCATACAAAGGCAATACAGAAACAGTCTACATGATGAACATGACATTTGTGAAATATGAACTGTATTCTGTATGATGCTTACATTTTAGAAGTTGTGTTTTCTGGATTTCTTGGCAGAAAAGTCCTTAATCAGGTCAGTAAAATCCAATTTGCGGAGGACGTCACTCTCGAATGACATTAGAGTCAGACTATTTAGCCTGTACTGTCCCATTGTGGATCTCAGTCTATTCTTTATTAGTGCCAGCTTAGAGAAACTGCGCTCACCACTTGCATTAGTCACAGGTAATGTCAGGTAAAGCCTAAAAGCAATGTCCACATTTGGGAAGTAGGACTGCAGTTTTTTTTTCCTCAGGGACTGGAAAAGCTCTATTGCAGAAGAAGTATCATCACTGCTGATGTATTCTTTGTATTGGACAACCTCTTCCACAAAGTTTAACTCTAAGTCGGTTGAATATCTCCTCTGGAGATCAGCTGCTTTATTGCGCAGCTCTTGTGCAGACAGAGCAGCAATATTGTTCAGGAAGCCAAAAGTGTTGCTGAGGTCATTATATGACTTATACCTGCGATCTAGTTCTGCAATTAACCTATCCATAACAGTCAAATTTCTTTGTCTATCTATGTCTGCTTTGTAAAGTGTTGAGACTGTTGGAGACATAATTTTAGCTTGTGCCTCAAACACATCAAAGTTATCTCGCAAGCCTGCAACATAACCCCTCAACGATCGGACTAAATCAACTGCATTACACAGGTCCAGACGCACAGCCTGTAGAGCCTCACTTGTAGTCCGAAAACGCTGGAGAATACAAGTCCACATATTACACAGAAAAGCAACCTCGAGTTTGTTCATTTTTTTGTAAAGTGACATTGCTTCTTTTCGAGTTGGAGGGTTTTGTTTGTTGTCATCAGCAATGCTCTTAACCCTGCAAGGCCCGAATTAATTTTCACTTGCAAAAAAAAAAAATCAACCTTTCAGATGGTCTTGTACGAGTACTTTGGAGAGGAAAATGTAACGTTTTTTGAAAAAAAATGTTTTAGCAAGGTTTTATTAAAATGTTGTCGTATGACTACACAGGGGCCTCTAGATAGCAGAATTTCCAGAATTTCAGAATAATGTCAAATGTCTAAATGCTTCACTATAACAACTTAAGGGTTCATTTTTATGCTTATGGTTCATTATCTGGCCTCGTACGCCATCTTTGCTCCCTTGATAGACGTCAAAATCATAAAGCATGCCGCTTATCCCTGCTCTGGCCCATACTTTGAAGCCCCAGGGATTGGGTTTTCCTCTCAGGTACTGTTTGATTGAGCTAAATCTTCCTTTGAAAGGGATCATCATCTCATCCACACTGTTGTGCTCTTCTGGAATCACCTGCAGACAGTTCTCTCTGAAGGAATTCAGCCAAGGTCTGATTTTCCAGAGCTTATCTTTTCTTTCCCCCTCTGGCACAGTTAGGTTGTCAACTAGATGTAACTTGGTCAACAAACTCTGAAATCTGTTCCGAGTCATCACATCAGCTACAGCAGGTTGACGTGTGTTGCCTTCCCAGTACATGCGGGACCCATTCATTGGCATGAGGCCCATCTGAAGATACATTCCGATAACCTGGTCGATTTCTTTGGGACATTTGTTGACTAATGTTCCATTAGTTTGAAGGCTGTACAGGTTTGTGTATGTTGTCAGAGAGTCAATCATTTCTTCATACACAAACTGGCGGAAATATTGGAGAGGTGAGAGCAGGTGAGTCACATCTTGGGTCAGGGTTGGGCCAGAAAAGTCTGTATTAGGACTGATGAAGGTTTTCTTCTGCCACTGATATTTGCGTTTGGCTGGTTGGGGTAGCTGAATGTCTGGCGGGCCGTCAGTGGTTTCACTGGGAGGCTGGTTTTCGTTCGACTCCATTCCATAGTCCTCCTCTTCCCCTGACTCTTCATCAGTTTCTGTGATGTCGATGTCCACATCACTCTCTCCATTGACGACCATCTCCATCACATCCCGTGGAGTAAAGCGACCGTCTCCTCTCCTTGACGGTGCCATTCTGAAAAGAGAATAAAGAAATGCCGTTAGTACATTTGGTAGTGTTCACACATTTCACTATACAATACACAATCATACAATACAGTCTGGCCAAGCTATTGTGCGTGGCTTATCATCACAAAAAGAGAGTTGACGATGGTCATTAGGTTGGAAACCCCTCACCCCCTCACATGAAAAACCGGTTTAGCTTCTTTGTTCGTACACACACAGAACAGTAAGAGTAAAGATTTTAGTGGAGTAAAAGTACAATATTTGGATCTGAGATGTAGTGCAGTAAAAGTAAAAGTACTGGAAATTGGAAATACTCAAGTAGAGTACAAATACCTCCAAATTGTACTTAAGTAAATGTACTTAGTTACTTTACACCACTGGATAATATAAACATATAACTGTTTAAATGCATTGTGAAAAGAGACTGAATGCAAATAGATGCTCTCCATCTCCTGTGATCAGTGATCACGGACTCACACAGAGCCTCCCCTGTGTGGCTTTGTATAGGAAGAAATTTCAAGAAGCGTTCATAAATGTCGCCTTCGGGTGACACATAACGTAAAATGAACGTGAGCTGATCCGTGTGTGAAACATCGGGGGTTGAATCAACGCTAATTGAGAAGTATTTGGCCATTTTAACTTCACTGATAATATCTGACAGCACCCGATCACCCATCAGCTGAATAAATTCTTCACATATGGTCGAGGAAAGATAAGAGGGGGTACCTGATCCAGCATTACCATATTTTTCTATGTGTGACTTCAAAAATGGGTCAAACTCACTTATTGCCTCAAGGATGCCCAAGTAATTTCCATTGTCAGGCCTGCCAATTATTTCACTTGTGCCCCGGAAAGGCATTCCCCGCTCTGACAACAATCTGACAACTACCACTACTCTCCTCAGTACATCTGTCCAGTATGTATACTGCGACTCCAGCTGTTTTCTCAGATCAGTGTCAATTACTCCAATATCTGATGCACGTCTAATGTATGTTAACATCGCCTTCCTGTGGCTGTCACTGTTCTCATGTTTCGGTATTTTTTCCGAAGCACGTTTCCAGTCACTCCAGCCGGTTTTAAACGGGCATTGTCCATTTCCATCATCACAAAACAGTCGGCAAGCAAAACAATAAATTGAACCAGTGGACGGGGAATAAAGAAGCCATTCTCTGGACACCAGCTCGCCGTTTTGGAGCTCACGTTTGAAAAAATATTTTGAGAAAAATCTCTTTTGCTCCTTATAAAGACGTTCTGATGCTTTGGTGTCCACATCCTTATTTTGACATGACTCGGGCCCCATCTTTATCCAGTATGATTGAACTCTGTCATCAACTTTACCCCAACGAGCAGGATCACTGTTGTAGGAATCCTCCGTTGTTTGGGCCGGCTGGGCCGCCGCAACAGGCAGTGTTTCTTCTTGCGCTGCTGCTGGTGCCCGACCCTCTGCCTCAGACTGTGGTGACTGGGTATTTGAGGGCCCTGGCTCAGAAGCCTCTTCCAGCAGGCTTTCGCCTTTATCTAGGTTCACCCCCACCTAAATGGTAAATGATAAATGGGGCATTTATATAGTATAGCGCTTTTATCCAAAGCGCTTTATTGTGCATTATTATTTAAGCTACATTAACCCATTCATTCACACACACACATTCAGTCACACACACCGTCCGCACCCGAACAAAACAAACCATGCAAGGCACCAACCTGCTCATTGGGAGCACTGGGAGTGGGACTTGTTGTTGTTCCCAGCAGTTCTACCTCCTCATCACTAGAGTTATTGGGGTCTGGGGCTTCATTTTGTGTCGCAGCAGACGCTGTAACTGGTTTGAAGAATCCTGTGAGTTTCTTCATTTTGCTCAGTGTCTCCTTTTTACGCTCTTCTTTTTACATTTTCTTTTTCGTGCTCGACTTTCAAACAACCTCCTGTTATCCGCCATGGTGATGATGATCACAACAAGGTCACAATCACAACAGAACACTGACAGACAGATGTCGCGCCAGGATGACAGGTAAACAGCTGACCTCACCTCCGGGCCTGTCCCCTTGCCCTTGCGTAATCTGCGCATCTTCATTGGCTGGACTGGGATCTAGCCAATGGAGCAAGTTGCTGATGCCTGGGTGGGGCTAGAGCGGATACGGAAGTGGTGTGTGCATGTATGTGTGTGTGGATGTATGTGTGTGTGGAAAATACTGGATACAGTAGTAGGCGGGCTTTAGACCGGATTAGGCTTTGACAGCCACTACAGGCACTGTCTTCAGTGTCAGTGACAGTGTGGATAGCAGAGGCTCTCGATGTTTTAACCATAAAACAACTAAATATACAATAACTAAACACAAATCTCACTTGAATTGGATGCAATACTTTACAATTTGATCGTAAAAAAAAATATTTGATCATAAAAAAAATAAATAAAAAAAAATGTTACCAAAAAAATCGGAGGCACCCCCAGTTGGAGGCCCGGGGGCTGCAGCCCCCCCTAGCCCAACGGTAAGTCCGGCCCTGACCGGCCCACATGATGAAAGTTAATTTCATCATGTGTCTCACTGTGAGACACATGATGAAATTAACTTGGTGTTCTCATAATACAACATTTCATTTGGTAAAATGTTACTTAAAGAGCTAGTGCCATGTTTTTGCACTTTTTCTGTTTTTCATGTGTCTATGAGGTTGATAGAACTTCATTATGGCCCCCGCTGGTGGTTTTATGGTGTTTCATGTCTTCTCTCACTATTTGGAGTTGTACTGAAGCCAGGTTCTATTCCGACGATTTATCCTGGCGACACAGAAAGCAGCACCTCAGGAGCGTTACCGGTAAATTAAAACATCCACCAGCCCCAATAAAATGACTTAGTAGCCATGAATCGGTTTGACATAGCCTTGTGTCTGTGACCTCCCCCACCGTTTAGTTGTGGGATTTAGTTCAGCGTCGATAAGATCGCTTCTGAACATCGTATGGAAAATGTAACGGTAGTCGCGGTAACCTACAGTCGTCTTTTGTTACGACGGCGTGAAGAAATTAATGGATGGGTTGAAACAACCTTTTAAACTGGGGTTTTGTGCCGGTCTGCGTTGAATTCAACGTGCAGAGACAGTGCTGGTCGTGAACGCGCATCGCCGTTTAACATGGCGTAGAGTTAGATCAGGGACGAGCCTCCATGTTAATTCAACGCAGGCTGCCAACAAAGTAAGGTTTTAAACGGTTATTGTTATTGTTTCACGCCGTCGGAACAACAGACATATATAGGTTACGGCGCCTAGCTTTAGATTTTTCATACGATGTTCAGAAGGTAAAACATTTACATTAAATCGGCAGAACATACCGACGCGGGTGGGACCAACTCGAGTCATACAGTCTCAGTCAACGTTAGGGTCGCTAGAGCTAGTTCAGTTGGATTAGATACATAGCGTGATTGTTTGTCAATATAATAAAAAAGAGACAAATTATCTGTGCCTCTGCAAACAGAAGTGTATTATCAAGGTGGAAATGGCTCTGAATACATTATGAGAGCATCTAGTTAGACGTTTTATATGCATATGCCTACTGTAGCTTATATTTCTATTTTCTAGTAAGGGGATGTATGGAAAGAATACATAGCCCATTTAAATGGGAATGTCAGGTTGAAGGAATACAAATGCATTGTAATGATAGTAAAATGTGTGCAGTGATGCTATAAATAATGTCACTGATGTAATGGATACCATAGTCATTGTAAGATAAAGTTCTACTTGGATCACAGGATATTGAACATCACCATGGCACATCTGTAAGAATGTATGACAACTGATGGTTCTGTTTAAAGGACAACTTTAGTTTTTTACAACCAAGGTTTATGTTTTAGATTGTAATTAAAGTAAATAAAAGATGAGTGTTAAAATGTTTTAATTTACTGCTTTCTATAGTTTTAGCAATTTTTGCGATCTTTTACACAATAACCCGGCGTTTTCTTTATTATTATTTACAGTAGCTCTTCTAGCCCCCAATAACTCACATCTGGCCATCAAAGACCACCGTACCTTTTTTATTCCATACTGCTATTCATAGGGCTGCACATGTGTCATGTGTTTCGCTAGCCAATCACAGTCCTGAATTTGCAAAGTCAGCCAATCACATTACAGTTAGTGGTGATGACACTAGCTGTAATGTGATTGGCTGACTTTGCAAAAGTATCGATTTGCATTAACAATGGAAGGGTTAGGGGGTATGCAAATCTTTTGGTCGGTGTCCAAAACTCACTTATAGGGGGCGGCTACACCGCCCCAAAAAAGATCGCGAAAATTGCTAAAACTATAGAAAGCAGTAAATGAAAAAGAAATAACACTCATATTTTATTTACTTTAATTACAAGCTAAAATATAAACCTTGGTTGTAAAATGTTGTGTAATTGAGGCATAAACTGCGGTTTAGCAGGCTGGTAGATGTAATAAGAAGTGGAGGAGAAGAGACATCAGGTTCCCAGGTTTCCATATTCACCATTTATTTCAGCATCAAGTAGGCTACAACAGCAGAAGCAACCAGGAGCCGAAGCCCCTGGCCTACAGCCTGACGGCTTGGGACAGTACTACTAACTAGTCACTTACATACAGTCACTCTTATACAATGTCGCTCACACTCATTACAATGCAAATGTAGCAGGATGGGCGTTGGCTCCCACTCTACCCACGGCCCAGCCTCCGCCCACTCATCAGTGGGCTGTATAAAAGCAACACACCTCCAAACACAGTTAGCTGTCTGTCCCCTCCACACTGGTCTATGATCCGTCCAGGCTGGCCTGTTGGGCTCGCCTGTGTTCACATCGCGCATCAGCGCAGCCCCGGTGTGTCTACCCAGCTGGTTGGTGTTTTGCGCCGGGCATGCGTGCTGCTTCACGCTGCACAACTGTTTATTCTACCGGTGTCCGCCGCTGCAAGCGGGCCATCGTGGCTTCCGCCTTTGCTGCATTGCGGCACCGTGATACCTGCTGCTGCTTTGCAGGGTTTGAATTTCCCACGTATTACACAGACGCTCCACTCTCTGAGGTTCCCCTCCCCCCGTTCCTAAACGGCCGTGGAACAACGTGGCTCAGCCGAGCTCATGCCCTTATATGGGTTAAAGTACTCTTTGCTGACGCATTGATCCACACACTCAGGCTCACCACCAGCCTTCTGGTTTATTTTGTTTATTGTATATTTTGCATTATTGTTTTTGTTTAGTGTTATTTTGTGATTATTGCTTAGTTTGTGTTATTGCTTATTTTGGTGAGACTAGGCCCACAGATGGCATTCTATTATAATATATATATATACGATATACTATATATATATATATATATATATATATTATACATATCACCTAATCCAAGCAAATGTTAAATTAATCTATTTTCCTGGCACTGCCTAAAGCTTTATTTCCTGTCTTGCAGGCCTGTGGCTGGGGACCCCTTGGTGCGAGGGAGCAGGTGACGGCTGCCCAGTTGGGTTGTGGTAATTCCCCTCTCCCCTGTTGCTGTGCTTTTAGTTGAAGTCATTTTAGTTCTGTATTGCTGTGCCATATTGGGGTGCCCCTCCTCTGGGTCAGCCGGCCTGCTCATCCTCCCCCAACCCCCCAGTACTGGCCCTATATAGGCAAATAGGTTTTATTATGAAGTGCATTGTCCTATTGTTTTAGCTAATTAATGTCAAGTTATTTTATTATTGAGATTTTAATACAATAAAGCTTTTTGTACCTTTGTATAAACACTGTTTCTGCCTTTAAATTAATTGTACAAACGAACTTGTGTGAGGAGCAATATATGTTCAGGCGGTTGGTTTATATTATACATTTTCTGGTTTATATTATATATATTTCCTGGGGTGCAACTCCCCAGGTGGCGTAGTTGGCTATATAGATATATTAATTCATACCGCCCTGCTACAAATTGGCGTGGGTCGGCAGGACGTACAGATTAAAGGCAGAGACGTGTTTAGTTTTATTTCTCTTATTTTTCACTGTTCACCAATTAGTAGTTTTCTGTATAAAACAAACTGTATTTGGGGAGAGTGGTTGTGTTGGAGTGTATTTGTTTTCTTTTGTTAACTTGTGTTTCTTTTGTGTTCAGTGCAAAGCAGCAGTGGGTATCAATGGACGTGAGAGGACCCATTGGTCGCCTAAACAGGCTCCCTGGTTTCCGCTTCAGGACCTGGGTTGTGTACTCAATTTGGTCGTAAGTCTTGAAACATTTCTGTCACCGCTATGGAGGCGGAGCTGCATGAGCTCAGGGAGCTGGTAGCACAGCTAAAGGCAGATAATTGTTCATTAAGACAGGAGCAGAGAGACACACAGCCAGGTACTAGTATTGTTCCCTCGAATGTGTCAGTCCCACCTTCTCCTGTACCCCCGTTGGGTGGGGCCAGGGTTATTTCACCAGAAAGATTGGTCTTTGTGCCGCGAGATAGAAAGTGCCCATATTTCAGTGGCAAGTCTGATGTAAGTATAAATGAATGGGTGGAGGAGGCACAGGCTTGCATGCGCACTCGCTATCTCTCAGCCATAGACCAAGCTTTCTTCCTATTTGATCATCTAGAGGGACAGGCACGAGAGGAGATAAAATATCGCCCTGCTGCGGAGAGGGAGGATCCCAATAACATCATTGGCATTCTAAAAGACCTGTATGGGTGTTCACAGTCCTACGTAGTTTTACAGGAGGCATTTTACAGCAGGAAACAGCAGGATGGAGAGACATTGCAAGAATTCTCTCTCGCTCTGATGAGCTTGATGGAGAAAGTCAAACAGCGGGCTCCGGCCAGCATGTTTAATGCCGAGGTTGTGTTGCGGGATCAATTTACAGAGCATGTCATGGACAGAGCCCTTCGCCGGGAGCTGAAGCAGCTTGTACGCTGTCGTCCAACAATGACTCTGCTTGAGGTTAGAGAGGAAGCTGTTCATTGGGAAAGGGCAGGCAGGCCCGTTTGTGAAAAGCGTGGCAATGATTCAATTCCATCAATGTATGGTGTTCAGTATGCTGTTCACGGCAGGGCGCACCTGGCGAGTAGTGAGTGGCCTCAGGGTCCAGAGTTTGGTGCGTTAACGGAGATGCTGGAACGGCAACAGGAGCAATTAAACCAGCTCATACAGGTAGTGGCTCTCTTACCAGGTGCTCGTCAAACTCATCACCACCCCCGTGCTGGTCCTGTAATATGCAGGAGGTGTCAGCAACCCGGGCACCTAGCTAGAAAGTGTAAGGGTCAACAGGTTTCTCCCCAGACTGTACAGCTAGCAGTGTCACCAGTGCCAGGAGCTCAAGTTGCTCAGGCTGCTGTTACAGCATTGCCCGGTTACACCCTGTCTGACTTACACACTTTGCAAGGTGCTGATGTTGTCATTCAGGAGGTTCTGGTGTACTGGAGGCATAAGGCACGTCCCAGTGCCGCAGAACGTAGACAGATGTCCAAGTCAGCTTTAACACTGCTTGGCCAATGGGACCGTTTGGTTGAGACAGATGGTGTAGTATATCGTAAGCTCTTCCGTCCGAATGGTGTGGAAGTGTGGTTTCAGTTGATCTTGCCTGCTGCTCTGAGAGACAAGGTGTTGAAACGGTTGCATCAGGAACATGGGCATCAAGGCGTGGAGCGCACCACAGAGTTGATGCGGCAACTCTACTATTGGCCTGGTATGGCTGCTGATGTGGCCCGCTGGTGCCTAGAAGGTGAACAGTGTCAGGTGGCCAACGACACTCGGCCACCAGTGCGAAGCTTCATGGGTCAGCTGCTTGCTTCCCGGCCCAATGAGGTTGTGGCCATTGACTTCACCGTCTTGGAGCATTCTCGTACAGGGGTCGAGAACGTATTGGTTATAACTGATGTGTTTAGCAAATACACGCTGGCCATCCCCACTAGGGATCAACGGGCATCCACTGTTGCCCAGGTTCTTGTGAACGAATGGTTCTACAAACTGGGAGTCCCCGGTCGAATCCATTCAAGTCAGGGCCGGCATTTCGAAGCGTCTCTATTCCAACAGCTTTGCAGCCTTTACGGAATCAAGAAGTCCTGCACTACTCCTTACCATCCTGCTGTCAGCGGACAGGGCGAGGGTATAAATCCAATTCTACACAATCTCTTGCGTACTTTACCCACTTCCCGTAAGCGGGATTGGGTTGACTGCCTTCCGCAGATGCTCTTCTGCTATAACAATACTCCCCATCAGGCCACGGGTGAGACTCCTTATTTCCTGTTGTTTGGTCAGGAACCGCAGCTACCTGTGGACTTCCCGTGGGGAAGAGTCCTTGAACCGGCAGTGGGTAGTGTAAATGGCTGGGTCATTGAACATCAGACCCGGCTTCAGATGGCTTTTGAGGGGGCCCGGGACCGTTTGAAGGTTGCGGCAGACCGCCAAGAAGCACATCATGGCCGCAGGGTAGTCAAAGCTCCCAAGCCTGGTGGTGCTAGGTACACCATTGCACCGGTGCATGAACCAAGCAGAGTGAAGCATGTTCATCGCACCTTCCTCAAACAACGGGTTGGGCGAGAGGTTCCGGTCGGGACCGCCCCAAATGACCAACGGGTCGAGAGTTCACCACCCTTGGTCGGCGAAGACCAGAACGAGGGTGACTGGTTTGTTCTTCCTTCAAAAAGGCCCCAGGCCCATCTGGCTTTGCCTGCAGATCCACTTCTAGCAGGGGCTCCCCCGCGTCCTTCTGGCCAACCAGACTACGCCTTGGTTGGCCCTGTTAACCCGGATGAGCACCCTACTGTATTAATAGGCTTACCTTCAGGATCCTCTGTTCCTCGGTTGGACGAACCATCCGGTAACGGAGACGGTGATCCACAGATGAGTCCAGAGTATGGGGAATCTCACAATGGTGATTCGGTCCCCATTGTGCTGGCGGCTCTTGAACCATCTGCGGTCGTGCCTGTGGACTTAGTCGAGTCCAACAGGGTACTCCCACTCTCTAGATCACTGGTCTCTCAACCGGATGACCCATCCAGTAGTGGCGAGGCTGTCCAACGCCGAACTTCAAGGTCTACAGCTGGCCAACATTCCAACCTTTTCCATCTTCCACAGGCAGTGGATAGAGGACTGGTCCCCACTCCTGTTTCGGCATCGAATGCTGTCTCAGCCTTGTATAGACCCTGGAATCAGGTTTTGGAGGTAACTTGTGTGAGTCATCGTCGGGCCGACGATGCAATTGGGGGGGATGGATTGTAGCAGGATGGGCGTTGGCTCCCACTCTACCCACGGCCCAGCCTCCGCCCACTCATCAGTGGGCTGTATAAAAGCAACACACCTCCAAACACAGTTAGCTGTCTGTCCCCTCCACACTGGTCTATGATCCGTCCAGGCTGGCCTGTTGGGCTCGCCTGTGTTCACATCGCGCATCAGCGCAGCCCCGGTGTGTCTACCCAGCTGGTTGGTGTTTTGCGCCGGGCATGCGTGCTGCTTCACGCTGCACAACTGTTTATTCTACCGGTGTCCGCCGCTGCAAGCGGGCCATCGTGGCTTCCGCCTTTGCTGCATTGCGGCACCGTGATACCTGCTGCTGCTTTGCAGGGTTTGAATTTCCCACGTATTACACAGACGCTCCACTCTCTGAGGTTCCCCTCCCCCCGTTCCTAAACGGCCGTGGAACAACGTGGCTCAGCCGAGCTCATGCCCTTATATGGGTTAAAGTACTCTTTGCTGACGCATTGATCCACACACTCAGGCTCACCACCAGCCTTCTGGTTTATTTTGTTTATTGTATATTTTGCATTATTGTTTTTGTTTAGTGTTATTTTGTGATTATTGCTTAGTTTGTGTTATTGCTTATTTTGGTGAGACTAGGCCCACAGATGGCATTCTATTATAATATATATATATACGATATACTATATATATATATATATATATATATATTATACATATCACCTAATCCAAGCAAATGTTAAATTAATCTATTTTCCTGGCACTGCCTAAAGCTTTATTTCCTGTCTTGCAGGCCTGTGGCTGGGGACCCCTTGGTGCGAGGGAGCAGGTGACGGCTGCCCAGTTGGGTTGTGGTAATTCCCCTCTCCCCTGTTGCTGTGCTTTTAGTTGAAGTCATTTTAGTTCTGTATTGCTGTGCCATATTGGGGTGCCCCTCCTCTGGGTCAGCCGGCCTGCTCATCCTCCCCCAACCCCCCAGTACTGGCCCTATATAGGCAAATAGGTTTTATTATGAAGTGCATTGTCCTATTGTTTTAGCTAATTAATGTCAAGTTATTTTATTATTGAGATTTTAATACAATAAAGCTTTTTGTACCTTTGTATAAACACTGTTTCTGCCTTTAAATTAATTGTACAAACGAACTTGTGTGAGGAGCAATATATGTTCAGGCGGTTGGTTTATATTATACATTTTCTGGTTTATATTATATATATTTCCTGGGGTGCAACTCCCCAGGTGGCGTAGTTGGCTATATAGATATATTAATTCATACCGCCCTGCTACACAAACAAACGGTTCATGTGGGGTGGGGGTCAATGATCCCCCCACCTGTTTGATCAAGCAGCTGTTGTGAGATAGCCCAGACCCGGCGACTCCAGGTTAAACAATAGAGTTGTAGATGCCATTCACACCTACAGCAGAGTGTCCCTGATGATCTATGCAAG